>NC_143012.1:195096257-195396257 GCF_055824585.1 Amblyomma mixtum | reverse complement strand
ACAAAGACTTTGCTTGTGAAATACGAAGCATTGTCTGTAATCAGGTCGGAAGGGAAACCGAAACGAGTGAAAGTCTCCAACAGTTTTTCCCAAATTCGTTCCGACACAAGCTTCCTAAGGGGGAAAACCTCAACCCACTTGGAATAGTGGTCCGTTATTACCAGGATGAATTGGTTTCCGCGTGCGGACCGAGGGAGGGGTCCCATGATATCGCACGCGACCACTTGCCACGGGTAGTTGCTAACTACCGCCTTCATCATGCCAGCGGGCTTGCCCGCCCGAGGCTTGGCTACCTGGCATACCGGGCAGGTACGGGCGTATCCCAGCACATCCTTTCTCATGCCTGGCCAGGTCGCGACACGGCATAACTTCTCGTAAGTCTTACTGCCGCTGCCATGGCCTGCCAGCGCTGAGTCATGGAAGTACTGCAGGAACCGTTTCCGCAACCTTCTCGGGACCACGACTCGGAAAGGGGATGCTATCGCCTCTTCCTCGTCAAGTTGGGGAATATAGCGGAGCAGCAAGCCATCATCGCCCAGCAGATACGCGTCGTACTTGCCCTCAGCGTTCCCGGTGCAAGCTGCGCTGCTCGCAAACTCCTTCAGCACCCGCTGGCAAAGACCGTCTGCTTTCTGGGCCTCGATCAGCTCTTCTCTACAGACCGCTACTTCCCAAGACAGATTTCTTTCTGCCTCGCTCCTAGGCAGGCGAGCGGTCGCCGCCACGAGCTGCTGTGTTTCCCTTCCGTCACAGCACCGTGCGGGACCTTTGTCCGTCTCCTCTCTCTCCAAACCGGGCGCGACACTCCCGTCCGCCCTCTCCTCCTCTCCAACAGCGGTGACGCCGCTTTTTACAAAGCTGGGCTGCGCCTCTGAAGCGCTTCCGCCAGCATTCCACGGTGCGCGCGATAAAGCATCGGCCACCTTGTTCAAGCTGCCCCGGCGGTACTCGATGGCGTACGCGTAACGTTGCAACGTCAGCGCCCATCTCGCGAGTCTGCCTGCGGGGTTCTTGAGACTCTTTAACCAAGACAATGCCTGATGATCTGTCTGCACGGTGAAGACCGCTCCGTCTAGGTACATGTCGAACTTCGACAATGCGAACATGATCGCCAGGCATTCCTTTTCGGTCACGGAGTAATTCCGCTCCGCCGATGTGAGCGTGCGACTAGCGAACGCGACAGGGCGCAGTTTGCCCTCGTGTTCCTGCAACAAAATAGCTCCAACACCGTAGTCACTAGCGTCTGTCTGCAAGACAAACTGCTTGTTCAGGTCGGGGAGGCGCAGACTAGCGGTATTCGCTATCGCGCGAGCCAAGGCAACAAATGCGTCACTCTGTTCCTTGCCCCAGACCCACTTCGAGCCTTTATGCAACAGCAGGTTCAGCGGCCTTGCAAGCTCCGAACAGCGCGGGATGAATTGCCTGTAGAACGCAACCATCCCCAAAAACCTCTGCAAGCTTTTCACATCCATGGGGCAGGGGTAGTTCAGAATTGCCTGCAGTTTGTCATCATTCGGTCTCAGTGTGCCATCATCCACGACAAAGCCCAAGAGGTTCACTCTCTTCGATGCCAACTGCACTTTCTTTGGATTGATGGTTAGACCGGCACGTCTCATTCTATCGAGAACGGAATTCAGGTGAATGAGGTGCTCCTCGAACGACTGTGAGAATATCACAACGTCGTCGAGGTACGCCATGGCGTAGTTGAACCTTGAATCGCCCAGCACGATGTCCATCAGTCGCATGAACGTGCTCGGTGCGTTAGACAAACCAAACGGGAGTCGAGTAAATTCGAAGAGCCCGCGGTGGCAGGTGAATGCGGTTTTCTCAATGTCACCTTCGGCCACCTCAATATGCAGGTACCCTCTGCTTGCATCTAGGACTGTGAAGAACCTCGCGTTCCCTAACGCGTACATCACAGCCTCGATCGACTGAAAAGGGTACGCAACCGTAGGCGTCAGTGAGTTGAGCTTACGATAATCAACACACAGCCTGACCGATCCATCTTTCTTCGGCGCTAGAACCACTGGTGACGCCCAGGAACTTTGTGAGGGTCTCACCGCACTGGTATCAATCATTTCGTCAAGGGCACAGTCGAGAAGCTGCCTCTTATGCGCACTTAACGGCCTCGGGTTGCACCTGAAAGGGCGCGTATCACCCGTCTGAATCTCGTGCTGAAGCAGGTCGGTTCTGCCCGGTTTCTCCGTGAAGCAATCCGAAAACGGGAGTAAAGTTTCCGCGAGCCTTCGGCGCTGACTACTGGGTCCTGAGAAAGACGCAATAATCGCTTCTAACGGGCCACCGTCTCTCAGCATCTCGAGGGAGCTCACCTGCCTTTCTGTCGCACAGGTGTGGACACCCACCTTTTGTGCAGGACAGCCGGGCAAGGGTGCGCTTTCGAAGGGAATGAGGGGAGCGAGCTGGCTGTAACGATAGCCATTCTCCCCCATGTCGAGCACAATGCCTTCGCTCGAGAGAAAATCCCTTCCCAGAATTACTGGTATCGACAAGCCAGGCAGATAGACGAAGCGATGTCTCCGCTTTCTGCCGTCAAAGCGCATCGTAAGACGCACTGCTCCCTTTGCCTTTGCCGCCCCAGCTGCTAAGCTTAACGGGGTTTCGGCCGGTCTGACACGGATGTTACCTATCCGGCAGGCCTCGTACACCTCGTCACCGACCAGTGACAGCGTTGAGCCCGTGTCTACGAGTGCAGAGTAGCATCGACCCGCTAACTGCACTAGCATAAAAGGGTTTGAGCGCGGAACGACTCCCTGAGCTCTACAGGCGAGCGGAACAAAGGCCTCCCCGTCGCCGGCGCAGGAGTTCTTTTCCTGACTAGCGCCTTGACAACCATGAAATTCTCCCGCTGACGGTGAAAGGCCGGTGCCACCAGACATCACCGCGAGCGCCTGGCGTTTCCCTGCATACGCCTAGCTTGGCATTCGCGTGCCATGTGACCGGGCTGGTTGCAATTCCAGCAAAGCCGGTCGTTCACCCGCCGCGTGGACGGAGGACCCCTCGTTCCACGAAGCGATTGGGGACGGCTCTCCCCTTTCTCCGCGCATTCCTGACGCTCGCTCGGCGCGTGGCCTGTGAGACCGGCAGACGCCGCTGCTCGAATGCGTACGGGTCAAGCGCGCGAGGGACAACAGGGGGTTCCGCCTGCCTTTCCACGGCCATTACCTCGGCGCGCCGAGCCCTCATCGCGCATTCTCGGCCTCCATCCCATGCGCATCCCGGTTCCAGCGATTCGGCCGGCCTGGGGGGCGGCTGGTAGCGCAGCTCGGCCAGCAAATCCGCCTGCACGGTTTTGGCCTCCTGCGCTAGGGCCTCGAGGTTTGTAAAACTGCGGCCCCGCAGATACGGCTTGAAGCGTGGATGGCACTGCCTGATCACACGCGCAACCTGATCTCGGTCGGTTGCCGTCGGATCTGCCCTCTTGTACAGCTCTTGCATTGGGCGTACGTACTCGAGGAGGCTTTCCTCTGGGTGTTGGGTGCGCAACGCGAGCTCCTCCAGCATCCGGCGCTCATAATCAGGCGGCAAGAACTCGGCGCGGAAACGGTCTTTGAAGTCCGCCATCGACTGGAAAGTCGGCTGGCAGCGCCTCCATCGCGCCGCGCTCTCGACGAGTGCTACAGGCAGGACCTGCCCTAGCATTACGTCATCTGGGGCGCCCAGAGCCGTCTGGTAGTCCTCGAGTTGTTGTAGAAACTCGTGGACTGATTTCGCGTCCGTGTACCCGGAAAAGGAGGGGACCTCCATATTTATCCGCGGGCGCGATGCTGTCGCCGATGCTACCGATGCTGCGGCCTGGTTGGCGCCAGCCACTGAACCGAGCTGACGGGCTAATGCGGCAAACATCTCAGTCACCTGCCCCATTACGGCCGCCGCGTCGGCCGTCTCACTACCGGCTGCCCCGCCATCCAAAGCCGTGGCTGAAACATCCTTTCTGGGAGGCATAGTTCGCGCTAACTGTCCGGCCGCACCGGCTAACTGCTCATGGCAACAAGAACATTCACATACACAACAATCTATCTACAAACACGCGGAAATACACAACAGAAAACGCCCGAAAACTACATAAATAACACAAAACCCCTAACAAATTTACAACACTACACAAGTCGCTACCCCGCGAACATTCCGCCTGACCCGCTCCTTAACCCTATCGGTCCGGCGTGGCCCCGAACAAAGAGGGCCTGCCACGAGTCTGGCTGCACGTCCCAAAATCGGCAGAGAAATCGTCCACAAGGTGTTAATTAAAGCCGCACGCTGGGCGCCATTATTTGTGGGCAATTCCTCTGCGCGGGGACGCACAGGCAGTCACTCGAGGCAGGACTTTGTACAAAGGGTTTATTCTCACATCAGGAGGGCCGGTCGTCGTCGTGGCAGCTGGGTCAGGTGGTCCTTTCGCAGAGCTGGTCCAAGAGCGAGAGAGCGCGAGCCTTCCCGGTCTCGCCTTATAAAGGCTTTCTCCCAGCCTCGCTCCCCCCGCCCCCCCGCTCGGGAAGAAGGGGTCCGAGGCTACCCGCGGTGAGCAGCGCGAGATTTGACTTGCCCGCGAGCAAACCCTACAAGATATAGGAGAGTGCAAGGTGTGCCACCGAGCGGCAGAACATGCGGCGGGAGAAAATTGTCAGCACTGCAAAAAGTGTGAACCACGACTTGATGGGATAAAGATTCTGGGCAGGAGCGGTGATAGTAAGGCACGGTAGCTTTTGGAGGCATACCACATAAGAAAAACAGGAAAAAGTTGTGTCAGCAATACATCTGCGAACCTTTTTAAAGCTGAGATTTCATATCTTGAGCGGTTCTGTTGATTGCACATGAGGTTTCTTTCTGCGCATGCCTAGGTTTGTGTATATTTGCTCGCTTTTCATAGGTTAAAGTCAGATTAAATTCGCGCTTGTCCTATGCTGTTCTTCAGCTGTGTGTGTGCTTTTTCGGCGCTACTGTTTTCCTTTCTCGAGTACAATGAACCATCCAGCCCAAATAGAAGTTCTTCTATACTACACACACAACACCACTTGCAGCGATGTTTTGTAAGCGGGGACTCCGTTTTGTGGCGGCGCTTCTGGGTTCTCATTTTCACCGCAACCAAGTGTCCAGTCAGCTTCTTCGCGATCAGCCCGCCGGCCGCGAACTCTCACCCAGTCTCTTTGCAAAACTATGGCTGCTGCCTCCCGATCCAGACATATACGCCGACTTCAAGAACGGCCTGACAGCTTACTTTGGCGCAGAGCTCCTGCAGCCTCCCTGCACTCCTTTTCGAGCTCAGCTGCTTCATCGCCACTTCAGGGACCTCCACCTAGTGCTTGTAAGGATCGGTCCCTTACGGGCTGATCCAAACATACCTCCTGTCCCTTCTTAATAAATGTTTTCACCACCACCACGACCATCGCCACTTGACTCACCACCCCTGGCTGAATCCCCTCTCAGAGCTTCTCCGCCTTTCCCTCCGCCAGCTCTCTACCCTCTCTGGTCCCTCCGCTACTGGTCTCTACACTATCGCAACCATCCACTGAGCCCCAACCCAAGCCACGCGTGCAAGCGTCGGTCTCTTACCAGCCATCTCAGCCACCTCCTTCAACCTACATCGAGGTTTCTCCCGGCTTTCTCTATCCGCCCCTTCAAGCGCTTCCTCTACCGCTGTCTCCAGGGACGCCCCAGGCTCTATGTGCCACCTCCTAGTCTCGGGCTCTTCAGTTCCATCTCACGCCATCGAATGCCTGGGCGCCGACCATGCCGTTGACGGGCACCGGCGCCCAGTCCATGCCAAGCGTGCTGTGTCCACCCCAGTGCAACGACCACCTCCCCTCTTTATCCCAGGGGCAGCTCCCAACAGGTGCCACTCCCGCTTTCACCCGCCGCCGCAGTTGCCCGCCTACTGCTACTTCGCCGCCGTCTTCCACACCACTCCGCACTAAAACATTTCCCCTTGCAATGCAGCGCGCCCCACTGTGTACACTACCTTGTGCCTGCTAGCCGCCAGGCCCCCTCAGTCAGCCCTACTTTCCACAGACACCGGCCACTTTCACAGGACATTATGGTTCTTCAGGGTCTCCACCCATGTGCTCGCGCTTCCAGCAAGTCCAGTCAACACAAGACCCCCGCACCACCTCCTCTTCCCTTCATTCCCACCTCGGCAATCAAGCCGCAACTTTTTCCGCCTCTCAGCCTCGTCCACTAAGCAGCACCCAACCCCGCCCTCCCGTACTTCTTCTAGGCTGTTTACGGCCCTTCAAGGACTTCCGAACCAACCCGGACTTTTCAGTCTCTTTTCGTTTACCGCGGATCATGCTAAGGCGGGAGCACCTGCACCGGCGCTGCCATCGACAGCGGCGCTCATGACTAAGAGGAAACTTGGCGCGCGACCTCGCTTGCGCAGGATATAACACATTTGGCAACCAGCCTGGCCAGCAGGGTCGACAGCCCGCTCCATCCGTTCATGAGCCGCGGCTACCGGTCACCCTTCAATAAATTCGGATTACCTTCCACATGTGCGTCAGTTTAGCTGGCTCCACCATCGGTACGGAAACGCGTTCTAATCACACCAAGGCAACTTTCTCTGAAACAGGAATTTTCTACACTGCAAAAAAAAAAAGAATGGTCGTTGATTTGTGTAGTTAGATCAAATTCTAATTGGATGCACTAGCAGTTCGGTTTTTCCTTCGGCTACGGTGTTCAGATGCAGTGCTCACGAATGGCAGTTGCTCGGATAGCGACAATGGGTTGTCTATCTTTGCGAAATTGGCAATTCCGCTTATATTAGTCATTGCTCATGGAGTCCAATCAACTGGTCAAAGAAAAATGTAGCATTTGTCATACGGGATGGGTAATAGAGCTCTGCGAGTCTTCCGGCTTATCTTGGCGCAATAGTGCAGCGGCCAAGGCATGCGCCGCTGCCCTTCTATGGAAGGTGCTGCCATCGGCGGGATATCGGTTTCGGTCGCGACCCTGGTTGCTTTTCGCAAGCAGCCTCTCACGATTAAATGAGCTGCCGCCTGACAAAGTGGGCAGGTTGCTAGGTGCATATTGTAGCGCCACCACATGAACTTGAGCTTGAAAAACAAGATGAGGTGCCGGGCACGTGCCGGCTGGAACGATGATGGCACTCGGGCAGAGCGAACGTGTTCGCTGCCATTCCCCACTCATCGGGTCTCAAGTCATCTGCAGTTAATTTGGGTCCACGTCTAGCGCCCACATTTCCCGGACGCACGCAGCCCGCAGTAGTGCCGTTTCGCCAGCCGCGCTCCTCACGCCTGGCTTCCCCGCTATCTGCTGGTTCTCGGCGGGGCACTGTTGCGATTCAAACACGCTAATAAAACTATATAGAGACGTCGCCATCACAGGGCGACTTCGTATTTAAAAAGCGTACGTCGATAGTGATTTTTTCAGGATCCCAGAGGCTACACAATACTGCCATTTTCAAACGATGGCAACCCATCTTTTCAGTAGGCAACGATAGGAGTTTGATTCGACTCGTGGGAAGTTTTTAAATGCAAGTTGCTCGGTGATCAAAGCATCTTTTGCTCGATAGCAAATGCTGACAGGGCAGAAAGGTGCACAGAACCGATTTTTACAGGCATGAATAATAGATGGCGATGTCCTTAGGGTCCCTTTACGAATGCAGATTACAGGTGCCGTGTGCCACATACATATTGTTCTTTTTTTTATTTTTTCCCCCAAAACTGCGTACCGTTTTAAAGGTGTTGGCGAAAGGCGAATTAGGATTAATAGCGATTTATTTTTTTACTTCAGTTACGACTCGAAGCTCTGTTTGAAAGGTATAGCAGGCAACGGAGAAGTTTGGAATTGGAACAAAGCTGTCCTTGAACGGTATGACGGGATAGCGGTAATGAGTTAATGCCCCCATTTGCAGATTTGGTCATTTTTTATTCTACATCCATAGATCGCTTGGAGTCCTCATACGATTCATGGTGCAGTGGCGCATCCGTTTGGCTACGCGCCACTGCCCAGCGATGGCAGATGCTGACACCGGTGGGGATATGAGACATAGGTTGCTCTTAATATTAGCGCTCATGAATAAATCCGCCACTACTCTTACTAGTGGTGGAGCTACCACTACCGCTGCTGATGCTACCCCAGCTATTACTGCTGCCCCTACTGCTGTCACTACTACTACTGCTACTACTAGCACTACTACTACTACTACTACTACTACTATTACCACTACTACTACTACAACTACATCTACTACTACTACTACTACTACTACTACTACTACTGCTACTACCACTATTACTACTGCTACTACCATTACAAGAACTACTACTACTACTAATACTACTACAGCTACTGGTACTACTACCAGTGTTACTGCTACTAATTTTACTACTACTGCTATTATTACTTCTACTAATAAGTAGCTACAGCAAGTAGCTAAAGCTACAGTAAATAGCTAAAGCTACTACTTCTAGCACAACGGCTGCTAATAGTACAACTGCCACTATCTGCTTCTGCAGCTGCTTTCTATACAAGTATTAACGATGGATTTATATAGGAAGAAAATTGAAGTTACATTTTCAGCCCCAAGTGCCGAAAGAGCTTGAGAGGTTCTGTCTGGAATCTGCAAGCACACTAAAAATAAAATTCAAAGAATTTAATGTCAGATTCAAAACAGGGATTGATTACACAGAAAAAAGATATTAATCAGTTTTCGGCGACTGATAAAATTTTTTATTCAGAATCTCATGTAGACTCTGAAGAGCGTAGTACGAAAGGGATTTTCGCTATATCTGATTCGCATATGCTCTAAAGTAAAGTGATCACGATTGTGGAGTGGCCTCATAGGTATGCATGAGCACAAAATTCTCTCGCACAAGTGCTCCTCACCAGTACCGCTTCTGTGATGAATTTCGAAACGTCAGCATTTGTATCTGGGAAAAAAAAACCCTTGTTGTTACTATCCGACGACTTAGAATAAAAAGTGCTATCGGTATGGGCTTGAACAGATCTCCACATTATTTTGTTAATGCCCTGAACAGAAATAAAAGCAGAAAATGCCGTAGCACAACATTGTGCAGGATAAAGCCTGGACAATCTGTTTTATAAGAGGAAATCGGCACAATGTGTGAAAACAGACACTAAATCGGAAGCCGTGATCTACTGGTTAACCACTCGCATCGCTTGAGGAGGTTCAAATCTCTTTGCGGCCGAGAAACCACCGGTTTTCGAAACGATACATCCTCCCGACCGCCTGATGCTTGGATTTTAAAGGGTGTAATGCTTGAGAACATGGTATTTGGCCATCCCCCTCGCAGACCTTGAGCGAATTACTATAAATTCAATATGCAATGTGCAGTAAACCAAACTACTGGCTGCCACTTCCGGTGGCTTGCTGCTGCTTGCTTCTGTTTCTTCCTTTTTCTGGTGCTGCTTGCTACATCTGGGCCCTCCTGGTGCATGCTGATGCGGCTTGTGCTTCTTGAAGCGGCTGCTTGCTGCTATTTGATCCCGCTACCACCACTACTACTGTTGTCATTACTACTAATCCTACTGCTGCGTTCCCTGCTACTGTGAACTGCAGTTGCGTACTGTGAGCTTAAGGCCTTCCTTAGGCGTTTATTAAATTCTCTCTCTCCCTCGTGAGGCTTTGCGAAGGTGGGTGAGCGGCTTCCGCCACGAATTATTTTAGAACTTGTGCAAAAAATGGCTGCTGTGCGACACATCGCGCACCTTCGTTATGGTAAAGACCACCTTAGTTTCATAGTGTACAATGTGTCTGTATGAGGGGGGTATTACACACATTATAGGTAGCCTCTCCAGGATGTCTGTCACGTATGTACAGGCTTTTATTGCGTTAGCAATACTACTGTAGATTTCGCCTCGTCGCGTAGCCCGGGTCGGTAGGGACGGATGACCTTGAACAGCGCTGCTTCAGCCGCGCTCCGTCATATGGCAGCGCCGTCGGCGCGCCGCGCGGCAGCGGCCGAGCAATTTGCTCTGTCTACGACAGATGGCGCCACTAGGAGGCCCGTCACTTCTGGTCTTCGAAGCTGATGTTAGCAGCATTGGCGCGCTGTGCATCTATGACTTTTGAATGATATCGGTTAAGCAATTAGCCTAATTTCTAGTCAGACCACATAAATAAATAACACCGAGTGGAAATTGGTCGAGTTGGGGAATCGAACCAAAGTCTCCGGAGTGCGAGACGAGCACGCTAACCACTCCGCCATGCCAGCTCGATGGTTTGGAATGAACAAAGGCGCGTCTAGTGAATACGGTGTCTTCGTTCACTCCCATCTTCCTCCATTCCCGTTACGGCGAGGTTCAGGTGCCCACCGAGATATGCGTGACATACATTTCCTTTGCTCGAAAACCAATTTACCGACGAGCAAAGCGTACAGCCGAACGTGCGATGGAGTTCTCTGGTCTCCCTGGCAGCTTGGCGGAATGGTCACGTGACCAAATATGGCGGCGTCCATGCTCCCGCGCTGTAAAGCGTCTATAAATGCGCGCTTGCCTTGGCGTGAATGGTTTGCTATGCAGTCCTCTAAGGAGAAGTGGCAGTGACAGGAAGAAGCGAGAAAGCGACAACGTGTACAAGGGACGCCAGGACAGCGTGAAGAACGTCTTGCAAAGCGTCGTGCTCAGGATGCAGCTCGGCGACAACGCTCTACCTCGCAGATTTGTCCCACGTCATCGGTCACCGATGAATCTCACTACCTGACTGCTCAGGAACGCCGCAATGCTACCAGGCGAAGGAAACGCGCCGAAGAATCGCCAGAAGAATGCACGCACCATTACTAAAGCAATTTACCCGGTTTAACCACAGCTAAACTACTGCCAATTTTTTAAAAAGTTTAGGGGGTTATGGGGGTTTGGCTCAAGCTATATAGTTGGGCCCTGTAGTACCCTTTGAAGTCCTAACCTTCAAAAGGTGAAGTACCAGAGTTGACCTTATTTTCAAAAGATTTTCTACAATAGGGTTTCAGAAAGAGTCACATGGTGTGGCCCAGAAGCAAGCTGCCATTTGCTCTGAACTTTTCACAAAGCATGTACATGCTAGACGTCACAGCTACCTGGCAGATCAAGACAAAGCGCTACTAGGTAGCCTCTTGGCAAACGGCACCGACGGTGTACAGAAGTTCGTAAGACGTGTCACACCAGTGACCAGTGAAAGCTTAACCCATCTGAAACAGGTAATATGGAACCAGCTGTAACGGGGAACCAGCTGGTAAACCTACCTTGAAACCATCCAGAGAACGACGAAGGAAGAGGAGGAACATGAAAGATATCAAGCGTTCAATAGGACCAACCATCAGTTTATAATGAGAACTTGCAATGGAAACTTTTTATCACACCGCAAACGGGATATGAACATAGTGTCCAAACTCAGACCAGGAAAAAAGGCCGCGAATCAGCGACAGCACAACGGTCACACCGTGACGAATTTACCAATATGCAGAGTCTAACTTTAAAATTTGGTGTTTTACCGAAGCGTACCGCATGTTATTTTGGTGAAATATTGTAAAAAGCCTGATTTTCTGTACAATAGTTAATTCCGACGCGTTATGGAAGCGTATTAATAACTGTATTTTAGACAAGCTTAATTGAAACTCTCCAGATCACACTCTTATAAAACGTTTGACATGAAGACGTAAGCTGCGCTCGATATTTACAGCACCACTGTAATTACAACGCTTTAAATATTCCTATGGCCTACAGCGGAATACTACGAGCGGCTTTTGGGTAGGAGTGTAGATTTGTGGGTAGGAGGAAACTGCTGTTTCAGGAACAGCAAAAATTAATCCCGCCTACAACTTCTTTGATAAAATGAGTACGAAAATATTCTTGTACATCATGCACAGCACATGGTTATTCAAGCGCAGAATGTCGTCAATAAATGAGTTCCAGTATTGGAGCCAGTACTGTAACTGCTGGCTTGCGTTGATACTCTTTATAAACGCAACCTTCAAGGTTCGCTTCAAAATCAAAGAAGAATTAAGGTCCTGTTCCGGCATTATAGAATATCTGTGTTGTTTTAGAACAAGAAAATGCGCTTGTTCTATCATAAAGAGAAATAGAGCTGGAAATTGCTTGTTGTGGAGAAAAATCTCATTAGGCTGGCCCCATTCGTAATCCAAGGCCTCCAGCCTGCAAACTCACCTATACCGTACCACTGCAAAATAGTGTAGCTATAACTAATATTGGTGTACCAAACATTAGTACCAGCCGCATCTGGGATCTCCAGCGGAAGTGTAATCTGAGCCTGCGCTCAGACTGCTTCCTTCTTTGTTTTATATGCCACTCTGGCATAGCAACCAAGGACTGGCCAGAGATGAAAAAACCTCCCAAGCTTGTGTCTGACCGATAGACGCTTGCGCCAGTTGCTCATCTGATAAAAGGAACATGAGAGAGCAGCAAGTGGTGTGCGGTTGCTTAGACCCGCCTTTAGGAACCGGCTTGCACATTCAGATATTCTTATGTCAACTGAGAAGACTGTGGACTCGTGGGCAATCGGAACAGCAAAATACTCTTAACGAAACGTCGGGAAAACGTCGGGAAATGCGATCGAAGCCCAGCTAGAGAGCATATAACGGTATCCTATGATAGAAAGAGCGCCAGTGTCTGCAGAAGCTCGCACAGCACTGTTCGTTCCGAATGCGACGGTAAGGCAGCTTCCTGTCAGCATTTTGTTAGTATCATGGGAGCCTGTGGATCACCAGTTCTGCCTTATCGGCCCGTACGCGATGGCGTAGGATGATCTGTCTCCTAGATGTGCAGTTAAAAACAAGTGCTAGATTCCTGATGCCCGATGTTAAACTGGCTCGTAAAGCACATTGCAGCAGTGGGTTTATAAGGTATTTGTTATAATAAGGTATATGGTACGCTATATGACTCCGATAAAGTGTCTAAATCCAGCTATACGCCAAGGTGTAAGACTTTCAAAGTTTCGTTAAGTATAGGAATGCAAGTGCGGTTAAAGTCGGAGGAAGCACAAGGCATTCATTTATCTTCCATCTTCGCAAAATATCAATCAGGTTGCGGGAAGCTGCAAACGCAGAACAATTTTAGTGAAATCTTTATCAACCTTTTATACTTTGGGATTCACCGCTCAATACTTCTTTTTCACGCACCTGAAAAGTCACAAATATATTTTTTTTTATTTTCTCGCATTCTTGTGTACTTCATAATGAACACATCATATAATTAAAACGCTCAAACTCATCCTTGGAATGCTCGCACGTATAACGTGTCTATTTAATCTTTTTCAGATGAATCCTAGACAACAAGTGTTGAAAGTGTCGGTCGTGCGGGTAAGTTCCATGAATCAAAATGTGTGAGATATCTTTTGTGAACTGTTCTATCAAAACATCACTTGATTTTTTACTTCTGATAAAGCTATACATAGGCTCACTTCGTTCCCGGAAAATAAAATCTGACCGCGAATACCATTTCTTTTCGAAATTTATGTATTTGATGCTTCCAGAATCTATGAGCACAAAATGTAGCGGCTTTCACGATGAATTGGGCTTCCGTTTAATCTTCAATTTTCATCGTATGAAGATATATGTTTCCTGTCTCCACTGTTTGTTTGGACTACGTAATATTTTTAAAAACCTTTCTACTACGGCCGCACTGTTCTATACAAATTTTAAAATCAGCGGCATTTCGGTTTTGTGGCTATACCTTCGCGAAGCATCATTTCGGCTATCAGAGATGCTGTAGTGGGTGGTCCCCAAATAATTTTTATCCACCCCGCACCTCCTCCACCCTAAGCGTTCTACAAAGAGCGCTGACATGGCAGAAAACACTGTTGTTTTTTTGTCTTGACTTCGATCGATATGCGGCCGCTGTAACAGGGTTTTGAAAATACAGCAAGTGAACACAACACGAATGTGTTTCAGTATCGGGAAATTATTTCCGACTCATGGAGGATAACGTTTTCTGCTATGTGAACCTAATTCCTTTAACAATAACAAGGAGTTGCATGATACTGCTAGCTCTCGTTATTGAAACGTAGGACATGCTAGTCGTAAGCCAATTTTGTGCCGGACTACATGCAGTGGCCTCCATACGTGACCGTCACTTACCGCAGAAGTGTTCTAACAGTCATCGGACCAATGGGTCATCTACTGGACGCTCTGACCAGCAGCATGAACATGACGTAGGTGATTTTGCTGTGTACCGCTTTCCTTACTGAGCCCACAGATTTAAGGTCAATCGGACATTAGGAAGTCGATTTATTGTGCGTGAAATTCATAAGCAGGGGTGTCAAATATTGCCATTGGCAGACAGCTCTATGTCGATCTATAAATAGCATCAACTACAAAAGGGGTATCAAAAGTTCCCGGTGGTATATACTAGGTTGCACAGTGGACAAGGATGGGGCGCGGGCTTAGGATCCTTCCGAGGTGCGACGTAGAAAGCTGGCGGAGTTGGGGTCTAGAGTATCCCAGGAACTGCTGCACCAATACGACATCTATGTGCTGTACTTACGGGGATAAGATTAATTATTACAAGTAATAAAAAAAATGGTTTCTTCAATTGAAGAGTTGGGTAAACGGCACCGGAGGCTGCACTTTTTTTAATTGTTTAGGCTCCGTTATCGGGCGCTAGAATGCCTTTCAGCAAAAATAAAACTTTGCTATTTGCTTCTGTTGAGACTGTCCCTGTAAGCGCAATCAACGTCTTAAATTTCACCAATCGCTACGACTAGCATACTGGGAGATCTTTTCAATACATAAGTTAATAAAAGAACGATATCAAACGATATCATTATTGTGTACATTACTAGTTTTAATTCATTATTACGTGTATTTTGTTTCAAATGCCTGTGCCATATTTTTATGCTTGTATCGCCCCCCCCCCCCCCCCCCCCCCTTTATGTAATACCCTCGCACGAGGGCCCTTAGGGGTATTGTAAATAAATAAATAAATAAATAAATAAATAGACAGTTGACTTAAAATTTGTGTTCGGCTCCCTTGAAAAGTCCGGAAGAAGAGGGAGGGGTAGGGTTTCTTTCACTTTCTATGCAGTAAATAATGAGACATTTTGATCATTTTAGCAAATTAGTTGCTAATTGAAATGTTGTTGTCATTCTCCTCCTGAGATTTCAGTTCTATTTAAACTAACTTGCTACCCTCCAGTCTGGACTGCAAAAGTTGTGAACACAAATAACTTTCAGTCCTGCTCATTTGCGGCCGCTTAGATTCGGTAATTTTGTCCTCAGGTAGCGATCGCCAAAATACTTAAACCTCATCAGCGGGTCGTGTATAACGTTTTCTCAGGGCAGGGAACAAACCTTACTAGGAAGCAAGCCTTACTAGAAAACAAGCCTTTGTAGACAGCAAGCTGCGCAAGAGGCGTTATTGCGACCGCATTAACTTTCTTATGTAATTCCTGAGTCGTGCATGATTATTGTGCAATAATTTCACAGGGTTCACAGCGCAGTAATAAAGACGCGTGCAGGAATAACAGATCTCCACAGAACAGAGGCAGAATTCCTGTCGTTGCCGTTTGAAGTCTTATAAAAAACGTCACGTATGATCGCACGCCTTTTAGGTCAAGGAATGCTAGTTTGATATGCACTGTTCCTGAGATACCAAACTGCAGACATACCTTGTTGGCTCAACAATCAAAAATTAACCGCTACAATTTATTTCGAGCAGGTATGAGGCAACCCTCCCTGACGACGGTCAGGTGGGTGTCTGTCTTTCCAACGGCACATGGACCGGCATGGTTGGCCTGGTGCAGAGGAAGGTACGTACACATGCCCGACACTATTTTGTAAAATGGTGCTTGATCTCATTTATTCGTGTTATAGAGTTGACTATGGCATCCGATGGTGTAAAAAAAACACGACCAGGTGTGTATTTTTTAGTTCTCTTTCAACGTCAGGTATTAAAGGTTCTTTAAGTACATAGCTGGAACATGTTTCCTTGCGAATCATTGCCGGCGACAGGAAAAACGAAAGTGATCTCAGCTTCTGCAGGCAAGTTTCCTGCACACCATTTCATTGCGAGTGCAACCTCGCACTGGACTGAACAGCAGTCTGCTCTTAAGCCATTACGAAAAGCTTTTGCGTGTCAGGAGCAGCTGAGGCTCTTACGACCCGCCTTGGAGTGCAAAATCAATGAGACTGCAAATAGCTCCCTGTCTGCTCTCTTGAGTCGATTGCGGGCACCCGTGCAGAGAGTGCACCATCTCACACAGCGTCAATGAATTCTCCTAATTTGCTGGACCTTTACAGAGAAAGTACCGCTTGCAGTTATCATTCTACAACTTTTTTTGCTCTTTGACTCGTTCCATCGGTTCCTTGGGGTCCTAACGTCCCGAAACCATTTCAAGCGACGTCTGCAGTTTTGTTTAGGAGATGGCTTTCATTTTTTTTCACACGGGAATGGGATGTATAAGCAACCTTTAATACAACCTTTGCATTCAGAAAGACGTGTCGTGATCTGTAATGGCATAATTAATAATTCTGGTTAGCGGCGTTCGCATTTCTCTTTACCGCATACTTTTATGGGCTGCTGGTGGCAATGGGTTGTAAATGAATGCGCAGTTGTTTCCCACTCCCTCAAAACTAAGTTTTAGTACGCAGGATTTTCTGACAGCCACTGATTGTGTCCTTTCACTTGGCATATATCACTCTGTTTGCAGGTTGGTGGATTTTTTTCTAAACACGAATTATAAAAGTGAACCGCTTGGTAGCCATGAATATCTTACGGTATGATTTGTTTGAGTTTTGCTGTTTCGAACTTCTATTTTTTCTCTTTTTGCGACGCGCTATTGCAAATCAATTGGCAAACCTGCATCGCAATATTTAAAAGCACGAAAAACTTTTCCATTAAGTGCGCTTGCCGCTACATAAAAAATCTTCTGTTTATATATATTCCAGTGAGAAAGTTTCCCAAGCTGTTTGTTGCCACAAGGCTTACCCCGTGCCACAAAAAAAAAAAAGAAAGCGGAGGCACTTAGAAGTAGTATACGAGTATCAAAGGATGATTCTTCTTCGTGAAGAAGTACGAATGATTCAGAGCATTTTTGGCGTAGAAAAATCGTGTGAGTCAAAACAGCAAAACATCGGAACCAAACATGAGTGAGTTGCCTATATCAGTGCTCCAAGGTGCCGTTCTCTAGCGATTCTGCTTATTCACAAAATATCTTGTGCCTCTTATTGTCTCCAGTAATGGTGCAAATAACAAGCAATCTATATCCAGCAGTAATCATAGAAACAGTGGATCTTAGTTTTTCTGTACCATGGAAAGTATTTTGATTTATTTTTTAAATTCTTTATCAACGATGGATGGGCACAAGAGGAGAGATGAACTGCGGCAGCTTGCGTTTCGAGATGCTGTGCATAGTTCCAGGAGAATAACGAATCTACGTGCTACACATATATCATCAATACAACATCTTCATGAAGAGACGACCTTCAGTTTGTCGAAAGGAGAGCGTAGACGGGTAGCCACGAAATCTAACTTTTGTTAGTAGAGAGGTGATTGTATTATGAATTTCTTCCAGAGAAAGTTACGTTCGAACCTGCCGTGCCTAATTCTTTCCGTATGCGCCAATTCCTCAATAATCTAACCACTCCTTGAGTTGTCAGGTTTTAGCAAATCGCTGCATGCTGAGCGCTCTACTGTCTACGCCGAACAGCTTCATTCGATGCGGCTCAGAGTAGATAGCTGACAAGTATGCACTGCCGAATATTCATGTGCGGGCAATAGAGAAGCTAAGAAAAATACACTTTTTACACTTTGCGCTTTTTACACTTTCCGTGCTGACACTGCACATGCAGGCGCCTAGCCCATTTTTCGTCGCTTGTACTTATGCAAGAAGAGCAACCGTTTAGGCCAGTCTCCATCTCGGGCGATATGTTGGTGCCAGAGTAGTTTCCTGTCTCTGAGAAAGCGAACCGTGTTAACTAATCTGGACAGTGGCCACTTTAAAAAGACAGCACTGTTTGAAGGATAGGTTTCAGTCTCCGTCCGCAACTATTCTAATAATGTACCAATGCAACTGTTCTAGCAGTGTATCCTACCAATGGACGAAGAATGCTGAAGAAATAGAAGATTTGGAATCATAGCCTATTTCGAGCAGTGGTGAAAATTACATGCGGCTGAAGATATATCAAATATCAACATGAGGAAGAAATTTATATTTTGTTAAAATTAGCCTGAAGCGGTTATAGAGGATTTTACAGGAAAATAATTAGATTTTAAATTGCTTCATATTTAAATCTCTGAAAAGCAGCCGCTGTCTTGAAGGCCGTAATTAGCTAAGTCACCAGGTCTAGCATGTGCATTAAGCCGCAATGTGAACTCATGTCTGCGATGAAGTACGTTCGTAAGAATTTCATGTCACCGCGTTTGGCAATAACAAGAGAGGTATCCTTCCCGCCGCCAATTTCGCTCCTAACTTTTGTATTACATGTTGGCGTGGAAAGTAAACCTGTGTGAGGAAATAATTGCAATATAGATAATATGGTGCAGGTTTGTACATAAAGCTCCAGGAATTGTTTTTAAATTAGTGGCGCCGGAAATGCCAAGATATCCATGTTTTGCCTAATTGCAGCATTGCTTGGTTTCTTTACACACAGGAGGTCGACTTTACAATCATGCCTTTGATCCAGTCTTACAGCCGTTATGCGGTTGGCGAGTACAGTCCAACCATAATCTACGTGCCATTTGGCATCCTGTCGGCTAGCGACGTCGGCACTTCTAACGTCTTCGGCTATATACTGACTTTCGACTGGAAGGTGAGTATATATGTTTAAAGGTCGTTTGTGTGGAGGTAAGCAGAATGTCCAGCTCATTTGCATACTGAAGAAGATGTTGAGCATGAGATTATAATAAGATTTAGAGCGTCTAAAATCATACAGCCTCTGTCGTCTTATGCCAATCTATATTTATTTATTTATTTAGAACATACTGCAGGCCTACAGTAGGCCCAAGCAGGAGGGGCGAATACATAATATATGCAAAAAAGAACAGGTTTAGCAAAATTGAAAAATGTTAAATACAAGTTGTAACACAAAATACAGCAATAAATACAAGGCTCAGATGCAAAATACAAAAAGTAAACGTAGAAATAAATGGCTCTCAAATTAAATATATTATACTACGTAGTATAATATATATATTATACTACGTGTTTGTTTATGATGGCACATGCTTCCTCGCACTTAATACCCTTCGCGCCACAAGGTTAAAAACAAAGGAGTTGAAACTTTAGTACTAAAGTTTTGCCAGACCAGCAATGAATTTGCTCTGTTAAGGCTATGCAAAATTTTTCCAATCTTGCTTTATTGTATATGTGACTTATAAGAGGCTACATGTCCAGGCGCGCTAGTATACGCTGAGCTACTTTTTGTATCGTAGTCGGAGGTTCGTTGGATTTCAACTTAAAGAGAGTCCACTATCACACTTGTGTCCCTCACAGGAAAATACTCTACAAAGTGCGATTCGGAAAATAAATTTTACAAGGAAATGCAGTTTTCAATATCGAAAGCATCACTGTTAACCTGCGCCAAACGAAAAAAAAAGAACTAGTATAGAATGAGCGACTGCACAAAAGGCTCTTTGCAGCAGTGTAACTAAGCAATAACGATGGTTTTATTTCCGCTGCTCTATTAAATTAAAGATTTTCCCAGAGTTTCAACTGCTGTGTTTTTTCTTGGAGCAAAATTTCGTGTAGAAGTCTGTGTAGCATAAAGAAAGCCATAAATTGGTAATATGTGAGCGCTGAAGGGGTTCATTACCTGTCTGGCATTCCGTGAAAATGATGCACATGCTAAGGATAGCTTTCATTGATGTAAGCTCTACAATGCTCAGCAGTATATGTAACACCTGCAGGATAGGAGCTGACGGTGGGGAAAGTCTCGTCCGAGGGTGATGGTTTAGTGTTTGTACTGGTAAGGGGTAGCCAAGAAGAAGGGTGCCGCGCCAGTCTTGTTGTGAGCCGGATGTGTGCGAATGGTCAGGTAATGTATTGGTGGGGCCACGAGAGAAGATAAATCTGTTAGCTCCTGCCCTGTGAACGCAGTTCTTAAAAGTGTCAGAAATAGCTCAGAAACCAGTGCGGCAAGCAACAATGCAATGAGTTCGTGGTGGCGATTTAAATTCAGCATGTTCAGCATCTCCTTGGTTCTTGATGGAGGAAAAATTCATGGCTCGGTGCCCGTACTGCTAGCATTAGACACACTTCAGGGTGAGCGGGCGTCTCGATACGTGAACCTCGCGCACCGACACGTGAAAAATTGGAGAAGTGAACTCCGGCAAACGTGATCAGAATGAATGACAAGACACCGACCCCGAGAATTGAGAATTTTCGTAATAAAAGATGCCAGATTGTTCATGAAGGTTCCTGGGGAAACTTCGGTTCATTGAAATGAATTGCTCCTCACGAAGACGCCGGTGCGACGACTCTTTGTGGGAACAATTAAAGCAAGTTTCCCGCATTCGGGGGGAATAGACGGTTGAGAGGCGATTGGCTGCATTTTCAAAGAAGGTCTAGAATTGAGGTGGTTAAGCTGGTATTTGCGGTGGAGGGAGCAAGTGCGAAGCAGCGTCACGGAGAGAAAAGTTGGCTTCCATGTCTATTGCGTCCATCGGTTCACACCAGCGAGCCGTTGTAAGTCCTTGCAGCTGTGGAACGCTTGACTGCTACGACATGTGGTGATAACACTTTCGTTATAGCACGGCTAACACAACAATTCACTCACTGTAGTTCATCTGTTTAAAATCTTTATTACTCACTTCACATGGGCGGATTCTGTAGTTTGCTGCACTTCATCCCACGACGTGACGGATCCCATGTTGGGGTGCCAAGCGGCACTTGTGGTTCCATCCAAGGTAACGCCGTAGCGGTGCAGCCACGCTGTGCGTAGCTGGTACCTTGCCCTTCGAAAATTTGAAGAGTTTGTGCTTGGGGAGGGTGCGGCATCACTTGAAATGATGATGACGGTGCCCAAGCTTTATATTAGAGTGTTGATTTCAGGAAATTCTTCATATGCGGCTTGCTTGACAACTGTACCCGCTTATAACGCGATCGTCACCCTATTTGCGCATGCCATTATGTTCTGAATGACTCCTTCACCGCATCGGTGCTAAGCAAAAAAGCAGCTTGCGTATTGCTAGATACAGCCTTCTACGACGTTTGTCTCATTCCTGCCATCTTCACGACGCTTCTTAAGTGAGCACATGCACCAAATTTTGAACGCGTTCATACCATATGATCTGTTTCGTGGGTATAAGGAGATGACTTCTTGGAAGTATCAGTTGTAGGCGTTAATTGGAATATATTTTAGCATGATTTTGAATGTTGTCCGATGTGCCGCTTGGCCTTTCCACGTAGAGAAAGTTACGTCATAAGGCACTTGCTCTAACTATTTGTTGTTCTTAAGATAAATCAGTGCATGGTGGTGACACTGACATGCAAAGTATTGCATTGCAGTCGAAATCTTCTTCAACGAACGCCTCTGCAACGTCATAACCTGTACAACGAAAGATTTTGTATGTCCCAGCCGAACTTCCCTCTTTCATATCTACTTACAACGGCTCTAAAGCGAAAACCACTATTTGTTGTGTAGCGACCGGCGCACGAGGCAGTGCCATCATTCCCCTCCGTAGCCACCAGTGATGAGCGGTCTGCATAGGAAGCTCCGGCTGGCACCACAGAAAGCACAGCGTGGGAGAGACGGAATTCCGCAGTAGCCATAAAAGCCTCCAAGCCAAAGCAAACAAGAAAACCCGCAGCGAGCCGAACGGCCAAACATTTTCATGAATGGCAGCAGCTTTGGCTGCGGGCGAAAATACAATACAAGGTAAAACGATCTTCGTGCTCCGCAACCAACACTGGCGAACTATGAACAAAAACCGCAAACACGCGAACTAAGTCGGTGGCTACCGTAGGCCGAATTGAACTCATTTACTTCGGAGATGACGGAATGTAAGCTTCATTGAGCGCTTTTCGGCATTAACCTTCCCCCTAAATTGAGAACTATGAATTGTCCACGTGCATGCATTTGCGTGCTTGCTAAGCTAGCTGAGCACACGCGTCGTTTCGGCAATTTTCAGTCTGTTCCTCTGCGTGTTTGGAACAACGTCATTGGCAAAGTCTTGGTATTTACGCGATGAATGGATGCAGTACTGGGAACACCGAGCGGTTACAGTGCTCCCTTGACGAAAAGTTGCAGATTATTGTTGCTGTCGAGAGGGGCCGTAAGAAGAAACACGTTGCAGACGAGTATTGGTTAAATAGCATTGACGCTGACAACATTTGTTAAGACAAGGACAGGTGACAAGCATAAGTGGCACAACCTGGGACGAACCCATCACGGAGGCGACTTCGAGCAGCGACCTTAAATGATGCTTACGTCGCCATGGTGTTGACTCCGCCGCCGGTAGATGTCCTCGCTAAGAGGGTTTCTGTCAGTGGCCCTCTGATATGGGAAGTCAACACGTGCTTTGCCATACATATAACACGTACAATAGTTTTTTAAACAACGCAATACTATCGCATTCTTATTTATTAGCAGTCGTTCGTTAAGAAATGCCTCCTTAATGGCGCCACTTTTTACGGCTCGACACGAAGAAACTGATAAGCTGTAAAAAGGTACAAACGACCACGCAAAGACAACACCGCAGACGCATCGTGGGCAAGCCTGGTCCTGATTTTGTTGCAGCTTAATAAAGCTGGGTGATGGAGCACCGCCTTATCATACAGAAACCCTTCAGCCCTACTTCGTTTATATGTTTCTGCGACGCGTCTACGACAGCAGCGTCTAAGGTTCTTCAGGGAATTTTTGCCACAGTTTGCTTTTTAAAGGAGCAGCTGTCAACCTTTCGTTCCTCAGTATTGCTTGTTGTTGGCATAGCGGCAAACTGCGAGCAGGAAGGGAAAGGAATAGGAGGGAAGATGGACAATATAAAAAAAGAAGAGGTGCAGGCCGCCACCACGACTGGGGCAGTACACTGTAACAAGGGTGCGTGACCAGGCGGAACGGGCATTGAAAGTGGTTGCCAAACAACAGCTCCGGAGAGCAGCATTGGTTGCTCAGGGGATCGCGTCACACAGATTCTTCACGCGAGCTGCACAAACTGGTTCTCCGAGGCTAGGCTTCAGTTTTCTTCTTGCATGTTATGTGTAACGCCAGCTACACTAACGCATAAACATAACCACCAAAAGAAGCCTCCAATTTCGAGCAGATTCCAAGCTCCAGCCATTCTATACGAAGTGAAGGTGCAACTGCAGCGACGAGTACATCCCGACATGCGAGTCGCCAGAACGCTGACGAAGCACGTAAAGCGACAAGACCTTGCCTTTCGAGCTGCTGCAGATTAGACAAAAAGCAGGAAGAAGAAAGCAGAAACCAAGTATGGGGCGATTGCCTTTACCCACAAGTTTCGAGGAAGCCCCTTTCCATTATCAGTTGATCACTCGAAAGCGATTCTTGGTTCGATAATGATTTTGAATACTCAGTCTTCTGACTGTTTCTTCGAGCTCCAACTGGCCTTACTCCAGGCATCCTAGGTTTTTATTATGCGGGCAATGATGCGAGAAAAAGCAGCGACGTTTCATCAACACCAAATCTTCTTATATTTCTCTTACAACACTAGATAAGTCATTGGTAAAGTAACACAAGTACCGAACAAAAAAAAAATGCTTATAAATTACCCTTGGCACGACTGAATAAAGATTCCATGTTGGAAAAATTTTCTTCGTGCTTCTGCATTTATTCCGCTGTGGCTAGCTGGTGTGAGATGCTAAAATACAGCGCGGACAGACGCACAAAGCTTGAAGGTAAGCGTACGAGACACAGGACGGGTTACAGCTCGGTCTACAAATGCTGAGTAGAACGGAAATTAATACCAATAAAGCTATCAAAAACGAGTCAAGCTAACAAGAACTAGTGAGGAGACATGACACGTGTTGTACTGAGACGGCTCCGCATTGTGTCTGTGGCTTCGGACCTAAACTAAATAATGTTATACAGAAAAGGTTATATTCGTCTATTTTGAGCAATAAATATTTAGCAGACTCAGCTCATGCACGTCTGTGCGAGATTAATAAGAAAGGATCGACATGATAATATAGTCACCACCAAAACTGCCAGTGCCATTCACCTCTTTCCTTCACATTCTTTAAAACACAATTGAATCCAGAGTAATTTAGTAGTGAGGCGTCCGATCCTTATTCTACACTCTTGCCAGCAAGACCTTCCTGCGTATCCTGCGTATTCCTATTTTCCTAGAACTATTACCGAATGGAACAGCCTTGCTGGTCATATAGTCGAAGAGAATAATTTGTCCCATTTTGAGGCGCTGCTGCAACAAGTGACGAAATTTTGAGTGTTCGGTGGCTGAGTAATTTGTTCTGATTTAACTTAATTATAACCTGTTATATGCTTGGCTCTATGACTACAGTGTATGTATTCTGATGTTGTGAAACGATACAGTACAGTGTGATGCAGTAATTTCGTTGCTGGTGACGCCTTGTCTGCTGTATTTTCTTTTTTGTCCTTTGGTGTTGCACAAATTATGTACCGACCTGCGATGGTCTTGTTGTTCAAGACCGCAGTATAAATAAATAAATAAAAATAAAAAACAGCGAGAGGATTTTTTTGGCTTGAGTACACTTCAAAATGGGCTGCAAAGGTCTGTGGTTGGCTTAGGAGGTAGACGACTTATAATCGCTTTGGTGTGCAGGTATGGGCTCTTCTTCTCAGCACCATTCCTATTCTGGCCTTGCTGATGAGCCTGTCAGAATATGTGGTTCACAAAAATTGGAAAAGGGTGCTGCCGGAGGTGCACCAATATGGATGGGAACTCTTTGGGAACCTCCTCTACGAAAGTAAGTCTATAGAATTCTCTTATTTGACTTGCGGTTTCCCTGTGCATGTAAAAAAACGTCTTTTTAACACTGTATTTAGAAATATTATTTTGTCATGCCTAACTCAACAAATGCATACATAAAATTAGTTGCATTGCTCGATGAGTGAAAAGCTCGCATTAATTCGTCCTTGTTCTGTAGTGCTCAACAGACTGAGTCTGGGTGCCAACAAAATGGCGATAAGGTAAAACGTTTTGAAAAGGTTGAACAGGCAGAGAATGGAGGCAACAAACGATGACAGAAATGCCGGTAGTCACAGCGGCGAAGCGCCACCTTAGTTTAAAAGTGCAAATCGTAAGGTTTTGAAAGCGATCCACGTGACCTGCAGCCCCTACATCTGACGTATGAAACGCGACTGTCTTTCGGTTTTGGTTCCAGCTTCTGCGGTGGCAAAATTGTCGCTGATGTTGGGCTGCTTACGTGAAGGTTGTAGGACTGAATCCCGGCCGCAGCGGCTCCATTTCGATGGATCCTAAATGCAAAAAACGCCCGTGTCATGGGATATGACACGATGGTAGCCCATCATAGCCAATGTGTCGCTTGACTATGTTATACGATACATACCGACGCAATTACCAATTTTCAGTTCCACCAAAATATTCTGCATAATCGCGTATTGCTGCCAAATTGTTTTCTTCTAGTGGAGGGGAACTAAAAAGTTGGTAAACACAAAAAGCTAATACATGTCTGATCAAGAGCAGTGACCAGTGAATTCAGTGGTAAATAGAGGAAAGTATCCTCGAATTTTTAGAAGAGCAATCATATCACGGAGGCCCTTCTTGATAATGAGGCAGCATCTCCAGATCATCAGGCGGAAGAAGTAACTGAGGTTCAACGGACCTGCGGCTCCTTCAACATTTCCTCTCCTCGAATAGTGCGCCTACTCGTCACTAACGGACCCTTTGAGTGCGCAAAGAGCTTTGTGACTACAGGAAGACGCCTTAATAAGTCCAGTATGTGTTCAATAACATTCTCATGAAAACATTCACGTTGTTAAGGGAGTCCAGGGGACATAAACAGAGAAACCAATCAAGTGGACATTGCGGGGAATGTTGTTTGCTAGGTTTGCGCATGCAGGTACGAATGCTCCGCTCGTCACGACTCATAACGTACTGCTTGCAGTGGTGAGGACAAACCAAACAGGTTAATGTTGTAGCCCAGCACCAGGCAGATTCGCATAGGAAGCAGCGCTAGATATTGTTCATCAGTTACTCGATGTTCAAGGGCAGTACGGCTGAGATGCTCGTACAGCTAGTTGAGGTCGTCTGAGCACCCAGTAGACTTTCGGGCCATGTCTCCTAGGCGACACATTGAAGTCAACCGTAACGTCTTTTCCTGCCATTCCTGGGGTTATCCAGCGAGCTTGCACAACGCTGCCAATCAACACGGACTAGTGGCCGTTGTTGGGTTTGGGATGCCCCCCCCCCCCCTTCCTGGGTGGATTAAGGCAGCTCGCGCTCCTCTCCTGCCTAAGTTAATTAAGGCAGCGAACTTCCAGGACCGAGAGACCACTGTGGCAGCGGCGAAGGTCAAAGACCGCCGAAGGCCGAAGATGCGGCGACGATCGCGGCGTCCCATGGCCGAGTCGACCCTCGGGTCAACGGACAGAGCGGTGGTGTGCTGAGTGAAAGACAGCAGTGTTTAATTACTGAGCCTCTGCCCTCTCCCATCAACCGAGCTGCGAGAGAGAGGGACAGCCAGCACCACCCAGCCGTGGGTGGTACCTCCGGAGTCCACGTCTGCCCATGCGACGTCATTCTTCGAACTATATTCCCCAACAGGGATCTGG
Source organism: Amblyomma mixtum (assembly GCF_055824585.1). Classification (NCBI taxonomy): domain Eukaryota; kingdom Metazoa; phylum Arthropoda; class Arachnida; order Ixodida; family Ixodidae; genus Amblyomma; species Amblyomma mixtum. Next base: position 195,369,600 of record NC_143012.1, on the reverse strand, counting down.
GGAATCCGAGCGTTATTTAACGGGCGTTGTTTTGAGGACTCCAGTGCACTCCTGTTGACTCCTGAAGAAGCTCCCTTTCACTGAGATTCATTCTCAGTTACCCTTGTTGTAAATAATGTAAATATTCGTGTATAAAGTTCTTCCTTCCTTGTTTTCTCCTCGTAACCCCGTCCCGCCTTCCTCGTCCCTTCTCCGGCCCGACCACGCTCACCCTATCCTAATACCGTGTACAGCCGGCCAAATCTTTACGTGGCGTGCGCGACGGCCGCGTTTTCCGTGCTCCTGCAGCTTATGACGGCGCAAACTTGCTAAGATATCAAAGTTAAGCAGAGGCTCACTAAACCCCTGCTTAATATTGAGCTTTCCCAAAGTTTGCTTCGTCACAAAGCGCACGAGCGCAGAAAAATTGGCCGTCGCGCACGCCAGCTAAAGATTTCGCCGGCTCTACATGCTCAAAGAGGGTAAATGAGCATTACCAATCTCCTAATACGTGACTGCGACACATTCGACAAAAGATGTTTCGAAGGGAGGTTCTGCCCATGTATAGGTTTATGGTTTATGTTCTTTAACGTCCCAAAGCGACTTAGGCTATGAGCGCGCTGTAGTGGAGGTCTCCGGTATTTTCGACCAACTGGGCTGCTTTAACGTACATTTACATCGCGTAATACACGGGCCTCTGCCACTTCGCCTCTATTGAAATGTCAGCGCCGCAGCCCGGATCATACCTGCGTCATTCGGGTTAGCAGCCCAGCACCATAACCACTAAGCCACCGCGGCGGCTTATGTGTCTCTGAAAAGTTCAATGAAATTATTAACACAGTATTTTAGGCATTAGATGGGGAGCGCTATGAAAGAACCAGGCCTCTTAATCTCCGTAGTGTTCCTCTAGAATAGAGTTTTCTGAGAAGGAACGTATAGCATATCGTCGGTTCAATGCGGAATATAGCCAAATGTTTGTATCCAGAGCTCCTTGCTTGACGAAAAACGTGTCTCCGAACAGTCATCGTATTATGAGGTGGTATATCCTGGCCGTGACGCCATACGCTCTAGCTTCTCATCGGTTTTCTTGGCCTTTAAAGAAAGCCAATTTACTTTCTATCATACCACCTGAAAAAAAGCGCGTCTAAAATAAGGATCGGTTCTACGTGTTACTGGGCACGGCGATTTTGAAACTGCATGCAGAGCTTTTGCTCCTTACGATGACCGCAGTTCGAGGCCTATCGCCTCAAACTGCTTTTTAAGCGCTGTACTTAACAAACGCATTCTGCTTCTACACTGGTCACTGTTACTCCGATTTTCTTTATTGTTTTAAGAATAAATGACGCGACTGCTGCAGCCATCCTAATAGTATACACAGTGAGAGAATTATGAACCCGCACAATACCGTCATACAGTATGCAACACCGGTCTAAAAAAATATGCTGCAGTTACAATCTGAACTCGCTCCGGCTTGGAAAATTAAAAAAAAAAAATAGCTCCCAATAGAAGGCCTCGCAGTCCATTGGTATGGCGAGAACAAACTTAGTCACCATATTATACATGTAATTGAAGTTGGTGCTATCGGTTGGAGTAGAAGGGTTAGATTTGTTTCAAGAGAGGACACTTTCAAGGCAAAGTATGAGAAATATAGCTGTTGCTAATGCGGGTGAGGCTAAAGTTCGGGAGAGAGTAATTCTTGGTTCCTTAATTCTCTAAACCCTTGACTGCCTGACGACTCTCAATCCCTTGTTTGTTGTGGAAATACTACTATTGCCTTTGCCTGCACATGATTGCTTTTAAATTGAGACATCTACATACGTTCATAGTTTCACAACACATATTCACATTGGCGGTGATGCGTCTTAACGCGCAGTATCTTCATACAGTTCGCGATGTTTGCAATATTATTGGAAGATATGCCACTGGGCAGAGAAGCAGTAATCAGTTGTTACGGTGCAGAAATGTCGAGCATCTAATCAAGGCGTCCTTTCTTAATATTGGAAGTCCTGTAATTTTGCTTAGACATTAGGAAGCCGCAAAAAGTGACTTGTCTTAGACAACGTTTAATCATAGAATCCTCAATAATTATACATGGCACCCCACTTTGTCCTATTTTGGAACCTATTTTGCTCTTGACGCAGAATATTCAAAAATAATTTTCATCCTTAGGAGTTAAATTACATACGAAAGCATTTTGTTCCACTTCCTACCGAGGGATTCTGAACATGGCGCCTGTGCCGTAGGGCTGACAGCGGCACCACAGTTTTCTGACTGGTAGCATCTTGGTGACATACAAAGAAAAAAAAAAATATTCTACAGCCCTTTCAAGGCGCTGGCGCTTGCCATAATACTTAAAACACTTGTGATGAAGAAGATGACCCGCAGCAGACCTCTGCGACTAGTTGAAGACGAGGAGGTCGAGGCAAAGTCAGCGGAGCAGCGTCTGTACGGCTGCGCTCAGTGACCACGTTCACCAGGTCCTCCAAATAAACCCCCTTGTTACAATTGGTGGAGGTGCGGGGTATCTGAACCCGCGAGAGGGACCTGGAACTTCGTTCCCGCAAGTTGCCAGCGACAGGGACCGCTACATTGGCGACGCCCGGTCAAGCACCCGCGCCCTCAGCGTCTCCCATTGTGTGCACCGGACCAATACGCCAACGTGACCTCCCCCCCCCCCCCCCCCATCTACAGCGGCACTGATGGCACCCCAGACGTTGAAGACTGAATCGAAGCATATGAACGCGTGAGTTCGCACTACTAATGGGACGACGTGCTCAAGTTCCACAACGTCATTTTTTATTTGACACAAGTAGCCAAGCTTTCGTTCACGAACCACGAAGCAGACTTGCCTAACTGGAAGACCTTTAAGACTCGCTTCACGGACGTTTTCGGCCGCCCGGCGGTACGCAAACTTCGCGCCGAGCACCGCTTGCGCGAACGTGCACAGCAGACAGGCGAGACGTTTACTAGTTACATCGAGGACGTCGTCGACCTGTGCCATCAAGTGAATGCTTCGATGCCCGAGAGCAACAAAAACACATCCTTAAGGGCATCGATGAGCCTGCTTTTCACATGCTGCTGGCCAAGGATCCCAGCACTGTCGCCGATGTGATCGCTCTATGCCAAAGTTTCGCCGAACTCCGGCGGCATCGGATCTTCGTCAGACGCTCAGAGGAGAGCCTGTCGAGTTTGACGGGTGGCGTTGATTCTACGCTACTGCATCATATTCAAGAATTCGTACGTGAGGAGGTCGCACGGTAGCTTTCCATGATTCAATCCCAGGAGTCATCTCTGCTTGCTCCCGCAATACGTCATGTTATCCAGGAGCACATTGCGGAAGCTGTCCCCCATGCTTACCAGCCAAGCCCACCAGCTGCCCCGCTCACGTATGTCGAAGCCGTTACTCGCTCTCCAGGCAATTTCCCCTCCTACCCACCGCAGGCCCGGGTGTCTGCTCCTCTCCCGGTTGCTCCGCCAGCCGTTACCAGCTGGCGCACTCCAGACAACCGCCCTGTGCATGTCGCGCGGCACTGCCGACGCCGCACGCTCCCGCCTTGCGATCCGCCACCCCTACTAGACTACTATGCTCCCCGGTATGGTGCCGAAACCCGGTATGATGCTTCCCGGTCTTATGAACCTTCCGACTCATCGCCCCCTCCATTCACGACAACCCGTCCGCCCTACACCACACGTCGGTCCCTTTCACCTCGTCGTCGCTCGCTTTCTCCGATGCGCTGCCGCACCAGCTTTCCACCTCCGGAAAACCATTAGCTGCAGTTCCCGAGGTAAGAACTGCATTTCTGTCGCAATTTTCAAGTCCTGGTACGTCGCCAGCTAATGTTCTTGACCTCCGTGCCGAAAGTGTTGCTACCCACGCTCTTGTGGACACTGGAGCCGCCGTTTCCGTCATCGCTGCTCATCTTTGCCGTTCACTGCGAAAAGTAACCACTCCGCTATCTGATGTTTCACTTCGAACTGCAACAGCGCACCCTATCGAGCCGTTAGCTGTGTGTACTGCTCGGATCTACATACAGGGCGCAATGTATATTGTCGAATTTGTTGTGGTGCCCTCATCCTCACATGACGTCATATTAGGCTGGGATTTCTTGTCTCAGCACCACACCGTTATCGACTGCGCTCGCGCTGAAGTTGAGTTGTCTGCTTTTTCTGAACTACTGCTGACCACCGCTGCGCCTGTCTTTGACAAACTCTGTGTCCTCGAAGAGATCAACGTACCTGCGCATTCTTCCGTCGTCGCCACCGTCTCTTGTGGCTCGTTGCCGGATTCTACCGTCCTGTTCACCCCATCCGACGTTTTTGCTTCCCGCCATTCCCTTCTACTGCCCTTTGCTGTGCTCACCGTGAAACACTGCGTCACCTGTCGGCCTGTTTTAAATCCGCTTCCTTTTGATTTGACTTTGCTTGCCGGTACATTCCTAGGACACGCTCAACCACTCGACTCTGCTCATATAACCACGGTTCCGTCTCCGTCAAATGAACTACAGCTGAATGCCTTCAGCCCTCCTTGCCCGGCCCCAGATTCTATTCCTTCATTCCTCTTCGCCACTGCTATCGATGCTCGCCTGCAGCCTGCTCAACGTGACCAACTTCTGGCGATGCTGAACCGGTTTCGTCGCTCCTTCAACGTCCAGCAAGTGTCCTTAGGCCGCACCGATACTGTTGCCCATGAAATCTACACTGGTGCTAACGCACCGTTGCGGCAACGCCCTTACCGCGTCTCTCCCACCGAGCTCCGAGTCATACAAGAACAAGTCAACGGCATGCTGCAGCGCCACGTCATTCAGCCGTCCACCAGCCCTTGGGCTTCACCAGTCGTCCTCGTTAAGAAAAAAGACGGCTCTATCAGTTTCTGTGCCGATTACCGAAGGTTAAACAAGATCACCCGTAAGGATGTCTACCCCCTCCCTAGGATTGATGATGCACTCGACTGCCTCCACGCCGCCGCATTCTTTTCTTCTTTAGATTTACGTTCAGGATACTGGCAGGTTCCCATGACCGCATGTGACCGCCCGAAGACAGTTCTTGTCACTCCCGACGGATTATATGAATTCAGTGTCACGCCGTTCGGGGTGTGCAACGCCCCAGCGACATTTGAAGGCATGATGGACACCATGTTGCGCGACTTGAAATGGAAAACCTGCCTCTGTTACCTGGATGACATTGTCTTCTCGCCTGACTTCGAAACGCATCTTACCCGCCTCGAAACAGTTTTGCAGTGCCTCTCTGACGCTGGACTTCAACTTAACTTGAAGAAGTGCTGCTTTGCCGCTCGCCAATTGACTATTTTGGGTCACTTAGACTGCAAAGATGGCGTGCTTCCTGTCCCGTCGAAATTGCGTGCTGTTTCCGATTTCCCGAAGCCGACGACTGCGAAACAACTCCGCAGTTTCATTGGCCTCTGTTCTTATTTCCGCCGTTTTATACACAACTTCGCTTCAATCGCCGCGCCCTTAACCCGCCTTCTGACCACTGTCTGAGCTGCCTCACTGGTCATCGGACTGCGACCAAGTCTTCCACACACTGCGGGCTCTTCTCACCTCTCCACCCATACTGCAACATTTTGACCCCGCCGCACCTACTGAGGTGCACACTGATGCCAGCGGTGCCGGTCTCAGTGTTGTGCTCGCTCAACGCAAAGACGGATTCGATGAATACGTCGTCGCGTATGGCAGCCGGACTTTAACGAAGGCTGAGACCAACTACACAGTCACGGAAAAAGAGTGTCTAGCCGTTGTCTGGGCACTACACAAATTTCGCCCTTACTTGCATGGCCGCCCGTTCAACGTCGTCGCGGACCACCATGCGCTGTGTTGGTTATCATCACTCAAGCATCCCACAGGCCGCCTTGCTCGTTGGGCTCTCCGGCTCCTCGAATTTGACATCCGTGTCGTCTACCAGTCTGGCCGGAAACATGCGGACGCGGATGCTTTGTCCCGCTCTCCTATCCCGCCACCCAACCTCTCTTCGACGCCTTCATCATCCGAGGCTCTGTTGTCTTCTCTATGTTTCAGCGACATGATCTCTGAGCAACAAAAAGATCCCTGGATCACCTCTGTTCAGGCTTATTTGTCTCAACCTTCGCGTCATTCAGCGCCTCGAGCTCTCCGTCGCCAAGCGCGCCACTTTGCCGTTGGAGATCAACTGCTATATCGTCGCAACTACCTCCCCGACGGGCAAAAGTGGTTGCTTGTGGTTCCACGCCATCTGCAATCTGAAGTCTGTGCATTCTATCACTCCTGCCCTCACTGCGCTCATGCCGGGGTTTTCAAGACGTACGAATGACTTCGCCTCCGTTTCTACTGGCGAGGAATGTATCCCTGCGTTCAGAAATACGTCCGCTCCTGCTACGAATGTCAACGGCGCAAAGCTCCTCCCAGCCGTTCATCTTCTCCGCTGCAGCCGATACCATGTCCAAGCCGATCTTTTGAGCGCGTGGGCATTGATTTGTACGGACCACTTCCTTATACCGCCACCGGCAATCGTTTGGATAATTGTGGTCGTTGACCACGTGACCCGCTATCCAGAAACAGCAGCGTTGCAAACCGCTACTGCCGGTGATGTAGCCACTTTTATTCTGCGTCACCTGGTCTTACGTCACGGCGCGCCCGGCGAGCTTTTGAGCGACCGAGGCCGCGTTTTCTTGTCCGAAGTTGTCGAAGCGCTGCTACGACACTGTCGGACTGTACACCGTACCACCAGTGCCTACCATCCGGAAACAAACGGCCTCACTGAACGCTTCAACCGCATTCTTGGAGACATATCAATGTATATTGCTTCAGACCACTGTATTTGGAACGACGTCCTCCCTTTCGTTACCTCCGCCTACAATACGGCCACGCAGACCACCACCGGATTCTCGCCGTTCTTTCTTCTCCATGGACGTGAGCCCTCTTCAACGATTGACACTATCCTCCCGTACAGCCCTGATCCCTCCGAATCTACTACCGTGTCGCAAGCAGCGAAGCACGCTGAAGACTGCAGGCGCCTTGCGCGATAGCTTACGTCGGAACACCAGTTCCGTCAACAATCTCGCAGCGAAAGCCTCCAGCCGGTCAACACCTTCCCACCTGGCTCCCTTGTTTGGCTGTGGGTTCCTCCCGCCGCTCCGCACCTGTCCCAAAAGCTGCTCGCAAAGTACCAAGGCTTACTGTGTAATTCAACAGACATCTCCAGTGAACTATGTCGTCGAGCCTGTCACACCTCCTGCCGACCTCCGCTGCCGTGGGCGTGAGACTGTTCACGAGCAGCGACTGAAGCCGTACTACGATCCGGCCATCTTGTCCGCCCCTTAAGACGCCAGGATGGCTCCCTCTTTGCTCGCGGGGTGATTGTGATGAAGAAGATGACCCTCTGCGACTAGTAGAAGACGAGGAGGTCGACGCAGAGTCAGCGAAGCAGCGTCTGGACGGCTGCGCTCAGTGACCACGTTCACCAGGTCTTCCAAATAAACGCCTTTGTTACACACTATTGGAAATATGATGTTGGGTCCCGATCACAAGGTTCTTTTCGGTTTTGAGGCTACAAAATATAATTCAGAGCTCACCAAATTATACAAAATACAGCCACCTGTAGCGACGTTCGAAACAAGGTGGTCTCGGCATGAATTTTTATCGAGCGCTCATTTGGGGAAATAAATAAGGCACATGAACGAAACACTTAAGACCTCATAAAAACCTACGAGAGTTGCTCCTTGTGGTGGCTCCCGGCCACTTGCATATGCCCTAACAAAGATGTTGTGTTTTGAAAATGTAGAAGAACCTGTACACAAGCCCTTTTCTTTTTCTTGAACCAGTACCATCCCCTAGATATCAGTTAGGTTAAAAAGAGAACATAAGAGGTCGGCTAGTCTTAAAGCGGCCCTTTGCTTCTTATCACACAAAGGCGGACTAGAGGACACCTGCTTTCACTAAAGAAGTACTTACTGTTCATTGCAGAATACGTCCCACATGGCAACCTGGTAGGAACAGTGATCCGTGCAGGTTACTTTGGTGGAATTCCCTCTCAGTTGAGTGCGAAGCACCACACGGTACTTAAACAAAGTTAGTCGTCTCCATTTGGCTGCATGTCGGTGTTTCGATTGGCTAGGCATCGCGCGCTGTCTCACAATCCTATTTGTGTGATGATCGGTTAAGAACTTACTTGACAGACGGCACAACTTCATGGAAATCCGTAACACATGCTCGTTTCCAAGCGAGCGTAGGGGGTGAGAAAGACCGTGAAAACGTGTAGCGCCGGCATGGGAATAGTGGATTCCTTGTCGGACATGTGTAATGAACTTCAACGCCTGTTTTTTATCCTCATTGTGAATATCTGGCAGCAGTGTGCCATGTGACTTTCTCTGGTGTATCTAAAAAATGATTATTTATTAGTAACGTGCATTCAGAACAATTTAAAACCACGGATGCTGAATGGTGTGCTATGAATTTGTGGCAGCTATTTATTTTCATTTCCTGTGTAGCGTTGGTATGATGGTGTTTCCAGCGCTGAAATGCTGGAGTTTTGCCATGTGTATCTTACGTCATTTCCCGTATAAATATTTAGGCATTTTTGTCATATGCCAATTTTGGCTAGTGAGAACGAATCATCATTACTATATCTATACAGAGATACCTCAGGTGCGTCAGTGGCTGTATTAGTTACAGTTGTACTGTAATGAAAAAAAAAAACTGTATCGAATGATAGGTATCTGTTAAGGGTTTCATTTTGACGTCTCTTCGTGCGGAAATTTTTTACCGACCGTCCGTCCAAAACACAAAAAAATTTAAGACATTACTATGCGTAACTGGGCCGATATCACTTCCGCGTGCTTACGAAAGGAATTTGGGAAAAATAAGCGTGAAAGAAAAAATTGCATGAACAGGCGCTTCGCAGCGACCACAAAGGCCGAAGCAATTGCTGCAGCAGTCAGATATCCCCAATACCCGCTCTCTTTCAAATGGTACGGACTTCGTTGATTTGTGGAAAGGGCACTTTCTTATGGAATAGTTAGCCCTGAGCTAATGGGATAATAACAAAAACAGCCTAGTTAAAACTGGCTGAAATTTCCTACGCAGTGAAGGACAAGTACGAACGCAAGAATTTATATAAGAGGCGCCATACGAGATAAAAGGTCTACACGCTTATGAATTTACAATATCTTGACGCGATGACCATGCAAATAATCGTAAAATACTTTGCGACGTTTTATGGTTCTGGACCGCTCAGATTCTCTTTATTTGTGGCGCGTGCTTTGCTGTCTTTCAGCGCACGTTGCGACCAGTGATAGAACAGAACCCTCCATTGTAGACTGGCTCGTCTGAACAAATACATAGAAACACGCAGCCGCGCTCTCCACGCAAAACTGGCATTCCCTATGCAACCGTTTGGATGGTAACACGAGCCCTCCTCAAACATGCAACCTCTTCCGACATCTGATAGTCCCGTCTAAACATACGACACTGCAAAGACACAACCTCACGAAATGAATTCACGACTCCACACTTTGTCAGCAGAGCTAACTGGGGAACTTGCTTTCCATGCTTTCCACCTTTCCATGCATGCATGCTTTCCACCTTTTCAAACAACGTTCCTCCCGTACTATCATGGACTTCCTAATGACATGGGAATAGAGCCCACGGAGATGTATATCAAAGCTCTCCGGACTCACACTCAACAAACTACTCGACTCATTCGTCGAGTAGCACATCGCAGAACAGGCCTTCACGTAACAAACACCTTTCGCCTCACCCAAGCACACGTTACTAGCAGAGCAACATACGCTCTGCCCTACCTACGCCTCATCACCAAGGAACGCGATCAAGTAAACGCCTTACGCACATTTTGTATAAAAACAGCTGTGCGCCCTCCTTCCAGCACAGCTACAGTGCGCCTACTCAAGATTAGAACCCCTAATACCCATTAAGAACTCCATGAGGCCACGCTCACAGCACAGACGGCCCACCTCTCGCGCACACCAGCAGGTAACGCACTGCCCTTCGCTACACATATCGCCAATAGGACATCCATCGGAACGCACCCTCTTTCTTACTGCAATTCAGTCCAGAATTCTAGTATCGCCCTCCATTGCAAGGTGTACCCAGAAATACTAGACGGGATCTGCAGAACAGCCAGGGAGCAAGTCATACACAGACAACTTGGAGAGGACTCCCCTCTAGTTTCTGTCGATGGGGCCGCCTATACAACCGGTCATCGCAAGGTACTGGCAGTCACAAACAGTGATGCAGAACTTTTCACTGCTAGCTCAGCTCTACAACTGAGGCCGAGAGGGCAGCCATTGCGCTAGCATGACCTTTACGCCCGCAACCAAAATCATCTCGAACTCCAAAATGGCTAGCCTTAAGTTTGCAAACGGCATAATGTCCCCCACCACCTGCCGGCTTTTGCGCTCTTGGAAATCCGAACAGATCATAACCCTTATTTGGGCACCCACACATGCGAGCTTTCCAGATAACGAGAAGTGTCACCCCCTGCCCTGAGGTCTCACTTTCCGGGCCGGGGAGTGAAGACATCCCTTGGTGGCTGGGGAGTGCCTGCTGCCCTTTCGCGACGTCCTTATCTAATACCGCGAAAATAGGAGAGCATACGCTCCCCCTGGCCCGGCCTTCACGATCACACAAGCCGCCCATAGGTGCAGGTTACAAACACGCACGAGCCCACATTACGCCCTCCTTCACGTACACTTCTCTGTTCCTCCTCAAACAGGGAGGGCTGCCAAATGTCCTGTAAGGGGCTCCGCTCCACCCTCTGTACTATTAGCAATACATGTTAGCAATACTATTAGCAATACGTTCGCACCTTTCTCACGCTCTCACGCGTGCTTTTTACCGCGCTTGTTTTGCTTGTCCATATTTCTCACTTTGAGTCTGAGAGTTTTAGTGTGTCAGGACGGCTTGTCGCGTGCATAAACTGTATATAGATACGATTCTGCCAACAATACCATCCTCGTTGCTTGCATCCGCCAGGCCGACGTCAGCCTGCACGCGTGACACTGTTCGAAAGGAAATGCAGTACAAACAAACTGCTTACGCCTAGACGCCGATAACAGCAGACAGTTGTGCGAAAAAATGTAGTGCATCCTACGTCGCCGCTAAGTAATTACGAGTGATTTACTGAAGAAAGTGCATAAAAGTTTCTTTACTGGCAACCTTCTTGCTTTGTTCCTTGTCTGTGCAAGAAATCAAAATTTTGAACAGCGCGCATTCATTGAAGCTATGGGGTGAACTAAGCATAGCTGTAATTAGACCGCTACTTTTTACTTTTTCTTCATTGCAAAGAAACTAGAAAGCTCCTAGCCGGCGTCAAAAAGCCTTGTGGCTGAGGCCGCTTTAACTGCAAAAGCCGCTTTTAAGTAATAATAATCGTGAGGTTGTTGCCGAAGAATTCCCCTCACGATTCTCGTTCTTGGTAAACTATAGGGCACAAGAAAGCAAGCGCCTTCTTGACCTCCAGCCGAAACAATGTTGAGCAAACATCGGAACTTTAAACAATAGCAGTCTATAGAGCGGCTAAAAGTAGGAGCAGTTTTGAGTAACAGTAGCTTTTTCTTTGGAATCTCAAAGGCAACATTTGTTTTTGAGAAGCTGCAAAGTGAACAAAAATTTGCTTTCTTTTAGCCGGAAAGAAAACAAAAGTTGGCAAAACCGATGTTCCGGAACCCTGACATCCCATCTCGCGTTTTTAGGTTGTACGTAATGTATCTATACGAGCCGCTTTCTTCCCTCCTAAAATGAATGGCGCCATGATACAGGACACAGATCGGTTTGAACTTTTCAATTTTTCAATAAATACATCAGTGGTTTCACGTCATGCACCTCTTGGAAGCAAAGCAGGTCAACCAGACTGCTATCCATGATTCCTGTTGGGTATGCATCAATAATCAAAGTATGAATTCAGTAAACAGAATACAAAACACTGCGTTGAAAAGAAGGGTCACCTTCACGTCTAATGCTGTGGCGTTGCCGCTCCATTTTGGGCACTCAAATGTTTCCTACGCTGAGAAAGAGCGTAGCTGTGGCGTTCGAAAGGGAGCCATGGACAGATCCACCATTACCAGCAAATCAATGTCGTCGAACTGCAGCACTGAGTGGGTTTCGCTGTTATTCTGTTATTCATAGAGAGTTGGTATCCGCACACTTGACCTGCCTTCTTTCTTCGTGCTAGAAGTTTTGCTTGGTGTGCAACACAACGTGCACAAAATAAATAGCACAGCAATCACATGAACCAGCTCTTTAGTACAAGGTCACCGTCGAGAAAAACAAAAGCGGAAGGAGTGTTTGTGTCCTCCTGATCAGATGCAGAAAAACAAGTCGGGTCGGAAACATGAAATGGATCCATCTCATTGAACAGGCGTAGACACTAGCCTCCTCTAGCTGTTCCGTAACGAGGGCTGATTGATATCTGCGTGCGTTTAAAATAGTATATTCTGGGAATAAGCAGTTCTCTTTTCAGTTTCAAAATGTTTTGGCGCACAAATGTGCTGTTAGGGTCCTTGTATTTTTATAAACAACTCTTACACACTGATCAGTGTCATATATGATGTGGATTTCTCAAATCTTGAAGATCTGGCATATCACTAGTTGTCACTAGCTGCGTCGCCCATGCGAGCCAGTCTGCAAGCATGAAGGTGCAAGTTGTAGCGTCGCGCTTGTAGACTGGCTGTCGCGGACGCCGCAACCACCGTCGACATATCGGCCTGCCGGAGCAACGAGGTCGTTACGCTTTGCCAGCAACTGATTTCGTTGATTCAAGCTAGGATTGAGAGCAGCACAATGTGGCGCGGGAATGCGCTAGTCAAGTGATTTTTTCTGTGTTTCGCGGGCTTTCTTTGGAGCTCAGGAAAAAAAGACACCATGAGACTTTCTTTATTGGAAATAAATAGAATAGGGGTTTCTGAACTTGCTATCCAACTTTACTATACACATTTGCTGTCTAAAGCCAATATTTTGGCATTTAGAAAAATTGCCTTGGTTGCTAATTAATTAATCGCAAAAAAACATGCCTCTGATGCTCAAGCCGGTTGGTAGGTTTATGTAAGTAGTTTTCCAGGCCTACCACAAATATTTTATCTTTTAACCCTTGGCTAAAGCTAGCCTGGACACCCTGTATAAATATGCTGTTGCTCACATGAGACTCGATGCTCGAAAAAAGAAGTGTATTTCAATAAGGAAATAAGAGGCTTCCTCAGCATTATGGAGCTACATTTAACATTACAATGCAGTAAATTTTTCCGACAACATAACATGCACCACGATATGCTTTATTATTTCGACGGGAGAGCGGGTTGTTGCGGGACAATTTCAGAATCATGTTCGTGTTGTTTCTAGCGAACAGGAAGAAAGGAAGCACGCTGAAATGACATTGAAGATAACAGCTAAATGTGCATTGTTTAACGTCGTGATACTTGCTTCGATCATTTTGCGCCTTTGGTGAACACAACAGGCTGCCCACTTACTAGTTCCTAGCAGGTTAGGCTCATTTCAAGGTATCTAATCTGGTCATAGTCATATTCCAGAGCCCTGAATCTGTCCAGTCAACCTAGTCAGGCCCTTTTGTTTTGCTTTTAAAGCTCCGGTGCACTTACGAGAAGCACCCTATATGCAAAATCATATCATACATGCTGCCGATCCCGACTCTGGAAGGGCAAAGACCTCGCCCTACATTGTCACAGATGAGAAGTAAGGGCGACGTCTCCTGATACGTACAGGAAAGTCTAATCGTATTCACTATCGCAGAGAAAGAAAAACACTCTCCCCTAGTTCTAGCCCAAGGAGTATGGCCAAAAAATATGATTACAGAAGATGATATGAGTATGCAAATCGAAGTGCCCAGACGTCTACACAATTCAGATTAATTTGCAAAGCTGCCTTGCAATTTCGTAGTTTCCAAAGCCTCGCATTGTGCTCCTTATAAACACGTTCTGCTTCAACAGACAATCGGTCGTACAAACCTTCAGATTAGATCTACTTCTTCGATTACTAGCTTTTGTATTGACCTGCAGCGTACGGGTTGGAAACCGAGGGTAGGCGAATGGTAGTGCTTAGAAATCGCACAGCCACCTAATACGCTATTCACTAGCTTAGTGCCTGAAGGGTCTAATATTCTACGCAGGCTCGCCCCGCAGTCCTTCGCAGACAACGGGGCGTATCGGTATGACCGTGTGGCTTCTGGCAGTGCTGGTGATCGCCAACTCTTTCGCGGGTCACCTCAAGTCCAGCATGGCTGTGAAGAACGAACCACCGCAAATAGACAGCGTGGGAGACGTGGTAGCCCGACACGACCTGCGGCCAATCATTTGGAAGGGATCCCACTACGAAGCTTTCATTTCGGTCAGTCACTTGTAAATGCTAGCGGGTCTAAATGATCACCAGATGTCCTGGTCGCCTCAGTATTTGTAATCGTAAGCACAAATACAGCGAACTGTCTCAACATTATAGTCTTTCGACTGCTAAACATAACGAGTCTCAGTTGAAGCAGGTGTTCGTGCGCCTATTCATCCCGGCTTTTTAAGGAGAAAGGCGAATTCTTAAACCTTAATTGTGAATGGACCCCTCTTCTATTGCATTCTTGTATGCGACGCATGCTTTAAATTTGAAATGTCAGCAGCCCGGGATGTTTTGAAACCTAATAATCGCACACGGCAGCTTAGGACCACCGTACGCTTTGTTATTTTAGGAAAGAACTTGCAGGACATTTACGAAACGCTACTCTGAATTTCTATGAATGATGCAGTACATGAAATATGTTCTGGCATGGTCTAAATAATTTTATATGGTAGTCTGCGCTCCGCAATTCTTAATTTTCGACGCCTTTATTTTCTTTTCATTGCTCCCGAATACCAACCTATATAGCCTATTATTTTGATGGCTTCTTCCATAGTCGCACAGGTTCCTAGGAAGTCGTTGCTTCTTTGTGCGAAAAAAATAACGCTGCCAGAACATATCAAATTTAATTTAGGTTTGACGAAGCCACTATTTGCAAATTTAATGCAGGCGTGTAACCGTCTCTAGTGGTTCCTAGATATTTTTCGTCTAAAAGGGAGGAAAGATGGCAGATTTTTTTAGGAATACCTGAATTTTTATGATGTATAACTCCCTCTTACCCTTTTTTGTTTGCTGCCACTATTGTAAAGACCCGTGATAGGGCTTACATTATCAGTAAATAAATAAAAGAAGTTGCGAAGAGCATTTAAGACTGCTTACATGCTTTGGCTAACAAAGAGGGATCAGCTTAAGTTAAGAACAACGCAGCGAGCTATGGAAAGGAAAATGATAGGTGTAACGTTAAGAGATCGGAAGAGGGCGGAGTGGGTGAGGGAACAAACGCGGGTTAATGACATCTTAGTTGAAATCAAGAGGAAGAAATGGGCTTGGGTAGGGCATGTAATGCGAAGGCAAGATAACCGCTGGTCCTTAAGGGTAACGGAGTGGATTCCAAGGGAAAGCAAACGTAGCAGGGGACGGCAGAAAGTTAGGTGGGCGGATGAAATTAAGAAGTTTGCGGGGTTACAGTGGCGGTAACAGACAAAGGACAGGGTTAATTGGAGAGACATGGGAGAGGCCTTTGCCCTGCAGTGGGCGTAGTCAGGCTGATGATGATGATGATGATGACATGCTTTGGATGCGAAAGAATTCTCTCATCGTGTGCTGAGTTTCCAGGTCCAATAAAGATTCCTTCCTTTCCAGTGACATGCCTTCTCATTAGCCTTCAATCGTAAAGAAACGTATAGGCTCACATTTATTGGCCAAGATGTAACGCGGTTTTGTGCCGTATGGGTTGCATCCTCGCCTCGAAGCCTGAAGGCGCTTGATTTAATCCTGCGCACCTTCGCAAGAAGCTTTCTTCTTCGCTTGCTGCAGACTGCAGTCTCTTAGGGTGTACTGCTGACGTCATGCGAGAGAAGGATGGTGTCAGGAATTTCGGACCGTGGACGTCGACGGACCGCGGCATTTGTACTAACGTGACTTCACAATAAAATAAAAATTGCTGGAAGTTTTATAGGGAACAAGGTTGCAGCCCTAGGGCTTCCACATATGCGCTATGCCACTGTAGCGCTAAAGATGCTCCTCAGCAATGCCACACAGAAGCAAACAAGTAACTCAACTGTTTCACTCGGCTTTTCGACCAACAATGTACAGCAAGTTTAGACAGAAGCTGGTATTACACAAAGGTTACAGCCCCCGTCAAAAGTATACAGCCCAAAGGGTTTGCTTACGGGACCTGCAGCGTGCCCGGTTATGCATCCTAAGCGACTGTAATCTCTCGAACGATAATTGTCTTCGAGTCCTCAATCCTGCCAAGCTTTGGACTGCTACAGGTGCTAGGGAGTCACGCTAAACAGTTTAGGTCAAATTTTAGGGGAATCCCCCAAGGTGGACTAGATTTGTAATAAGGGAGTAATTACTCAATGGCATCCACCTGAGCGCAGCCGTACGGCTGGAAAGGAAAGCTAAACAGCTTTCTCGGAAACTTCGTAGTTAAAGAAAAATTTGTCCTGGTTCGGGGTTCGAACCCGGGACCACCGCTTCACCGGGACGAATTTTTCTTTAACTACGAAGTTTCTGAGAAAGCTGTATAGCTTTCCTTTGTAGCCGTATGGCTGCGTTCAGGTGGATGTCAATGAGTAATTACTCGCTTATTGCTAAACAGTTTAAAAGCAAACCCCTTGGGCTATATACTTTTGACGGGGACTGTACCTTGATTACACTCATATTCTCCACACCTTCCTCGCGCAGGGTTCGCAATCACATCTACTGCGGAAGCTATGGCGCATGGTGGTGCGCACAAATGGCTCGCAGCTGGGGCGCATCATGTACCGGGACGAGAACATGCGGGAAGTGGTGGAGCGCCGGGCGGTGTTCATGGTGGACCACAACTCGATGCAGTACCACATGGCGGCCTTCTGCAGGCGCGAGGTGCTGCCGAGCTTCCACTTCGCCCGAGAGATCATCGATGAGCACCGGCTCTCATTCCTCATGTCCCGATTCATGCCCAGGGACCTGCACCGCCGCCTATACACCAGGTGGGGAAAATAGCAGGGAAAGAACCCAGTCTCTCCTCGTTACACCTGAATCGCAAGTAAAACGAGGGACGAGAGAAGCTTTCAAAAAACAAATGTCAGAGACAATGTTATAGGATACATTAGAGTTTGTTTTTGGCGTCAGCAATTTGTGCAAATGTGGTCAATATGCGGGTGATTCCAAGTGAAGTAACATGCGAAACTGACTTTTTACTCTAGAGAAACTAGGACACACGAGAGTCCTCTCAATTCAAGAGTAGAGTGTGAAATATTTGATACAGAGCGGGAGGAGTGTTCGTGTGAGAGTATGTTTTAAACTTGTCTCTCTATTCTGAGAAAAGCAATTGTTAAATCAAATGAATTCTTTATGTAACGAAAAAAAAACTAATCTGGAAAGAAGTCTGGCTGGCGATCTCTTGCGTTCACTGCTTCTGCACTTCTCACGGACGAATATGTGTATTATTGCCAAAATATGCTCGAAATCTCTGCTTCTGCAGGCGCACTAGCCGAGAGGAATGATGTCAGAGTCGGGGAGAATGAAGTGAACATGAAAGATAAAAAACTTCTAGATCATTATTTTGCGCGAGCTGTGTTTTGAAAAGACAGTCTTCAGCATTTTGTAAACGCACACAGCAATGAATCCCATGGAGATTCATGTCAATCTTTTGTTTTATATTGTGTTTTCATTACGCATGGTCATAGAAATATAGTACTTTCTGCGGAGCGAGTTTGGCTCATTTTGCTATTTGGTTGCTATTGTTATTGGTTCAGTTTGCTTGTCCCGTTGATCTGTTGTCTGTCCTCTTTACTGCCTCGCTACATGCATTCCTAATGCCATAGAAATGCATAACGTTACCATGCGCTCTTTTTGTGTTTTTTCATTACATAGTACATACCTAGGGGTCTTAAGGGAGGATGAGAGCAATCGGCGGGCGTAGTGCGTCCTGTATTACAGCGAGTGCGACGTGAAACATAATCGATTGCTGAGGACGGAAGCTGTGCGAGAGCCTCCTTATGCAAATTATGGCACCAAGACTGCCAGAACAGAGGCCCTCATTAGGCTATTGAGCAGACAAAGAAAGACAGATGAGTAACAAGGTATGACATAAGTATGATATACTTATGACATACTTACGAGGGTGGTGCTGGTGAACAATCGCAATGATAGTTAACCCGCAGCATAAATAGCCACCGAAGCTGGAGGTTGGACAGGCCTTGCAGTAGCCCAATATAAGTATGATATACTTATGACATACTTACGAGGGTGGTGCTGGTGAACAATCGCAATGATAGTTAACACGCAGCATAAATAGCCACCGAAGCTGGAGGTTGGACAGGCCTTGCAGTAGCCCAATTGGTAAAGAACCGGACGCAGCATGTGGTTGTTTTTCTGCTGTTTATAATCAAATAACTCTCTCAATTAAAATAATTTCACTATTATTCTCCCATTGGTCTACAGCACAAAATAAAAAATGGAAATATCCTTTACGCTCCTTGCTTGCGGCGGCTGTTGGCTTTTTTGATGTCTCGTCATCATCGTTCAAGTCTTAACCTTTGACTGCACCGTGACATTCTTGGGGTTTATGAGATGTTTAGAAAAAAGTAAAAAAGGCAGACCATTTTCTGTGATTTCTTGAGTTATGAAAGGCATTTCAGGCGGAAGGAACTAGAAGTTCTCTATCCAGCGGCAGAGGCTTGCATGTCGTCTTCACGTTGATTGAGGCAGAGCTTGCGATGATGAACAGAGACGATGCAGAACTCGTGACATTATCGGAGCTGTCAGTGAAAACGTGTAGTAAGTAAGAATATAGAACATTCGCAATTGTAAGGTGGCCGTTTTGTAAGCGGGTGGCGATATCTTGGTTTTATCTTCGTAATGTGTGGAACGGAACGAGCACTCGAGGTTCATGCAGGCTCCGTGAGGTTTCAGGTACTCAGAAATGCTAAGTACACTCCCAGGCCACCATGACGCGGTGAGCATGAAGAACCGTGGCGAACGTAGAACGAGACCTAAAAAGAGAAAGGATTGCGACAGCGTAACAGAGAACTCGAGCGAAAAGTCGATTACGTGTTCTCATGGTGTCATGTGCCGGCTTTACTTGCATATTGCTTGATACGTTGACAGGTCGCCCCCGGCTGCGCAAGCATTAAAAAAATGCTCTACGACGATATATTTAGATTATGGCGTTTCATGACCGCAACTGTTGAATACTTATAGGATTTTTACATTTTTCGCGCGAAGTGCATGGTTTCACTTTAGAGCTTTTCACCTCGAACGTTGGGTTACGGTCGCCTTACAAGCAACCTCTGATTGGCAGATATGCGCACAGTACAGCATAGCAACATTTTTTGCAATGGACGATGCCGCGACACTTTTGGCGATGATTTCTCTGGTATGTAGACGCAAATGCTTCATGAGCGCTTCTGCAAATACCGAAGGAGCGTTGACCAAGGGTGAACAAAGAAAAAATTAAGTGTTACAGAACTTGGTGTGGTGGCTAACAGGTGCTAAACAATGGCTATTTTACGAGACAAAAACGACAGTTCAATATAAAGAAGGTGTTTATTTCGCTTCTTAAATTAAATGGAGTCATGGATTCTTGGACGTCCATGTTGTCCCTTAGAATGTTGTAAGGTAATGTTATTAAAAAATTTTGACGAATGGAAGAGTCCTCTGATGCGCAGATGTCACCCACACTTCGCGCACTTTTAGCGTGAAGCTCCCAGACACCCTTAGAGCGTGTGGGGGTACAGAATATATTGTCACCCAGACTTCGCACACGTTTACGCGTGAAGCTCCCAGACATCCTTAGAGCGTGTGGGGGTAGCGGTCTCGGACTCAAAGGAGATGCCCTCGACTCAGCGTGGCAAGCTCAGCGGAGACCAGCTACCAAGTGACAAGAGGTTTTTGGGCGTTCGGTGCCCAGCTTTCGGTGGTCGCAAGCCAGAGAATGGGTCGGAGCCAATGGTTCACAAAACAAAACAAAGTTTATACAGCCATTGAGACGATACAGAGGGTTTCACAAACACTAGTACAAAGACAAAGTGATTAGCAACACAATGCAACTCGTGCAAAGTTAAACTCGAGAGAGAATACAATTCAAAGGAAATATTACACCTAAAGTGCACTAAAACAGGAGAGAGAGGTAAACAAGCAAAACACAATTTGTTCACCGGGCACTGCGGCAGTCCGACGACCAGAGTTCCATGACGATGCCGTCCCGCAGACTGGCGAACGTTGCCTCGTTGGTCCGATGCTGGCCGAGTGGTGTCTTCCCGGGAGTCGAACGGGCGCGCTTCGATGAAGCTTAAACGGCGGTCCGGACTGACTGATAGCGGTCAACGCCTTCTTTTATAGACTCGCTTCCATGTCTGTTTGTTCTACGCGCCAGAGTAGGCGCGCACATACACGCAGCATTGGCAGTGCTGTCTCCCTTCCCTGTTCTCACTGGCCGCGCGTCCCCATTGGTCAGAGGTCGGGGGTCGCATCTCGAAGATTCCAGCGTGTTCTTGAGTGGCGCCGTCGCCGACGGGCGAGGGGGACGTGTCTTAGTGCACGCAAGGCTACGCCCTTTCCCCGCGTCAGCTGTAGAAGCAACTCGTATGTTCCAGAGAATTCGGCGTGGATGACTCATTCCCTCGGCGCACGCCGCGTCGGTGAGAGGTGGTGAAGGGGAGAGGGAGCACACGCTCACAGGCTAGGCGCTCCGCGGGGGTTTCCTCCTCTCCCGTTCGGCCCGCGCCGGCGAGACGCGTCCGCGCGGCGCTGTTTTTCTTTGTTTGCTTCAAAAATGCGCCGAATTTTGTGACAGCAGAAAATTCTTTCTTTTAAACTCTGTCCATAACTCTGATTGAGTAGCTGAGGCTGCCATATAATACCAGTGGGGAACGTTTATGACGATAGAAGAACTGTTAAAACCAATAACTTTATGTATGTTGTGGAGACACCTGCGGATATATTGAATGTTGTATTTAAAACTTCGGAAATATGAAAATGCACTTTTTTCAGAACTTCGTGGTGCGCGCTAGCCGCCACAGTTCATGGAAGCAGATGTACGGCTAAATCTTAAACAAAGCCTTCGAAATGTGCAAATTAGGATGTTGTGAAGTGTGTGAAACATCGGAAGCCCAAGTCCTAAAGCACAGAATCAATGAAACGTTTTATGTGTCAAAGCTTATCACGAAAAGAAAATCGCGAATAACTCACGCTGGCGCAGTGTTGCAACTTTGAAATGCCACGTCAAAAAGCTTTTACAAGTTGGCTGATAACGTGAAGGAAACATTCAAAGTCTATGCAAGAAGCAAAACATAAACTGGGGAGTAATCAAGAGCGGTTAAAAATGAACTTCACTATACACGCCGGTATGTTCTGTCGAAACAAGTAATTGGCAAGAGCTACTACTTATGAGGAGGAGAAAGCTGTAGCCAGAGGCAAATAGCTTTGAGTATTGATCAGTGTTTTTATTTAACAAACGGAATATATACGCTTCTAAGATATTGTTTAAAATTAAAGCTTTTCATTATTTGGCGCGAAATATCCAGCCGCAAGTCCTTATTTACTCGTACATTGGGGACATACCATACAGCGCGCAGTGCGAGGCGTGTTTGATAGCGCGATGGCAGTACTGGTTTTTCGTCGAATGATATTGTAAGCGCTGATAGACTTGGAGCTGTTGTAATCTCTCGTTTGCTGTGAGTAAATCTGGAACGGAGCCTTCCAGATAACTGCTGCGGGTTGAACATACTTTCTGCGATCTCGCCTTCTAACTTCTTCACCTTTACTGAAGTTTAGTGAGCGGATGTTGTCATGCATATGTCCTGCTGGGTGTTAACTTTTTGCAATTGGGAGGCGCGAAATGGCGCTTTCTTAAGAGATGAAACTGCCCGCATGCATCGGCTGCTAATCAGGACTTTCCGTTCTTCCTGTGACAGCATTTTGTTCACGAAAGGAGGCCTTCGTCTTTGTCTTCCACGAACAAGAAACGTTTCATAAGCCACTGCGACGGTCTGGCGATTGCCTCGTAGCACGCGTGGCTCGCCTAGATCAACATTACGCTTTTGTGTTTTAACTGCTGCAAAGGCACACATGAGACTAGGCATTGCTGTTCTTTATGGACCGGTAATGCTTCTACTGTCTTGCAGGATCACCTGGATGTACGAGGGTGGTCTTGTTAGCAAGTGGATGGCCGATGAGTTGGCAGGGTGGCAACGCTGCGTCCGACAGACTGGTGGACACTCTGCGGAGGACCTCACCATCAACGACACGCTGGCAACTTTTGTACTGTGGGCGATGGTCATGTCTATTGCTGCTGTGGCGCTTCTGGTGGAGACTCTGCACCCTCATTCTGATTCTTCCTCTTCGAAAGGAGGGGGCGCTGGTGGAACGCATGTACGGCTCGGCCAACCACGCCTTGTGCACAACAGCCGCCGTCGGCGTCTCAGACGTGTGGCACCAATCGTGCACTAAAATGTCTTTATGCGCACGCTCATCAAAGTAGGGCCAGAGTAGTGGGTCTGTGTCCACATTACCCATAGCTAGTACGCAGTGATCACAGCAGACAACGTTAAGCTCACGCGCTTATTAATACTCCGTCCTTTCCCCTGCCCTGTCCAGTTTTCAATTATAGGCTCTGATGAAATTTGTATTCTCTCCTTCTGTGGACTTCCTCTAACAGTACTGAAGAAGATATTTAGGCCTTGTACCACCGAAACGTAATCCTTTTTATGATACTAGAATTTACCAAATACTTTCGAGCCTATGGAAACCGGCTAACCTGTCAACCGTGATTTGAAGATCGCCAAACTGACGTAATTTATTGGTGTCACTAGGATTATAGCTCCCAGCCTTAATTTCCGCTCTCGTGTCTGCGGCCGAGAAAACAATATGATAAGTCGCACGCACGGTCGCATGGAATAAAATATTACCGCGGAATGCCAGACATAAATTTAAGAAAGACACTACACTCACGAGCTTGTGCTTTAACTCTTCTTTGTAGGCAGGGATGCAGAATATATGCGCCACCCATTGCCAAAGAGCATTTACGCAAGAAGCACACTTGAATTCGATCGCCGATATTGCAGCTTGTTTTCCAAAACGGTGAGGGACGGTTTTTACACGCACATATGCTAAACTATCAAGTTTCTTGAAACCTATTATAACATGAATTCATTGGCTTCTCCTCTTAGCAAATGTATGTACTCCACTTCTGAAAAAGTGCACAGCAACCACATGCCCTGTAGTGACCGGCAAGAAATCCTCCGCACTTCACGCTTATGTACTTAAAAATGTTCTCAAACGCGATAATTCAGACACCCCCCTCCCACCCACAACCCCCCCCCCCTTTAGTCTGTGTGTCATCAAAGAAATTGGAATAACATAAGGAAAATGTGCGCAAAACATACCAAGGCCCATTTAAGAGCGTGCAGTTTCAGTTCACTTTTCAACTTTTCAGAAGCGCACTGTTGTACCCGATAGCATTGACCCGCTGACCCAAAGGCTCGCCTGCATGCCTACAAGGTGAATACAGTACAGGTCACACAAAGGTATTGAAGCAGCCAACCAATCTCCCTCGCGAACGATGCACATGCCGAGTTTTTCAGCTAGAAGTTAAAAAATATCCTGCAGTTTGAGGAATTGAATTACAACGTAAAACCTTTTCCGCAACAAAATTAAATGCCACGTTAGAAGTCTGTAATTTTAAAATAATTTCAATTGCCTCGATAATTATTAGGCTAATTACTTTTGAACACAAAAACCGAGATTGCTAGTGCAAATGGCAAGTTGATAGCCACGCACATGATGCTGCCATTCTAAAGTTTGAAACGAAGAAAGAGTTGTTCACTAATGTCTTGTAGCTCCAGGACCCCGGGTGCTTCATTAAACTGAGAGGCTCACTGAGGTCCGCAGATGACGTGTTGGAATCCCTACGGCAACAAGTTTGAAAGGCCTCCACTACTCTAGCAAGGCGTCAAATTTCTTTTGCTTTGTCGCTGCCAAAAATGACGGCTACACATTTCACGACGACTATGCTTCTTCTTGGACCACACGATGAAGGAGAAGGACTTTGCTGCGGCCGTGCAAAAGCGATGGCTGTTGGAATTCAGAGTCTTGTTCTGTTTGGCACACCTCGAGTAGCTCTCGCTCTCACTTTCAAATGACTTTCTACTGGCCCCTTGCTCTTGATTTTCCCCTTTTTTTTTGCGCAAAAATGCAAAAATTCTTCCTCATGCTCTAGTCATTTAGACGTGAAGCTATTTTTCTTCGCTTGAGAAACTTATATGGCATTATTTTGTCCTGGCTTCGAATTCGCCATTTGCACTAATCATCCCACTTTACCAATTAAAACTTTAATTATTATATGCCAGCTGACTAGCTTGCTTTTCAAATCAGCCGATGTTCGCCGTACCCCCCGTTTGTTCTTCAAGAAGGTATTTCTTCTAATTCACCCAAAGTCTTTTTAAAAAGAACTCTTGATATTTTCTGCTGCAGTGCCCTGCATACGTGATTAGATAAAATATACACGGCACACCTGTGCGACGATTGTCTGCGATTTGCCTCTACCTGGAATTTCAAGTTACTTGAGCCATGCTATGCATTGCCGACATGGCGATAATGTAGTCTTCAACTGCTCTTTTGCGATTAAAAAGCCCGCTCACTGGCGTTCTTTGCTAAGACCATTTTTCTTTAGTGATTCGGACACCTCTAGTGAATTTTCAATGAAAAATAGACTATGGTGGATTTTTACTAAAATTCTGAAACTCCACTGTTATCGGGAATGGCACAACAGCTGCTCTAATTCCACAATCTCACGCATAAAATGCTGCGCGTGGATAGACATAGGATCACAAAGTAATAGTTCCCAGCCTTCGCGCGAGGCGGCGCTGGTCGCGTAGCACATAGTCAATAGAGAGACCAGTTCATGTTATTCTTTTGGTATTCAGACCAAATGGGGCGTTACTTGAGAATTATGCAAACGTATGCGCTAAGCGACACAAAAAAAGACACACACGATACAAGCTCAAACAACTGTTTATTCTTTATGAAAGAAGCTTTAATATACGCAACGTCAGTCTAGGAAAGACAATCTTTTCGTCATTCATTTGGGCTTGTGTTTGTGTGTGTGTTTTTTCCTGTCACTTATAGCACTTACGTTTGCATAATGATCAATGAACTAGCCCCGGTGTTAGCTTTGCTGGTTACATGAAAAGTTTGGTGTGGGCACTCTCGTATGAGATTATTTGACAGCTTTCCCCTACGAATTTCTCCTATGATGAAAATAATAAATTGATATTTATCGCGGACAATATTTTGCCCTATTGGGCCCGCAGTAGTGGTGGGCTCTTGAATAAATGCAACTAACCGAGATTCTTTACCATCGCCACAATCTTAACACAAAAGATATTTACTTTTTCTCTGCAGTCTACAGTGATGGCAATGGCCAGGATGAAAGCTCTGTTTTTGTACTATATAGCAAGCAGCCAGAGAAGTAGGCCAAAAGCCGTGAGGTTTCTTGTTACATAAACACGCAATTAAATACTGGATTTTACAGCAACAAATCTAGCGCTTTGGCACAACGTTGACCTGGGCTAGTTGGTATACGTTCATTGTAAAACAATGCGAAAAACGAGACCACATAAAAATTAACGGTGCTTTAGGTTTGGTTAAACCGAGTGAGAAGCGGTATCGCCACGATAGATTAGGCTGACGAAGTCTTGTTATGGTCTTCGTTGAGCGCTTCTTTCGTATTTTCTAGGCTAAACGATCAGGAGGCTACCGCTTCTCACTCGGTTTAACCAAAGCTAAAGCATTGTTAATTTTTTTATGCTGGCCTGAACACGTGACGTCATGGCCTAGCACGTGAGCACATGTGGACTTCGTGCGGAGGCGCGCCGTCGCTGCGGACCCTGACTTCACAGCCGAGCACGTGAACATCTCATGTGCACTTCATGCTAGGCGCACCTGTGCTGCTTCCGTTATGTACTCGGCTTAGGAGGCCGTGACGTCACGGCCTAGCACGTGAACACCGCATGTCGACTTATTCCTAGGCGCGCCGACGCTCTTTCCGTCATGTACTTGGTTAATGATGGCGTGACGTCACACCCTATCACGGAAGCACCGCGTTTAGGCTCCTCGGCGAGCGCAAAGTTAATCACGTGACCAATTTTTGGTTGACCTTCATGTGGCCTTGAAGTCCCTGGCTTGGCCCTGACTTCACCTGGAAATTACCTTGACCTTGACCCTTCACCTCTTCAACTGCTTGACCACTGGCCTGGCCACTGAAAATCCACCGGTTCTTCAAACTTATAAACTGAAGGTATGACCTTGGCTGAGCAGTGAGGTTCATCGGCAAAGCACGGCGATCACAACCAGAGACCTCTAGTAGTGAAGCTACCGCTTCAATAATACAGCACTTGTCTTGTGTCTTTCTCTACAGTGTACTGTGGAGCGTATTTGTGTAAATGTGTTTCAGCAATGTTAAGATGCGTTATTCTCGCAAATTAGTAGAACGCACATGTTTGCGCACTTGCATGCCCAGCCGTCGAGCGGGAGTGGTCGCGCTGCATTTCTCCAGGTTTATCACGGTGGGCTGAAACTCGCATAGATTTGTCAGAAATGCCCTTGTGTAGCCGATCTCCTGATGTTTTTTCTGGAGTGTTCTTGCAGTCCTGGGACATGACCTTCGCAGATCTGAATCACTTTCAGTACCTGTAGCGAAAAATCAGTTGAGCTTGACGTGTGTCCGCCCAGTCCATTCTGTGTCATCACAGGAACACTTCTGAAGGTCAAGGCCTTTCTTTCCATTCACAAAACTGTATACTGTCGCCTCGGGATCAAACTAAACAAAATTTCCTACGATCACGTTACTTCCTAATGCAAAATTTGGGCGCAGCTCATCAGCTGTTCCAGCTTTTCGATAGATTAGGCAAATAATTCGAGCAAGACATATATGTACAATTACAGACAACTTGTTATTTTTCACACATATTCCTTCTTCAAGAAACACTCCGCTAACAGTTCTTCACTCTCATGAAGGAAGCTTTGTGGACGGAGAAATAGATGGATATATGCTCGACATGCTGCACCAATGCCTGGTTCTCAAAGAGGAGGTCTGTGCAAGTATTTAACGAGGTTGTCACAACCGTGGCAGCCGTTACGAGCGAGAGGAACGGGATGTTCTCCCGCATAAGTGGCAAGAAATATCCGCGTGTCTTTATATTCCCCGCTTTGGAGGGGGGAACGGCAGGGTCTTCTCTGCGGCGGCTCTTAGCCTGTGCCGCAGCGACGCGCACTCCTGGATCATCTCGACGGTGGCGACGGGAAGTTTCCGCTTCGGCGGCACGCACCTCTGGATTCTGGCGGCGACGGCACGGCGCCTCTGCTCTGGCAGCTCGTTTAGCAGCAACGGCAGACGAAGGACTTCCACCGGTTGCCTCGCTCATGGCTCATAAAGAACTTGCAGAGAGTGAACTATTTATATAGGCAGGCGGTTTTCAATCACAAATGGCTGCGAATATGCGTTTCGGCTCGGGCGGTTATCACCCAACTTCACGCACTTGTTGCGTGCGTTCCCAGACAACCTTAGAGCGTGTTGGGGTAGCGGTCTCGAACACAAACCAGTTGCCCTCGACTCAGCGTGGCAAGCTCTGCGGAGACCAGCTACCAAGTGACAAGAGGTTTTCGGTCGTTTGTTGCCCCGGTTTCGCCATCGCAAGCCAGAGAACGGGTCGGAGCCAAAGGTTCACAAAAGAAAGTTTATACAGCAATGAGACGATACAGAGGATTTCACAGTCACTAGTACAAGTACATACAAAATGATTAACAAAACAATGAAACTCGTGCAAAGTTACACTTGAGAGAGATTACAATAGAAAAAAATTATTGCACTTAAAGTGCCCTATCACAAGAGAGAGAGGCAAGCAAACAAAACACAATTTGTTCACTGAAGCTTAAACGGCGGCTCGGGTGGGCAACGCCGTTCTAATTAGCTTGCTGCACGTCTGTCTGTTCTTCGCGCCAAGGCAGGCGTGCACATACAGAGAGTGTCGGCTGTGCAGTCTCCTTCGCTTTCTCGCGCTGGGCGCACGTCCTCATTAATGCCGCGTCTCCTCCATCAGCATCGCATAGAAACGTCTCGAACCCTCTAAAACAATCGACGGCAGTCCCCCTGCGCGCTGCGTCGGCGAGCGGTGGGAGAGGGGCAGCCACACACACAAGGCTAGTTGCGCTCCAGGAGTTCCTTCTTCCCCGCTTTACGGAGCGCCGGCGAGAGCCGTCCGCGCGGCGCTGTTTTAGAGCGCAGCTTCGGCGTTTCGCGGCGTCGCCGTCGCCGTAGTCGTTTTCCGTTGTAACCAGAAGAGGGTAAAAGCGCAAACTCCTCCCCTCCTTAGCAAGAAACAAAAATAATTGGCAGTGGTTTAGCTATGTTATCCCTGGATATACGTAGCATAAAGTGGCGGTTATGCTTCCACAACCTCGGGATCGGAAGAATATAAATTTTCAAGTCTTCTGCGCCGCTTGGCAGCGGCTCGACTCTCCTTGGCTTCCATGACTATCGCGCCCGTCTTTTCTCCCCAGAGCGCATTATATACATGCGGCGCACCTTCCTCGCGCATGCACAGTAGCGCGCGGCGCAACTGTCGTAAGTGCACGCCGGCGGCGCAAGGAGCGCGCACCGGCTGTGGCGTGGAGGCGACGCACCTGCGCCTCTCGTGACGTCACCTGGCTCTCGGGCATGCGCATAACGGGTGGCGCACACTAACGCGAAACTCTGCTCTGACACGCATAGCGTAACTTTGCGCTCCAAAAGAGCGCCGCGCGGGCGGCTCTGGCCGCCGCGCGTCATAAAGCGGGGTAGAAGGAACCCTTGGAGAGCGACTTGTGTGTGGCTGCCCCATTCACCATCGCTCGCCGACGTGGCTCGCGGGGGGATTGCCGTCGATTGTTGTAGACTGTGCGAGTCGTTTCTACGCGATGTTGACGGAGAGGGCGTAGCATTGCGTGCGCCAAGAGATGCCCTCCACCTCTTCACTCGCGCGAAGGCGGCGGCGCCAGGACAGAAAGTTCCAGATGCTCCTCGAAGCCACGTCCGGCCTTTGATTAATGAAGACGCGCGCCCAGCGCGAGAACGAGAAGGAGACTGCACAGCCGACACTGTGTGTATGCGCACGCCTGACTTGGCGCGAAGAACAGACAGACGTGGAGCGAGCCTATATAAGATGGGCGTGCCCGCCCGAGACGCCGCTTAAGCTTCAGTGAACAAATTGTGTTTTGTTTGTTTACCTTTCTCTCTTGTGGTAGGGCACTTTGAGTGGAATAAATCTTTTGTATTGTAACCTCTCTCAAGTGTAACTTTACTGTTAGTGGAGTGTTTCTTGAAGAAGGAATATGTCTGAAAAATAAAAAGCTGTGTGTAATGATACATTCATGTCTTGCTCGCATTCTTTGCCTCAATCTACCGAAAAGCTGGAACAGCTGATGAGCTGCGCTTAAATTTCGCATTAGGAAATAACGTAATCGTCGGCAATTTTTTTTGTTTCTTGCTAAGGAGTGGAGGAGGTTACGCTTTTACCATCTCCTGGTTACAACGGACAACGGCGATGGCGACGCCGCGAAACGCAGAAACGGACGCCTAAACGCTGCGCTCTAAAATATTCTTAAGAGGTTCTATAGGCACCCTGCACCCGCCAGGCACCGCCACCGTCGAGGCTGCGTTCAGCTCCCCCGCGCGGCCAGTTCCTCGTCCCTGTCAGGAAGGCTCGCCCCGCGACTGCGAAGGGATGGCGTCTGCTGGCGGCTGTCGCTGTTCATAGAGGCGGGATTTTGACCTATTCATTTGTGAGGCTGAAAAATTCTTTCGAGGAGCGAACGTCAGGAAAGGAACGAAGCTTTTTGAAGCAGGCCATGTACACAATGTGAAAGAGGTGGTGTCGTGCGACGGGAGTGAAGTAGCAGCTCGGTTCATTGCGCAGACAAGCATCACAGCGCCACCGAAAACGATCAAATTAACGCTAAGAAATATTTCTATATAATGCCTGTCAGCGCTGCACTCTTACTGAGTTTTTTTTATGTAGTTATCTTCCAGTAGATAGCTTGTTGCCGCGAGCTGCAGTTACAAGGCAGGCAAATGTAAACCCGCTGCTGCCGTTGCTGTGTTTTTGGAGCGGTTTGAAACGCTCTCCAAAACGAGCCGCCCGCAAGCCTGGGGTGTTCCTGCATTTAAAAAGGCTTACTCTAAACTTTCAAAGATGGCCAGGCGGCATAACATTTAAGGTAATTAGGAAACTCCAGTTTTTGAGCGAACGACGCAAACCTGGCTTCATAACATTCTCTTTGCCGCACCTTCGGTGTGCGCACTGAAAGTCATGCGGATAACGTCAAACTGTTTGATTTGGATTCTGCAACAAAGGAGTATCCCAGCTAATTCATGCAGGATTCTTGCTGAAAGCTTGTGCTCAAGAAGCGGAATTTCATTTCAAGTTTTGTTTAATTTCAAGTGTCCTGAATATTCGACATTTAGATATATGTTTATTGTAGAAAATTATCACCCAGTCCTTCAGATGTGGAGCAAAGATTTATCAGGAACATGTTGCCATTGCCCCTTAAAACGTGCCTTTAACTGTCGAAGAAGACGCTGGACGACAAGGCGCAGTGGAAGCGAGCAAGGATTCCGCGCATAACTGGAACTAAGGGAAACGATTCTTTACTGCGCAAAATTTGGGCTCCTTCAGGTGTGACTGCGGGCGAGTTTCGGCGTGGCTTTTTAAGCTTACATATTGTTGACAGCGAAGTCAGTGGCCGGAAATCGTGGGTGCAAGAAGAGGGAAGGATTCCCAGAGAGCCATTAGCATTCCTCCAAGTCTGCTGAATTTGCCATGACTCAAAAACCTGTCTAGGAGGTAATGCGCGAGTCATGCAAGCGTATTCCGCACGGGTTTGACCGCTGTTTGACCAGAAACCGCGCGCGCGTGTTGCCCGTCGCGAAGGGTGGGCCGTCTCCCAAAGTCGCGCTGGAAATCCATAAAATCTTGTCCGAGCCGAATTTATATATGTATTATTGCATGCTACAACACAGCAATGTGTCCTTCTGTTGTTATGTGCCATTTTGTGCTCGAGAAGAAGGCGTACAACTGCTTCGCGACAGCGCGCGCAACACAGCGGGAGCTGTCGGACTGCCCCCGCCTTCCTGACAGGGACGCGCGCCGCCGCCAGTGGCGCGCGCGTCGCGCTTGAGTTAGATGCGCAGGGTGCCTATAGCGGCGTAAAACTTGCTCATATACTCGCGCTTCATATACACGCTCATATACGCATGCTCATGCTCATATACACATGCTCATATACACGTATTTTACTTACAACGGCACAGTGTACACGCAGATCTTCGGGACTGCAATGGGAGCGTCAATTTCAGTCACGGCTGCCAACCTCACAATGGAATCTATTAAACAGAACGCCCTGAAATCGTTCACACCTCATCCAAAGGTGTTTCTGAGGTATGTTGATGACTTCTTTTGCATTTTAAACAAGCAGCATATTCACAGCTTTCTTGAAAACCTGAATGCCGTAGAGCCATCTATAAATTTCACTTTGGAAGAGGAAGCGAACGGCATGATCCCGTTCTTGGATGTGCTCGTCAAACGTGATGCGCATCGCTTAGCCTTCAGCGTCTTCCGAAAAGCAACGCACACGGGAAGATACCTGAATTTTGAATCCGCTCACCATACGGCTCACAAGCGTTCAGTGGTTGCGTCGCTTGTCAACCGGGCTAAAAACATCGGTTCCGACCCGGTCAGCCTTGGCAACGAGTTGAAGCTTATATAGAACGATCTTGAGCGAAACGCTACCATAAATATTCTATCAGCAAAGTGACCAAGAAAGACACCTACACACGAGGAGCACAACAGCTGACAAAAAAAATAAAATAAAACATGCTGCGATTCCCTACGTGCGTCAGATCAGTTAGGTCCTTTCTAGGATTATCCGTAAACACGGATTGCACATTGCACACGAGCCAACGAGCAAGGTGCGAGCCGATGTTGTCAACGTGAAGGACCCGCTACCACGTGCCAATTTCCCTGGCGTTGTTTATCGGATACAATGCAGCGACTGCCCCTCCGTCTACATCGGGCAAACCGCGAACTTCCAGCGGCGCATGAAGGAGCACCAGGGTGACGTCAGAAACAAGCGCGCAGCAAAAAATGCAATTGCAGAGCATGTGCGGTACACTGGCCACGAGATAGGCTGGGATGAGGTGGAAATCTTGGCGACGGAAAGAAACCTATGTACAAGTTTACATCTAGAATCCCTAATCATCCACACAACGGCCAAGACGCTAAGCAAGAATCAGGGCACGCTACATCAAATCTACGTGAAAATATTGCAGAAGATTCTGACACGTATATAACCATCCCTTCTTCTGTGACAGCCTTATTGTGAACAAGGGCCCCGTATGGTACCTGAAACGTCATTTTTCATCTTTTGACTTGGTCAGTGACCCAATTTCTTTTGTAAATAATGCTTCACCCTGACCAGACGGTCTTCCGTCGAACCTTGGACTATGTACGTGGTCTGTTAGAAAAGTGTCCGACTTTATTTTTTTTTTTTGCGAACACCTGATGGATATGAAACAAGCGCGCTTGCATCAGCCGACCTTGAACCCTCGTGCGCATGCACGAATTTTTTTCCCGCATGCCGATAGCGTCAGTCGCTGGGAAGCAGCGTTTGAGTGAGGGAGTGCGCAATGCTCTCGTCGGTTTTTTGTTGCAAGGAAAATGGCGGAGCGAGAGGAGCAGCGCTACTACCTCAAATTTTGCCAGAAACTTAGCGAACGCCAAGTAGAAATTATTCGAAATGTTCAGACGGCTTTCGGTGATGATGCTATGAGCAGCACACAGATTAAGCAGTGGTGCAACTGGTTTAAAGACGGCCGCACATCCGTGGAGAGAGAGCCACGCTCCGGTCGGCCATCAATATGCCGAAATAACCAGGTAATTGCCGAAGTGAACGCTGTGGTGATGCGGGACTGTTGTGTGACTATCCGAGAAATTGCGGAAGAGGTGGACATCAGCAATTTTTCTGCACATTCCATTATCACCGAAGATTTGGCCACGGAGAGAGTTGCGGCGAAATTCGTGCCGAGGCTGGTGACGGTGGAGAAAAAGCAGCTTCGTGTTGAAGTCTCACAGGAGATGCTGGATTCCACAAACAGTTACCCTGACTTCACCGACGCCGTAATCACTAGTGACGAGTCTTGGGTGTACGGGTACGACCCGGAAACCAAATCCCAGTCGTCACAGAGGACGCATTCAACGTCACCAAGACCAAAGAAGGCCCGACAAGTGCGCAGCAATGTCAAAGTGATGCTGACTGCTTTTTTGACTCCCTCTGTGTGGCACACCACGAGTACGCACCCCACAGGGTCAAAGAATGACTAAACAGTACTACAGGGATGTCCTCCATCGCCTACGTGGTGCTGTGCGGCGCAAGAGACCGGAATTAAGGTCAACAAGAATTGGCGCATCCCTCGCGGCATTGCTCCTGCACATTCCTCGCATTTGATTCAGACTTTTCTGGTGAAAAACCAGACTCCTGTAGTTCAACAGGCTCCTTACTCTCCTGATATGTCCCCCTACGACTTCTGGCTGTTTCCTAAAATCAAGAGGTCATTGAAAGGAGCGCGATTTCAGAAAAGAAAGGACATTATGGCTGCAACGACAGCAGAGCTAAATTACATTCCGAAAAGGGTCTTTTCGGAATACTTCCAACAATGGCAGCACCGCTGGGAGATGCATATGGAGCCCCAAGGAGACTACTTTGAAGGTTATTAGGTTTCTAACGCTCCAGTTATGCCAGTTTTTTTTCTTCGGCCAAAGGTCAGATACTTTTCTAACAGACCTCGTAGTTATTTTGCTTAGTATTCCATTCTATGTTCTTCATTTCAACATCAGTGCTATGGTTCTTTTTTTGTGATTTCACTTTCGCTTATCTTCAAATAAACTTTTAGGCTTTCCCGTCTTCTCGAATGAATCCTGCTTATCTAGCCTTTGTTTTAATAACTATAATGCGAAAACTATAGTTTTTGTTTTAATAACTATAATGCGCAAACTAACAAACAGAGGAAGAAAAAGAGAGTTCACAAGTTCTGATCATTTAAGCGCACGCTATTCATTCAAACTTCGTGTACGAACTAACCCTACAGAAAGTCCTACTTTAAGCTTGTCGCATGGCACCCTTAGATGCTTATGCTTCATTAATCCCAGCACATAACAGCACAGGACGTCCTACTTCTTTCCTTGCGCTTTTGTTCAGTGAATGGTGTCACGTAGATAGCAAAGGCCACGGAAGCGCAGTACACCGAGAACCAACCACCGACAATAATTTGAGGAAAAAGTGGAAATGCGGAGGAGTAAAAGGGGTGAGCAGAAAGTGCAAAGATCTCAATAGGGCTCTTCAGGCGTGTGGTAGTGAGTCTGTATTTCCCAAATGTGCCATCCGACCCTTCTGTCGTGTGATGTCGCGGCTAAATAGGGGCACCTCTGTGTTTATACCAGGACTACAAACACCTACTCTATGCAACATGCCACTACATGCAGGAGAATACAAAATATAATGCAAGACAGAGCAAGGTTTGGTTTATCGGGGTTTAACGTCCCGAAGCGACTGAGGCTACGAGGGACGCCGTAGTGAAGGGCTCCGGAAATTTCGACCACCTGGGGTTCTTTAACGTGCACTGACAGCGCACAGTACACGGGCCTCTAGAATTTCACCTCCATCGAAATTCAGCCGCCGCGGCCGGGATCGAACCCGCGTCTTTCGGGCCAGCAGCCGAGCGCCGTAACCACTGAGCCACCACGGCGGGTGACAGAGCAAGGAACGCAGGGGCAATAGACGAATGTTAGACTGCAACTGATGATAGATTCACTATGACCTTCTCTACGCCGCACAGAGGACTCCATCACTGCAAGTGAATATTTCGTCTCCGAGTGGGCTCGTGCCGAGCCATGTCGCTCCTAATCGGTCAACATTTCACAGTTGTCACCAAGCACCATTTTTTTGGTATGACTTCATTTGTTTGTTAAAAAATCCCCAAGGGTGAACAAGATAAGTCGGCCAATCGGAATTCAAGAGCATTAGTTCTCTGTCATACAAAAGTCTAGGTATTAGCCGCACTGTCTGAAACATCTTTGCTATTTGCACTGTAGAGACGCCTGACTCAAATGAAACCGACGTTGAGTCTTGCCTCTTCACTACTTGTGAATTTTTAAGCATTACCGACGAGCAGATTTGCGGCCTTTCACTATTACCGTTTATTAAAAGCCTCGATTGTGCAAACTGGAATGCCACCCTACGACAACAAGCAATCTTAGCTGTAACAAAGCGGTTTACAACAAAAAATTGCGTTTCACAAATGAATATTGCTTCCCATTGGAAGATTTTAGTGAGATCTATGTGCTTTACACCTCGCTTTTACGGAGTAAAAATTTCCTGCAATGAGTTACGACCAAACTCTGATGGTAGATTTGCAACCACGTGCTACACTTTGAAAGCGGATCACCGTGGCGCGTTTCAGTTACTGTGCATGAGAGAAAACGCGAAGAAAACTTCAGCCGTGGTAAGTGGGCCCGGAATGATGGGTTTCTATGCACTCTTCGTCCGCGTGGTATGACAGCAGTGCTCCATTCACCGAAAATTGCGTTCGTGCCCGCCACAACTCTTGGCCGCCACCACACCGGTGGTTCAAACACCAGTACGCGCTGGATGCTAACGCACAAGCCTATGTACCACGCTAACTTGCTTGGGCCCGCCTTTGGGCGCGTGTTTCGGCGGTTTGGGCGCTTCGCAGACATACTAGAATTAGCTTAGGACCACTGCCATCAATCGAGACACTTCCCACCACTCCACACACACTAGCTCTCACCTCGCGCATCCACCAGGGGACATGCTTTAAGTTGTTCCGCTCATTCCTTACCACGCCTTTTCTCCGCTTTCAGCTTATCAGAGGGAAAGTGGTTTGGCGCCGGAGGTTGTCTCACGACGATACGAGTGAAGGAAGTAGAGGTTCTTGCCCTCTGCGCCGATTCTCTCTAGCTGTTCCACTACCCCTGGGCTCATTTCTTCCGGTTTACAGCCTTGTAAGAAATTGCACCGATTGAAACCGCCATGGTGGCCAAGTTGTTATAGTGCTCGGCTGCAGATCGGAAAGACGCGGGTTGGCTCTCGGCGGCGGCGCTCGCAATTTTATGGAGGCGCATTTCTAGAAGCTTATGTACTGCGCGATGTGAGAGTACGTTAAAAAAGCTCAGGGGGTCAACTTATTCACAGTCCGCCACTACTGCGTCCGTCATCGCGTTACTGGATTTGTAATCTTCAACCTTATAAACCAAACCCCGCACTGACGGACACGTGGTACTGCCTTCATCAAGTATGTGTCGGGCTTGGCAGGAAAAAAAATAATGGGATATCAGTGACGGTTGTGCGACTAATCAGCATAAATGTGTGAACTTCTTGATTACCGACATCACAATATTTATTGCTTGAAGACTGTATGAATCAAAAAGAATAGATTGACACGACTTGCAAAAGTGCAGTAGGTGATCATATAATAATAAATCAGCTCCTTCCTTTTTCGCACCGCATATGAAACTGCGAACTCAGCGTGCGCGGAAACTTGGCGCACGCAGAGAAAAAGAAGGTACTCATAGATGAATACCGTGAAGAGCTACGGTCGTTTGGAAAATTCTCAAGACTGCATTAGTCTCGAAACAATGCAGCCTTAAATACTGCAAGTGGGATATACAGGATAAACTTAAGAAATAAAAAGTTGATTAAAAATGGCAGTGAATTATTCCCCTAACTATGGCCGTGGTCAAGGTTATGCAAATACGGCGAGCCCATCACACAATCAGTGAAGTAACATCCACGTGACGTCGAGTATGGTGCCGTACACATTAGTTGCGCCGCTAGTTTACAACGGCGCAAGCGAATCAACAGGTTCAAGCGAATCTGCTCACGTTCGGAGGACTTTGTGGAAAATTCTAATGGTATCCGGGCGGTTCTGCAACATCAACGCTATCCGTCCTCTATTGTTGATGACGCCATTAGGAAGGCTGACATAATAAATCGTAATGAACTCTTTAATGAGCCTGGGTCGCAACCCCAAAGGACCAGCGCTCCAATCTCAACTTAACTTTTGCAAGTAACCTTCCGAACATCCACAAAATCCTAAGGAAACACTTCAACATCATCGAGCAAAGTGATCGGCCCCCCAATATTTTTCCAACAGTTCCGCGGGTTACGTACAGGCGAACAAAAAATTTACAAAATTGGGCAGTCCACTCTGCTATCAGTAGACGAAAGTGTGCAGGCTGCCTACCTTGCGGAAAAAATCGGTGTCAAGTTTGCAAGCACATGCAGACACCAACGCTAGCTCGAAGCACACATTCCAACTTCGAACACTCCATTCGTGGAAATGTTCATTTTGACAGCAGCAATGTTGTGTGCATGCTGGAGTGTGGCAGGTGTCAATCGTAATACAGTGGTCAAACCGAGAATTCATTCCGAACTAGCTTTAATGACCATCGCGCTCACGCGAAATAACTTCTTGACCTCCCTCTCTCGAAGCACCATAGCCAAAAAAATCACGAGTAAAAAAAACCCAGAAAGAGACCAAGCGTGTATCTTCGATGTTTGATATTTTCAATAATTTTCTCCTTCACTGTTAATAAATCTTGTTCTGAGGATTTGTTCTTCATAAATCCCTGTTGCGAACTATCGATAATGTTATATTTATGAAAGAAGCCCATCAGGCTATTATTAATGACACCTTGAAAAACTTTAGAAAATGCTGACAGGACACAAATAGGTCGATAATTAGACATTTCAGTTTTATCGGCCTTTTTGTATACCGTAGTGACAAAGTATACCGTAGTGCATATTTCTGTTGTTAAGATATTCATTTACTTAACGGCATTAAGTTAGAGCAATGGCTCAAGCCGCTGGTGCGAAAGAGCCCACAATACGGCCCAGCTTCAGGCGGAGCAAATGAAAATTTGCTTCGATCGCTTAAGGAGCTACCGGAGCCGACGAGCACATTGCCGCGTTCTGTTTTATGAAGATGCCCTTTACCCACTGATAAAAGCGACGGATAGAACCTTGTCGACTCGAGGATTTTGGCGGTATTGTGAAAAACAACTCGTTTCACTCGCGCGTTTTCTGAACTATCCCGTACGGAAATGTCATATCTGGTTTGATATGAAAAAATCCAGATATGAACAAATAGGGAATTGGGCATATAAGGTCTTATATGAATATACGGGCGTATATAGCCGGATATGCCCAATTCCCTATATACCACCATGTGAATGGAACTCATATAAGGAAATATATGTGCATATGGTCGTATATGTCCTGATATGCCCAATTCCCTATATATCCATATCATGACTGAACTCATATATGACAATATATGAATATACTGGCATATATGGTCTGATATGCCCAATTCCCTATATAATCATATCATGATTGAACTCATATAAGGATATATCTGGCATATATGGCCTTATATGCCCAATTCCCTATATATCCATATCATGATTGAACTCATATATGAATATATCTGGCATATATGGCCTGATATGCTCCATTCCCTATATATCCATATCATGATTGAACTCATATATGGATATATCTGGCATATATAGCCTGATATGCCCAATTCCCTATATATTCATATATGGATTGAACTTATATATGGAAATATATGTATATATGGTCCTTATATAGCCAGATATGTCCTATCCTTATATGACCATATCTGATGGAGCCCATATATGGGATTTCTATATATGGTCTTTATATACCCAGATACGGCCAAATCCGTATATAGCCATATCTGCGAACAGTCATATATGGATGAATATACTTATATGGGCCATATATGGCCAAATATAGATAAATCTGTAATGTCCATATTTGGCTGGAGCTTATATATGGAGCTAGTTCTATATACGAACATATACTGACAGATCTGCACATAACCTTATATACTTTTGGTTAAATGTTGAGAGGAAATTTCCCCTAAGGTGGAGCAGACTTCCATTAAGGTATTAATTACTTATTCGCATCCATCCAAGCACAGTCATACACCATGTCCCCAGACCAGGACGAATCTTTTTAAGAAAGAGCAAAAGTTTCTGTGGAAGCTGTGTCAGGTCCCTTTGTAGCCGTGTGACTGCTTGGCGGAATGAAAATGAGTGATTACTCCCTTATTAAAACCTTATAAGCTTTCATACGGAAATATATAATAAATGACAGCCTATGTATATGTGCCCTGATACGGCGAGATCTACCGAAGGAGACGGTACAAGAAAAAAATTGAAGAAATCCAACGATTTGCGGCGCGCTTCATCTGGAATCTCTGCAAGCACCTAGGCTCCCCTTCTCCAATGTTGCAGGCTGCTACTATCACATTAGCCAATAAAGAGTGAACCTGGGGCGTGGCGTCTCCAAACAGTGATGGAGGGCGGCCAAACAAAAGATGTAATGAAATTAGTTACAACCATTGCAGAATGCTGTCATACATATGCCGTTTTCGCCACATGCAGACGTGAGCGACTGTGCAGTACGTCCTTACTGCTACTACTTCAGATATGTAATACAGCTTAAATTTTTGACGTAGATTTTTATTTTAAAACTTTGAGATACGTTGGTGCTGTGTAGGGGGGTTATACAGGATGGTTAACATTATGTAAGCGATAAACCTGATTTAATAGACATTAATTAACTAACATTAACTAATGAACATTTTATTTTGATTCTAAGGGGCGATATTATGTTGCGAAATTAAAGGCCGTCATCGTAAAAGGTGAGCCCAGTTTCTAACTTTTTTTTTTTAATTGGTATAGGAGTTTGAAATATCGAGCGCCAGATTTTGCGCATTTCAAAGCTCGCTGAGTTGGTTTACCCGCATTGAAAATGCATAAAACTGTCGGTCACTTTTTTTATGCATCAAACACGGACACCGTTTGTGTATTTTATGATGTAGAAAAAGTTTCTTTGAATTCGGCGATGATTCGACGCGCAGCGACGCGTTTATGAATATGCGAAGCGGACAAGGCAATTCACTGAGCTTGCAAGTGTGTATGTTCAGTATTTCGAACCACATTAACGATTACGAAAATTTAAAAGCTAAGGTTATCTTTCTTTACTGACGGCCTTCATTTTCGCCATACAGACTTACGTCCCAAAATCAAAATTATGAAAGCTGATTAGTTAAATATAATTAATCATTTTTCAGATTATTGAGCTCTATTACGTACATAATGCCCGTCTTGCTGTACGGTCCACCTTCACTGACCAAACCAACATATCTCTCGCACTTTGTAAAATAAAAATCTGTAAACGTTAAAAAATGTCATCCAATACATCTCTAAGCGCTGCTTTAAATTGAAAAACCACTCGGTTTTATACTGCTCTAAAGCTCCTGATAATCATATAGCATAGGTAACACAAGTAACACAAATACCACACAGAAATTGCGCAGGAAATTTTATTGGGGTACATTTAATGTTCTTGTGGTTCTATAGTTCTGTATGCTTCTTATCGTCGATGCTTTTCTTTCTCGCTCCTTATTTCGCTGAGTTTAGTGCCCACGGCCAGCAACAGCAGCTTTCCGGAGAGCTCCCGCCCATTCTTGGTCGGCAGGCCCGTTGTGTAGGCTGCGTGGGAGATAATTTAGAGCGATCATGATATAAATCTGCGCAGAATTATGCACTGAATCTGAGACAGCCTACCGTAAAATCCATTGTGGACTATTAAAGGTGCCCTGCGACGTACATAAAGCATGGGTTCTTTAATCTTTGTATGCAGAGTAAGGGACATTGTGAGTCCCGAACGCGCAATGAGATCACCGAAATCATAATATTTGATATTTTAATCTTCGCTAGAAATGCTTGTTTCGAGCCGATGGTGTCGCAACGCGGCGGCCATTTGCGGCAGCGGAAATGAGGTGGCATCTAGATAGGGTGCTGCCTTTCTCATTGGTTGGGCGTCCATTTTGCATATTGTTCCTTCATACTTGCGAAATGGATTGAAAATATTATGTCTCTGAGTACTGCAAGCTTTTTCGCATGCCACAAAAACTGGAAAGAAGCAGGGAAAGCGAACGAAAACTAACAAGAATACAGCTAGGGGCGACACTTTCGATTCCGCTTCAAACCTTCATGGCGGCCAGCGCTGTTCAAAAAACGTTGGCTCAGACCAGAAAGCGCGCGCGTCGAGACCGGCCGTGACCATACCAAGACGGCAGCGAAAAAAAAAGCCAGTCGACACACCTTGCCCAAAATGTGAAGAGAAAGGCCGGACAGGAGACGGGAGTCGAGTTTGGGGGGGAGGGGGGCTACCGCTGACAGCCTTACAGTCCGACTAAAAAAGTAAATTCGGGGAGCTTCCTTTGTCGTTAGTCGCGTACACGGGGGGAAGACGCCGTCAAAATGCGCGGCTGTCTACAGCCCCGACAAAGCAACAACTGCATGCACGCTTCCGCTGCGTGGGCGCTAGGTGCGGTTCTGATTGGTAGCGCCCAATGTCGGTACTGGGTGAGTGAAATGGGAGAGTGAAATGCGTTTTCGTCTGAGCTTTTCATTTCGAATTTTCAGAGTGGAATAACTTTCGCTTGCATGCCCCGATTTCAATAATTCTTTTTGCTCTGGTCTCTGGAACGCATGATGAATCTATTTAATAATATTAACTGGTACAGAGCAAATCATCGCGATGCCCCTTTTTCGGGCTTTACCATTAAAGTTTCCTGGCACAACCGCGAACAGAAACAGGTATACGCCAATTGTTTCTGAAACACGTTCGTTCGCACTAACCACCCGAAATAAAACGCGTACCAGCTCTTCATTCCACTGCTCCTGCTTAGCTGTAGAGCGCAAGCCTTGTGGCAAATGTAATGGGGCCATTGTAACCTAATTGGATACGCAGAACGCAGCAATGCTGATCCCGTGTTAAAATAGAATTAGCACTATTACTTACGACAATTAAAAGGGTTCAGTTCCTGACACGTGCATATGAGAGAATCCATTACAGCTTGCTGTCTACGTCCCGTTACTTAGAAAATACATCCCTAACTAGCCCCGCAATGTGCTTAGTGAGGTTAGTCTATGTTTTTTGCGTTACACAATTGATGTCATGCACTTGAACTACCGCTGGCAGGAACGCAACTCGGTGGCGGTAAAAATTTCGCTACTGAAAAATGAGAGATTACTCTCCGACTGCACATAGCCCAGCTTACAAATAAATCATGCATTATGATACCATTTAGCTTAATTTATAGCCCTATCATCGAAAACTGCCGACAGCATTGGCAAAGGTAAACAACAAAGCAATACGGGAAAAACAGTAAATGGTTGTTCACGCTTACCTGAAATATTGATGATTGCAGGTTCACAGAAACCTTGGTATTTCCCGCTCACTTGCACCCTGGATCCTTCCGATGGCTCATCATCCCATGCATGCTTGGCGCAGGTCATTTTAACGCCGTAAAAAGTGTCTTCTTCCTCAAAACGCACAAGTGTGGCGCTGTACCATGATTTCAAAGGGAAAACAAGTGGATGCAACAACGGGTATAACCGGAAATTGCTCGTCCGGCAGGAAAGTGCGTAGCACACTGCAGATTCCGGCTTCTAGCTCTGTGCAACAGACGACAGTCAAGGCGCCACCAATGCCTTCCTTAGCAGATATCTGTGCTTGTCTGTGCATGTCAGACATCGGCACCTGCGCACGGGCGCTCACGCGCGCGTCAGAAGCGGGGTCCGGTTTACAACAATGGGAGGACCGCCGGGGCTCTCGGGGACTCTTTTTCTTCATGGCTTGAAGCTCTTTCAGCCTCCCCTAAATTTTC
Organism: Amblyomma mixtum; assembly: GCF_055824585.1. NCBI lineage: Eukaryota > Metazoa > Arthropoda > Arachnida > Ixodida > Ixodidae > Amblyomma > Amblyomma mixtum. Next base: position 195,326,685 of record NC_143012.1, on the reverse strand, counting down.
TTGGAATCCTTGCAGATCCCCAACCATCTCTTGTTCACGGCTTGACATTTTTTTCAGTCGGCTCCCGAGGGGGAGCGAGCCAGCACCAGGAGCATGGAGGTTCATGCCACTTTTCGACGCCCGTCGCGACACGTGCTGGGCGCGCAGGCGCTTCGCGTGTATGCCTTAGAAGTGTCCATCGAGATGGGGCTTTATATCGCGTGTATCTTTATCAAAATAAATATAACTAACGATACCCCTGCTGCGTCGTTGCTTGAAATCCCGTCGAACCGATCGCCACTCGAGTCGACGGAGCTTTGCGGAAATTGAGAAAAAGATATCTTAGCGGAAAGTTGAGCACTCTTCGGCGTCCGGCCGACATTCGACGGTTTCAAATGCTTACGAAATGCGAACAGAGACCGCCCCTGTGATTGGCGGTGGCCGTTATCTTGCCTCAGAGCCGCGTCCCGCAACTGCTTCGGCCCTCTTGATTTCGACATCTGCTGCTCACTTGTTTCTTCTCCTCTTTGTTTAGCACACTGCTTGCGTTGTCACTAATTTAGTGCTTCAAGTTAATGACTCGTCATTCAGCATTTACAGCGTGCGCGTGAAATTTCAGCGGGAATACACAAATGTCGACTGCACTGCAGTACCACCGTTGTCTGCATACCTGTGATCGTTTGTATGGCATAAAACGCAAGCTATGTTAAATATTCCCTTTCTGATGCGCGGATTGTAACTGTACTTGTTTACAGAGCATGATCACTGCAAGAAGACCGGATGTTTGCGACGAAACACTTGATAGCCGGAGAACTGGCGCTTTCCGGTCGTGGTAGATCCGCTTTCTTCCATACCACAAATATTCGGTGCTGAACTGCTTTATCCAGAAGCATGTTCGACGATTAATCGCATCGACGAAAATGATCTCTTTTGTTATCCACGAGCGGCGCCAGTGGTCGACTGTTGACGGCTCCCTAAAGCAATGCTCGGCATGCCGGGTGACACCGGTGCTTCCCGCTCGTTCTATTCGTCCTGCGATATCAGCAATCCTCCGCTAAGGGTTGCAGTTTCCAAAACTTCACTTATGACCATTTGCATTCGCCAAACTTGTGTATTCGCTCTCCACAAAAGCCGAGACCACATACGCGAACAATGCCGACTAGCGCTTATTCGTCGAAAGCAAGGGTCTCATCGAAGCAGCTAATGACGGCGCTGGAGAGCTCGGAAAGCGCCGTGATATGGTCTGGTTGCATGCACAATGGAGTTCAATTCTAGAGACAAAAGCTATCTTTCTCTGATTTAGTATTTTTTGCAGTAATATGGGGAGTCATCATACTAAGAAGCAAACAGAAGGATCGTGAGCGTCAGGTTCATTATAAGGTTCAGGCTGTACAATCCAGCCGGAATGAAACGCGAACACGCATATCGCCTTCTTTTTCTACATTGCAGAGAGGTGTTCACTTGCAGCCAGTTTAAAAATATGTACTTCGGTAGACCCTTCACCCAGACACAGGAATCAGGCTAGTTCTGCACTACAGTTGAAAGTAGACAGGCAAAATATTTTGTTTTTTTCGCATGCGCTGTTCGCTTGCCATGCTGTAGACGGAACAAAATGGGCTATTAACATGTGACCAGTAAATAATATACATTGCATTTTTTTTCTCTCATGGTGTTTCGAATGGGGTTTTAATAGCCGGCTGGGATGTCGAAGTTAAGTATTGGCACCATGCGCTGCAGTTTGGCGATCACGAGTGACGTCATCTGGGTAACAGGGAAGGGGGGGGGAGGTGGACGTTGCTCTCTCGTTCAGTTTGCAGTCAGCTAGGAGAGCGCCAAGATATTCCCTCCCAAACCGTAAACAAATTTCGCTAATGATGGGAGGCTCGACCTACTGCTGTGTTTATATATCAAAATTAAAATTTCATCTCTTTTCATGGAGACCATGCATGCTTGCGCATGCATATGAGGGTCCACTGGAACGGAGTCTATTTTGGAGCTAAATTCATGAGTGCAAACTGGGAGCGGATTTACATAATCTGGTGTGTTTTCAAGGTGCCATCACTGGTAGGAGTCCTAGGAGTTGTTTTGTTTCTTTGTGTAAAGAGAGGGAATGCGCTGAATAATAGGCAGTGGTTTTTGGGGGCGTTCTTGGAGAGGACATCTTTAGTTTCAGACTACGGTTTTTTATACATCTGTGTGGTTCAGCGGGTTAGGGCAGTTTTTTTTACATGCGTGCGTGCGCGTTGTGGGTACGATGTAGTTTTTCTGAGCGTGCTTATGCAGTTTTTCACGATGTTTCGCTTATAAGTTTTTCTGTATGGGTTTGTATCACGTTGCATAGAGCGGATTTAAAATTTTTATATTGATACCGGTGAATTCCCGCCATCTAAAATCCTTTTCTGGATCAATAGAAAAAAACTAGAAAATACATTACATTTTGTAACGTAATTTATTGAATTTTACATCGCTAAACCCTTCCTGAAGTTTACCATCACAATGCGATACATCACGGCCAAATTCCTTTGCTGTCCCTAATTAAATTAATGCCCTGAGGAAATACCTAACACAAAAGTCCTGTAACATACTCAGCAAGAAATGCTTAGTTTTTTTGTTTACTTACACCGATGCTTCTCTGAGCGGAATACATGTACATAAAACAAAGCAGTGTTCATCCTGAAGACATCTAGTATATAGCACTACCATTGTCTGTGTGTAGTAACGATGCGTTTTCCGCAATTCCAGCCGACCATGTTATGTATGTGGATGTTAGGTATGCGGCTGATTTCATTATGTGAGTGAATTAGACACCTGTCCTTCAATCTGCAAGGGCACTTAAAGGAGTATGGACACCTAACTTTTGGGTGCGTGTTTTCTTCTTTGTAATGATGCGTGAGTCATTATTATACATGGAGTACCACGTGGTGTTCCTACAACTGCTAAATAATTTATTACCGATTTTTTCTCTTGCTGTTTAAAGTTCAATAACTCAACTATGAGTGGGACGTCAGTGAGTGAGGCATGAAAAACTGCGATATAATCGCTGCGTCCTCGTTTTAATTCCCTACAATGCTGAAACCAGTCAGCCGGCTTCACTATCCGGACTTGTAACTAATGTAAAACAGCGATTATATTGCACTTTTTTCATGCCTGCTTGTCATTTCCATTTTCGAAATTCTGTGTGGGCACGTCGCCGGCGGAGCGCATGGAGTCAGCAACGCCTCGACTGGTACCCGTGCTGCTCGCGCTGCTGACACTCTCTTTCATTGTGAGCACGTGCCGTCCTGCTCGTGGGTGCACAAAAGAGGGGTTGCCGCTCGTTGTGAGTCATGACGGGAATGCCGCGACGTTGAGGGAGTGAAGAAACGTATTGTTGTGTCGGGTGCTGCCACAATAGTTCTCACAACATCAACGGCCAAGAGCAGCCCATGGAACTCTATAGATTTCCTGGACATATGTCCCACATTCCTGAAAAAAAAATTAAATACTCGAAATTTGTAATCTACTGCCGAGGAAATTTTGGAGGTAATGGTGAATCTTTTCGATGTGTAGCAAAATCTTGCAGAACTTTTCCATCGCTCGCATCGAGCGATAACAAAAACCTTAATAGCAAGACAGAAAAAAACAAAAACAATGCAAGCATGTCGACGGGAGGTTGGTATAGTGAAATCTTCCAGTGTATAAAAAAAAATGCGTTCATACACTTTTTCCCATTCAAAAATGGTTTTCCTCGGAATTGTTGTCTGTGAAATGATTGAGAACGAGACGGCAAGCCTGGATAACTTCTGTGCGCAAGCTGAAGTAGGCGGTTTTCTCTTGCTAAATTGGTTTGGTATGTTGCGCGTGTGTATTATTTCTGACGAATTTTCATTGTAATTCACTAAGCATGCAGTGTTTAGTCGTACAGCTCGCGCTAAGGAAACATTTTTTTTTTGCCAGTAAAGCCCTCCGCCGGTCAGGTAACTCAAATATTTTGGAGGCTTACATCAACAGCTGCGTTAGGCAGACGCGTGTGAGGCAAGGTCAGTGATCGCCTCATTGTTCCTTTGTGTGACGCCCGGCTCAATTTCCGAAGTTATTTTGCTAGATGTAAAAAATGTCTCAAAGTAAAAGTAGTAAAGATATTAGCTTGCACATGAGCGAGCGTTTGAATATGAGAGATGGCTCTGCAAATAAATTCTTTTGGGAATGCACGTGCGCTGCAATCGGCATTACATTAAATGTAACAACCACTGCGTAGTGATTGACCAAACTAGAGCATTTTTTCTGTTAGCCGTCAGCCAGCATCTGGTAAACGCATTTCGCGCGTGTTTTGTTTTTCTTTTCAGCCTGGCCTATCTTTATTTTACGTCCAAATAAACACATACTCGTTATTATTCAGCGAAAAACGTAATGAAATTCCAACTATTTGGCAAAGAAAGTTGCGTACATCGAACTGCTTCAGCTACCCAACAAAATTAAGTATTTTGCGAAAATTTCCCTGCCATAAAAAAAAGGTATTAAGCTCGAATTCCGCGTCATAAATAAACTTGCCATTTTCTTGCGACACACATTTCGCCGCAACGGTAACGACGGTTTCGTCAACAATCTGCTCCACGAAGTGGACCTGATGCACTGTCAGTTCTCTTTTTTTTTTCAAGTCGGCGCAGAAAAAAAAATCGCTGACCACTCTTTCTTGAAACCTACACCTGAGAGGGTACTGTCGCGATAGAAGGAAATGCGAACAGCGCGGCGCCTAATTCGAACATAAGTACGCTACAGACATGAATTCCAGTATCGCAGTGCGTAGGCAACATGCTGTTCACATTATTTTCTATCGCCCTTGTACATTTTCCTAGTCCTCTTAATTTCGTCTGCGTTCTAGCACGAAGGAAAAAGCAAGTGTCAGCGCAAACAGATTTCCAGGCAGTCCAACACGTGTAAAACATGTGCGGAACTGGTCTTTTTTCAAAAGAAAGGGCTCAATGGGAGGGGTGACAGGTCTGCCCGGTCAATTGTGGGGAGTCGCGGGAGACGCTGCTTTTCACTCGCGCTTGTAGCGCCCTTCTGCCAAGCTCTGGTTCCCTCGGCGTGCCTTCCGGAGCGAAAGAAAGAGAGAAAGTGACACGGAGCTGGACTAGCCACCCGCCAGCTATCTTCTAACTGAGCACTGCCGAAGGCGGCAATGTGTCGCTTTTCTGCTGTTCTGGGAGGGGGGTTCTCGAGGGTCCGCTTTTTCACCGCCTCAGCAGCGCCATCTCTCGCTCAGTAGGGTAAGGAACATTTTGCCGTGGGTGGTGGCTGACCGTGGACCCAGCGGCGACTCATTTATTACGCAAATAAAGTATGTCTTGCTTCCCCGTGACTGCCGGTCTGAGAACTGGCATCTGAATATCGGCCGGCAGGGGAGGGTGGATTATGAAGGGAAGAAAAAGTTGAGGTGAAAAGAAACAGACCAACGCGCATAGTATCAAAAACTATTTGCAGAAGATTTTTTACAAACTGTTCAGCTGTGGCACAACAGTCGGAGTAGAATGGCGAGCTTGGTCAGTACACCACGGAGACTCGGCGGCGCGGAACAGGCGATGGGTAAAAGATTTGCGTGCAGCTGTGGAGTTTTTCTCGTCTTCATTGTAAACGTTGTGCTGGCAACTCTAGATAGATGAATTTCCAAACATTTTGTATTTTTTCTCTGACAATTATACCAGAGCGTTTTAATCTTCATCCCTGTGCCGCAAGCAGCGATGTGTTATTTAGGCTCCTGGACAAGAAATGCCTGTATGCTGCAGCGGTTTTGCAAACGTTTATTGTCTGGCATTACCGCAAACAATGCAGGTTTCCCCTTCCTTAAGAACGACTTAGTTTTGGGGAACAGCGCCCAAAGAAGGAACGTACACCGCACCACCGGCTTGATGGTTTGAGTATTCATCATGTTTGCGAAAGGGCTGAGTTCGATCCCCAAGCGCTTGTTGTACGTTCGGGACTCTATAATCTATCAATGTTCCTAGAAACTATGATTTCGATCGCAACCAACTCGCTGGACTTGTAATCCGCTTATTTAGACCCAGTCAGGAAGGTTCAGTTCGTCAGGAAGGTTCGAAGTCCACCGAAGATAGAAAGCGCATATATGCATGTATAGTGCATTTAAATCATAGCAAAGTTTAATGTGATTTATAGCACTGTACTTTAATTCACATTAATTAAACACCACTACGTAATAGCAGTCTAATTTGATTGAAGCCGCAATCATAAAAAGCTTAGTATCTTGTTGTGCGGTGTGTTTCACCATCTTAATTAACCAATAATATCATGCTTGACACAAAGTTAATTATTTAAGTTCGGAAGTATATGGCACAAGAATCCCATATATGAGGTCGGATATGTTCCATATATGCGAGATTGTTTCCATATAAGGATTTGAAGGTCCCCATATAAAGAAAGAGCATCTATATAAGGACGCAAATACGACTATATATAGCAGTATATGACACTATATAAGGTACATTATGGCCGTATCTGCCCGTATTTGTGGTCTTATACACCTATATATAGCCGTATATTGCGGCATATCAGGTTTCCCATGGTCATATCTGGCCGTATATACGACCATATATGGACCTATTTAACTGTATATGATCCCATATATGAGTATATACAGCCATATATAAAATATATCTGGCCCATATCTGCCATTTTCGTAAGGGATGGTTTGTCGTAGCAGATCCTTCTTCTTAACAATGAAATACTCTAGCTGATGCATTTGATTCTGCCTGCGCCGATGACCTCACTGACATATTCGCGACCTTTACTGCGCTGTCAAAGTAACGAGCAAATGTTCTGCAACCTCCAGAGCATGGCTGCGAAAGTTCTTCGTTCCTTTAGGCAGTCACAGCAACCTTAAAGAGGGGTGAAGTGATACAGTTTCTGACACCATGCAACGCCTCTCTCCTCCTCCCTTCTATCGCCGAGTGTGCAGATGTGCGAGGTAGAGGTCATCTACCTCCCAAACAACCAATGTAGGCAGAAAGCAGACCAGCCGAGTCAACTGCAGTGCATCGTCTCTTTCTAATTGAATTTCAATCCTTTTCTCAAGAAGGAACCGCCTCATAGGGCGCAGCCAGCCCAAAGTCTTACAACGACATCTAAATTTAAGGCAACTTTCATTTTTTGAGCGTCAAGTATCGTTACAATGCAAGATACTCTAATATGTATTTTCTTTTCAAATAAACCACTATTTTCAGTTTTGGCAAGCGATACTCAATACCGATACACAAAATATATAAAAAAAATAGAATAGGAGATGATTGCATGCTGCACGCTGCCTCTGTCTTTGCCTTGTGGTAAATGGTGCAAGCTCCTCGCACTTAGCAAAACAGAATAATTATATCGCCAGCACTGTGTCAACGCTATTGCGTCGAAGGGCCTGCTGCCAAGGGAATCTGCTTCGACGTTGTTGGAGTCGGGGTTGCGGTCGAAAAATAACAATCATGGGCATGGCAGGTGTACCACAAAGAGCACCCTCGGAGGCAAGTTGGCCATCTAGGTCAAGTGACTTGCAACGTCCTCACAAACTGCCCACCGGATAGAGAACAAACAGCCCACCGAGGCAATCGGCAGTTAAATTATTGATTGGTCGCTAGACAAGAGTAACGTGTGTCACACGACGCCCACATTTGGGAGCACGTGCCCTGCGGTGGCGCATCGCTTAATCGCTGCACCCCTGAAGAATTCCACGGACCTATGAATGTAAACCAGAGGTCGAACTTCCGCATACGTGGGAGTTAATAAATTACGCTATCACGACATACCTTCAAAACGAAGTTTAAGTGTCCCATCCAATTTTTAAGAGACGTTAGAAGTTGAACACTGTGCGTTGAAAGCTGGAACAAAGAAAACAAAAATTAAAAGGGTTGGATGTTATTAGGTAGTGCATATTTCTGTTATTAAGGTGCTACTTTACTTAACAGGCATTAAGTTAGAGCAATGGCTCAAGCTGCTGGTGCGGAAGAGTCCACAATACAGCCCAACTTTAGGCGGAGCAAATGAATATTTGCTTCGCTCGCTAAAGGAGCTACCGGAGCTTACGAGCACGTTTCCGCGTTGTGTTTATTGAAGATGCCTTTTATCCCCGCATAAAAGAGACGGATAGAGCCTTGTCGACTCGAGGATATTGGCGGTATTGTCAAAAACAACTCGTTTCACTCGCGCGTTTTTTGAACTATGGTTTGTCGTAGCAGATCCTTCTTCTAAACAATGAAATACTCTAGCTGATGCATTTGATGTTGCCTGCGCCGATGACCTCACTGACATATGCGTGACCTTTATTGCGCTGTCAAAGTAAGGAGCAAATGTTCTGTAACCTTCTGAGCGTGGCTGCGAAAGTCCTTCCTTCCTTCAGGCAGTCAAGCAGCCTGAAATAGGGGTGATGTGATGCAGTTTCTGACACTACGCAGCGCCTCTTTCTCCTCGTCCCTTCTATCGCCGAGTGTGCAGATGTGCGAGGTAGAGGACATCTACCTCCCAAACAACGAATGTAGGCAGAAAGCAGACCGGCCGCGTCAGCAGCAGTGCGTCGTCTCTTTCTAACTGAACTTAAATCCTTTTCTCAATATGGTAACGCCCCAGAGAGCACCGCCAGCCTAAAGTCTAACCGATACATGTAAATTTCCGGCATATTTGTTTTTATTTTTTCGCTTCATGTATTATTAAAATAAATGATACGCTAAACATGTATTTTCTTTTCAAATAAACCAATACTTTCAATTTTCGCATTTCGCAAGCGATACTCAATGCCAACACACAAAATTTATAAAAAAATAGAATAGCAGACGAATGTATCTTGAATACTGCTTAGACCTAGAGAGAGACCTGTAGCAGTGTGTGGCAAGCAGACAATCTGCCAGAGAACCGTTTCCAATGGGAGGAAGGTTGGCAGCCCTGGCATTCCAGAGCGCGATGCTTTGTTTGGGTTTTCAGAGTAGGCGGCCGTTCACAAAAGGTTCACGTCGATATTGTTCTCCTTGTGTTCTAGCATTCATCTCACTGGAAGAGAATTCTTTACAATATTGCCTGCTCGTCATGACTGCCTCAAGTTGCCGACCGTTCAATCTCGGGAGAGCTCACACCACTATTCCTCAAGTACCACGTTGTACAGGGAATCCCTCTCGGTCATTACCGATGATGGCTGCTTGGTTACAGACGTACACATGAAGAAAGTGCACTGGAAACCACAAAACGTACGCCAGTTACTTGTGCTGCCGTCTGGTGCAGGCAAACAGTCCCACCTTCTAATAAGTGATGCAACGAGCGATACGGCACGCCTTGAGATGTGAGATGTACAAAAGCAGCAGTCAGTGAAAGAGACCTTATATCCGAGCATTTGCGCACCCTGGAAGAAAGCGCCTTGGTCATACTAGTCATATTTGAAATTGTGGAAAATGGTGTCTTGCCTATTACACCTTCAAGCGTGCCTATTTAGGAGCAATTCTCTGTCAGTTCTACAGAAACAGAGTGACCGCCACGCGCCAACTCGTTTTAAGTGACTCTTCAATGAACAGCTGGATTCGTATCTGGTATATTCAAACTACAGTCCATGATCGATATCTCCTGAAAGGATTCCCATAGAGGACTAAAATAGGTCCCTCTAGTTGCGGAAACATATCACAGCGCACTCTCCCCGCTGCCATTTTCAATACTCTCATGCACGCTACATTTGATGGTTGGTGCCGTTGTATGGAAGATAATAGTGATGGTTACACATTGTCCAGAGAGCGCCAAACAAAAGCAAATATTGAAACAAGCTGTAAGTCTTCTTGTTGTACAGGTCTCACAGTGTACAGGCCGGCCGCAGTGGCCTCGGATGACGGCTTATCCGGGATGGCCTGCCAGCTGACGGTCGTTCCTCGCGTTAGTCTTCTGGTTACTAAAGGCAGCGCAAATTACATTGTTTCCGCTCCTGGTTCTTTGCACGGCGCTGAGCTGAAATTGCAGCTTGAAAATGTAAGACCCATGTCACTGGCATCGTGTGGGAAAGATCCTGGAGGGAGTGCTTCAGACTAGAATAAACAAGTTTATGTACGAAAATTTCCTACTCTATGATGGACCTCAGGCGTGCACTCTGAACGCAGGACATTCATGCTGCAGATCCGGCACTAGTTTGTCGAAGCAGAAGCCAAAGACAAGAGAGTTACATAGCCCTTGATATAGCAAAAGCCTTTGATGGCGTCAAACATAAGGCCACTATAGAGAACTTATAAAACCTTGCAGTACGCGAAAGGGCCTATGGTTATGTAAAATACTTACCATTAAACCAGTAGGCGAGTATCAAAATCGGCCAGTATAAATCAGACAAGTTCAAGGTGAGCAGCAGAGGAACACCCCAAGGCTCGGTTGTCTGTCCCCTACTCTTCAACGTGGCTATGACTAAGCTCCCTGCAAGACTTAAGATCATAGAAGGCATTATTCACAGCTTGCACGCGGTCAATATGCTATGGGCCGCGGGAGGCACTGATGGGCATATCGAAGAAACCCTTCTGACGGCAGTGGAGACGGTTGAATATGTGACTCCCAGAGGCCTCGTGTGGTTCACCTAAAAGTCCGAGATGCTCGTGTATCAGCCACCACGCAGCAGATCCGACCCGGAGCAGCCGAAGATAGAGCTTAAGACTGACGGAGCACCTGTTCCAAGGGAGGACAAGATTAGGATCCAGGGCATGTGGATACACGAAAACAGACGCCATGGTGACACAATTATGAAACTCGAGAGCTTCGCTCAGGAAACCCTGTGCCTAATTAGAGCTTTCGTTCATTGCAAGTCGGGTATGAGAGAAGCAAAACTGCTAAGACAAGTACAACCTTTCGTCATCAGCCGGATCTCTTATGCAATTTCGCAACTGCAGCTTATCAAATTCGAGAAGGACAAAATCGACACGATCATTAGGCCAGGCATCAGTAGAGCACTATGCACCCCCTTCAACCCGTCTAGAGGACATCTGATGAAACTAGGGGTGCACAATGCATGGCAGAAGTGGTTGAGGCTAACCGGCTCTTCCAATATAAAAACTGGCTCTGTCCTCAACGGGACGAAGAATACTCCTGAGACTTGACATCCCTTACGAGAGCCAAAGGTAAACCAAGACGGACTTCCCGACAGTGGTCAGAAAAAGAACTGGTATCCGGAATACCATCAAGGAAGAAGGCAGAAAAGAGCGGAAACACTCCAGAAGAGATATCGAGCAAGAAAGGACGTGGTATATGTGGACGCCGCCCGGTATGAGGATCGACACGTGATGGTCACGGTCGTAGCTGAGGTCCGGCTAAGCCTAAGAGTGGGTGGCTCGGTGAAAACGGGCATAGCCGGAACGACCGAAGACGTAGTCATTCCTCGCGCGGTAGTGGAAGTAATAGCAAACACAATTATATGTGATTAGAAAATAATGATCTAGAACCTTTTTAAGGGAATAACTTTTTCGAAAGCAAAATTTATTCTTAACACTTCGCCAGACGGCAGAATGATCCAACTAATTTGGACACCAACCCACTGTAAACTGCACGGTAAAAAGAAACCTCACGATCTTGCCCATGGTCTTACTATCCGGGCAGGCTCAACCCCTCAGTACACCCTCGGTAGAGGTAAGCTAGTCAGCTACAGAGAAATAACGCAGCACTACCGGCTCAGCAGGGTAGAACACCCAACAGCAGATAAGACATTAAATTCGAATCACGAAAACATCTGGAGATAATTACAAACGAGGTCTTATATAAACCCACCTAGACCTAGTGGTATTCGGAACATTTGTCAGATAGATGTCGGTTATATCAGGGTAGGGCAGAAGTTTTACACATTCGATGGACTTGTCCTAAACCATACGACTACCCCAAAAAACTAGGACAGGTGATCTTTGGGAGACTAATCCATAGCTTAGACTCTGAGACTCAACTGAGAATTGTCCGATTGGTGGAAAACGCCTCCCGGATACCCGGACTCCAGGCCGCCGTCATGGCGGATAGGCTGAAGCCAATCCCTGTAGCTGCCGGAAAATAAAATTGCCTGCTACTACTATTAGTACTGCTAATACCCTGTTCAAAACGCAACATTCGCTCACACTGGCACATCACTTGCGCAGCCTGAGGTACAAATGATCAGCGTCACCTTGGAGAGCCAACTACCACTCATAAAACAGGTCCACTCGTCGACCAAGGCAACTATGTTTCTGGACTGTTCTCCAGCCATGAGCTTAGCCAACACCCTTTGTTTAATTGAATTTTTTTCGTCCTCCCCTTGTCACTCCGTAGGAACGACGTGCTTAGTCCCGGCTGCAAGCTGCACGGGCTTCTTCACAAGCGGGGAGCCCTCCTATAGAAGCAGCAACGTTTTAACGCAGCACAGGCGGCACCAGCTTACGATGACATCACCGCGAAGGAGCACCCAAGTTGGGCTGGAGCCTTGCGCTAGTGCCTGGCCGTAGTCTAGCTGGCTCACGGCAGCTCATCATTCCCGGAGAATACTCTCACTAAATCAGCCTTTGCTTCCTTCGTCACAGCCTCAGTCTTGTTCACGCGATACTCTCACCATTTGTAACCGTTAAACATAATGACTTGCTTCTTTTTCGTCGGTGATCATAAATTTCGATCATCCCTATACTTGATGGTGTTCTATACTTAGCCATCGGCCCCGGAGAATCCTCTGCGCGGCGCTCTTCTAGGCCGTACGAGAAAAGGGAAAGGCGCGTTACATATAAACTTTAATAAATTGAATAGAGAAGCTTGATGCAAAAAGCAATACCATCGCACTCTTGCTTTACAGGCATAATGGTATGCGCTTTATAGGAAAAACGGTATGCCTCATTTCGTATGTTTGCGACTTTAAGAGTGAAGGTACCGCGGGGATTTCGTTAATTCAAGGTAATAAATTCTTAACGCGGCAGCGTTAAATGCTACGTTCATCACTGTGGGAATCAGCATTGTGGGGGAAATTTTACGGGCATGGCTCTGGAAGGTGTTCCCAGAAAACAACTTAGGAGGCAGGCGGGCGACCTCGGTGATGTGACCTTGCGGCGTCCACAACCTGTCCACTGGACAGGGAGCAAACTGCCCACCATGGCAGGTGGCAATTAAATTAATGATTGGCCACTCGAGAACATGAACCTGGATCGCACAAGGCCCACCGCCAGGATCACCTGCCATAGCAATGGTGCACCGTTTAACTTCTGCACCACTGTGCCAGGGGGGGGGGGAGGTACGAGGAGTCCTAGGAAACGATGAATGTTGTTGTTGTTGTTGTTGTGACTGAGAGAAGGATGAAAAGGAAATTGCACGGCCCTGCCTACTGGCTCGAGCCAAGCCACCACCTCTGCCCCATGTGCAGATAGAGGAGAGTTAAAAGATTTGTGCTTGGCGCATGATGGCCTTAGTTGCCTATGTGCCATTAAACCCAACACAACAACACAAAAGATGAGAGGAAAGAGGAAAAGGAAAGAAAAGACGCGCGTCGCAGCAACAACTGCGTCCGCCGGAGCGGACGCTGCTGAGAAAACAGATAAGCGGCCGAAGCCGCGCTCGCGGAAGCGGACTATAAATATAAAGTAGAGAATAACCTTATACATATATGGTAATTAAACCATTAAACTATCGCTTCATGACCTTCAGGCAGAGCTAAGTGGCCCCTACAATTTTTTAAGACACAATCGCTTGTATAATTACGGAAAATAAATTCAAATTACTCTTGCATGCGGCCTCATTACGCACATTTAAAGTGTAAGTTGATACATTTTGACTGCTTAGCTAAACTAGAGAAATTTATGCGCAAATTTGTGCCATTGGACATTCCGTCTATTTCGAGAATCAAGAGCTGTAAAAAGCAAGAGACATGAGATTTCTTGCATGTTTTTTCTTCAGATAAAGTGTCGTATATTATTAAATATGAGTCAGAACGTTGAGTTCTTCGCAACCTGGCACATATGTTATATTTGAGTATATGTCAATGAAGTATTTTCTGTTTCAGTTTTATTATTTGAATAGTAATTGCGACCACACATTTAGCTTTGATTATGCAGGCAAAAACCATAATATAACGTAATATAATCGATATTCCTTTGTTTCGTTCATTAAATCTGCTATCTTTCCTCAACCAAGATTGTGTGGAAGTACAAAAAAATTCCTCTTGTGTGACTCATCAAACCCCAAACCAACCTCCAACATTCCAGCCCTGCTTGACTGTGGTGCTTACAGGAGCAGAAATTCAGGTTCAGTATTCAGTAATTTCGCAGGCGCAGGTGAAACATATGTGGTGGATACTTACTCTCTTGCACATGTTCTTCAATGCACGATGAATTGTTCGCGGTATCCACCTTTAAAGAGTACTCATTTCGAGGACTGCCTTTTTATGAAGCATGGCGAGTACGTTTTTATCTTTGTTGTGTAACTGCTTTTTTTTCACCAGTATGCCTTCTTGGTCTAGTGGGTAGAGTGCAAGAGAGCTTACAACGCTTATAATATTTTAGAAGTGCTTAGTTGAAACAAATACTTTGAATAATTCTAAATGAACCTAATAGGATATGCGCGTTAACATACAGACACCCCAGCTTCCTCCGCGATCAGTGAGGCACTTAACTTGCACTGCACTTTTTCTGTCCACACTCGATTACTGCTATTTCACCTCATAAAGGACTCCAGAATAAAACGTGCCCATGTTTAGCCTGCCAGATGAGTGCCTTACGAGCCAACGCTAGCATTCATGTCGTGACAGTACGTGTGGTTATTTCTTTCAACACAAATTGGTTCGCAAACCACATATAAGTTTAGGTACATCAAGTCTCAGAATATAGTTCTGACATTAAAAAAAAAAAACTGTGCTGGATGCACTATATGCCACTTATTCGTAACAATGGGGAACGCACGGCTGAGTAGCGCTTTCGAAGAATCCAAATTTTCCTGAGATAATCAGAGTTCAGAGAAGGAAGGGAACAGACGAGACTAGCAAAATGAGACAAGCAGAGACAACAGAAGGCTAAAGAACTGTGCGCCAAAAATTATAATGGAAAGCTTGAACGCTTTGTGCATCCGAATGATTTATTTTGGCCTCAAAACTCGCCAGCTGGAGTGCAGGAAACACAATGTACGTTATTGAGATTCTGCATCGCGTAGGAATATTAAGTCATCCCTATCAACATCTTCAAGCACGATGTACCTGCACACATTAGTTTTCTTTCACTTACGAATGATACTGTTTCGGTTGAGTTACGCAGGTTCGCTACTGACGGCTCATAGCTGGCGTTACGTGACGATGCCTGCGAAAATTCAGCATGATAAACCATTCAGTTAGTGTTACGGTAGGCGGACGGCGATAGTGCAATGTCACGTGAGCAAGTTCTTGGATGGCAAAAACGATCTCTAGAAGCAAGAGAGAATGTTAAACACAATGAACGCCCTGGATGCACTCCATGTAAAGCACTGTGAAAGTATGTGTAATCATATTGCCAACTAAAATGAGCAGAATCTGCGCTGAATTAGTCCAAAAGTGCCTAAGGAGGGAAAGCACTTCGATAGAACATTTTCGTGCTGACTTTATTGAATGGCTCGGAGCTGAGCCTGAAGAGCTGAAAAGAACATCACTTGTGGCGAGACTTATTTTTCACAACCAAACAGAGAAGAAATCAGCTGTTACACTGGAAAACTGCTAGGCCACTGAGAATGAAAAGATCAGAGTTAGCAGACAAAATTGATGGCAATGATTGATGTTTTCTTTCGTCATCACGGCAATCCTCCAACTCACAAAATCTCGCCAATAAAGTAGTTTACGCATGACACGAAGATAGGATGTCTGGACAACCAACCTCAATCACCAGTTTCTCAATACAAAATTTGTTTTGGAGGGAACTCATTATCAGACTGTAGATAACCTCAAACAGAAAGCGATGCCACTGCTGAAGAAGTAACAGAAAATTTGAAGCACTGCTGCCAGCAGTTGAAAATCTTAAGCAATGGTGCACAGGCAGACAGGGAGAATATGCTGAAGATCAGAACAACTAAGCCATTGCGTTGTAGCAGTAAACTGGAATTTTGCTTCCTCTCAAGTTACATATTTTCCAAATATCGTATCCACGCGATAATCTTTAGTAATTCTCGTTTTATGTACTTCAAAGTCCCTCATACTATTAGGAACTATTTAAAGATATTGCATATCGATGCATACACTCAGCAGATATGCGAGCTTCTTCATTATCGTCATCATCACAAGCCTTTCTGGGCCCACTTCAGGGCACCTGGCCTCTCCCATATTTATCCTCTACCGTGATCAAGAATTAGTCTACATGGGAGAAAAAGTGAGTAAGCCTTCCTCTGGCGCACTTCCTTTTAAGAGCGTTAGCTCTTACTCATCACGTTTCGAGATTTCGGGGGATGGGGGGGGGCTGCTACCACCTTTAGAGTCACTGGAAAATTTTAGAGCATCGCACTCCTTTTCCGCGCGCCGCCGTCGCGCCGACTGGCTGATGCGGGTCATGTGACTTTGCCCCTTCCAAGCGCGAGGGCGGAATACATGCCTTCTACGGGAGTTACTTTTTTAGAGCACAGCTCTTACGTCCGTTTCGGCGTTTCGCGGCGTCGCTGTTGTAACCAGCATTGGACAACCTTTAGGCTGCGAAAGCAATGGAGCGGGAGCATAGAAAGGAGCAAACAAAAGCGCAATCTCCTCCCCTCCTTAGCAACCGGAGCGCCGGTAGGGGGCACAGCTGTGCATGGCAACCGTGACGTCACACAGTAGCGGTAGAACGAGAGCGTCCGCGTCGGCGGTTGAAGCTATACCACCGCTCCTTCGCCAGACGTCTCGTTGCAGTCGAGTGAGTGAGACGCATAGCTCCGAAGCGCCCAGTGATTCCGTACCGAGCAGTTCGGGGAAGCGGCAGCGGGTTTACCACAATGCTTTCGCCAAGCACACTTTAGAATTTCCAAAGTGTCTTCGGTATTTTCTTGAGGAAAGGAAATGCGCAGTATCTGGCTCACACATCTCGCTGAACACCTGAACCTGAGGGAAGGTGCATAACTGCCCTCTTGGATAAGTGGATACCTCAATCATGCTTTAAGCTACGTGGCGGTAGTGGCAGATGTGCGCTGCATGCTTTCGCATTGACAACGTGCTGCCAGAAACGCTGCCACCTGCCGTAATTTCTTACCGCTTATGCGGGAGAACATCCCGTTCCTCTCGCTCGTAACGGCTCTCACAGGTGTGACAACCTCGCGAAATACTTGCGCAGACCTCGTCTTTGCGAACCAGGCATTGGTGCAGCAAGTCGAGCATATATCCATCTATTTCTCCGACCGCCAAGCTTCCTTCAGGGTAATCAAGAATTGTTTAGTGTTTCTTGAAGAAGGAATATGTGTGAGTGGAAGGTGGGAGTGAAAGAAGAAAGAGAGTAAGAGGTGCCACAGTGGAGGACTCTGGAACAATTTCGACCTCCTGGGGATTTTAACATGCACTTACATCACACAGAACACGGCCACGTAGCACACGGACATCGCAGCACACGGGCACGGCGCACGTGGACAACGGGGAACAGCACACGGGACACACAGCAGGAAAGGAAAGGATGTAGTAGCTCTCCGAAATATCGGTGCACACCTCAACGGTGCCTTAACGCATGTAACTGAAGGTTCATATGTCATCCATCCGAAACTCTGTCACAAACTTGCCTCGAACTTCACATCTTGATATCTCGGTGGGCACCAGGGCACCTCAACCGTACCTTAAGGGAAAATGTGGTTTCAGAAAGCAAGTAATTGAAGGTGCATTTGTCATTGGTCCGAACCCCTGTCGCAAGTCAGCCTCCAACTTGGCTAAAACTTCTAAGGTATATTCACAGAGAAATGCTATGACGCCACCCGAATGGAGCGGTCGCTGAAAATTTTGGTGAACGTAGTCGTGAATAGTGCCACTACATTGAGATCAACCAGTGATGACATCGTTGGGATTTCTATACTTCCTGTATCTGTTGCCCGAACTAGCGTCGTTGCTTCGGATGACGCGGTCATGCTGCGCGTGTCTTTTTCCCTCATTCTTCTCTCCTGTGTGCTGGTAGCAGCGATTGTGACTCAGCTGGGGTGTGACGTCGTCACGCTGAGAATTTCGCGTGATCTTGTCACGTGACTTTGGTGTGATATCATCTCTAAATTTTGGAAGTCGCCATTGTACGTTATCACCTTGACATGTCACTGTCAATTATTGAAATCATCTTGCTACGTGTCTCTAATTCGCTTAATTTGTCGCACTTAGTGATGACGTCATCGCTTTTTGTTACTTTTCGACTTTAACAATTAACTAATCTTTCTTTATTACACTGTTTCTTAATTACTTTGAAAATTAAAGGCGTGACGTCTTCACT
The DNA here is from genome assembly GCF_055824585.1 of Amblyomma mixtum. Lineage (NCBI taxonomy): Eukaryota > Metazoa > Arthropoda > Arachnida > Ixodida > Ixodidae > Amblyomma > Amblyomma mixtum. Next base: position 195,308,353 of record NC_143012.1, on the reverse strand, counting down.
CTTCAGCATGGCATATTGCACCATTCATTAATTTATTCCTCATTATCAGTAACTTTTACGCATTCATTCATCTGGAGTGACGTCATCGTGAGGACACATTTTGGTGACACGTTTTGATAACAAGTTCTGTGGTAAAGATAGAGCAGTGTAATTCCTTCGCATTAATATGTCGATCTGATTATACGGGTGGCTCGATCTGGAATTGATTCCAGATGTGAAGGCAGATATGCTTGCGCAGGATGCCAGACAAATGACGCGTATTCTAGTTTGGGGCGGGTGAACGCCATGCACGCCAACTGTTTAACTTCGGGTGTTCCGGGTTTTAGGTTGCGGCGGAGGAAACAAAGTGTGCGTTATGCCTTAGAGCGGAATGTTTGGATTTAGGTTACCGATGATAACGATGACGTAATGTGCAGTCGCAGGTATTCATGATATGACGTTGAGCTAATGACAACTGATTTCTTGTGGTCAGTATTGCTTATTACTGCGCGTTTGTTAGATAAGGACATGGATTTGCATTTCTTCATATTAAGGGACATGTGCCATTTATCGCACCATGATGCGATAAAATTTGGGTAGGGATGTCGCCAGTGATTAGGATGGGCTGCAAAGGATGCAGTCATCGGCAAATAAAAGTACCGTAGATTTGGTTTACATTCTGGGGTTTAACATCCCAAAGCGACTCAAACTATGAGGGATGTCATAGTGGAGGACTCCGGAAATTTGGACCACCTGGGTTTCTTTAACGTGCACTGATATTGCACATTACACGAGCCTCTAGCATTTTGCCCCCATCGAAAAGCAACCGCCGTGGCCGTGATCGCACCCGTGTCTTTCGCGTCAGCAGAAAAGCACCATAACCACGAAGCCACCGCGGTGGCTACGGTAGATGTTATGCTATCAGGTAGGTCATTGATACAGAGAAGAAATATCAAGGGTCATAAACCTGCGCCCTGCAGGACACGAGATGTTACGTTGTTGAAGCGTGAGCGTCAGGTGTTGACAAAGATGAATTCCTAGAGTCCTTTCATGAAACAGTTTAACCAGAACAGCAAGTTCAGTGAAAATTCAAGGTATGAGAGTTTTAGAAGAAGGTTACGAGACACATGATCAAATGCTTTTCTGAAATCCAGGAAGATTGGTTCTATATGAGCAGGGTCATCTAAATACTGAATAATATCGTAAGTAGTCTCCTAGCTCGGTCGCGGAGTGGTAACGCGTCTGGGAGCCGTGCTGATTGGGGCAGAAAACAAAAATTGATTCTAGGCGACACATTATACTGTAGGAAATAATATGCTCGAGTTGTTCAGACGTAATGCTGGTGACAGAAAATGGACGATAGTTATTAGCGTTTGTGCGGTCAACTCTTTTATGATCAGGGACGACCCCGGTTGCAATAGATTGTGTAAAATGAGACCCAAAATCTGGAAAGAGAATGAAATTGTATTTTTTAGTAATTCACTGTTAATTTCACTGCAGCCAACAGATGTTTTATAGTTGGAGAGATGCTATAAGTTTACATATACCGTGAGGGTTGAGTTTGAGTCCTGGCGTTTTTTGGGGAGTGGAGAGCTCAGAATAGTATTAATTATTTTCACCGGAACAGCGCGCACTAAGACACGGACACGAAGGGAGACACGACACACACGAGCGCTCGTGTGTGTCGTGTCTCCCTGTGTGTCCGTGTCTTAGTGCGCACTTTTCCGGTGAAAATGAATTACCAACTTGCCCAAGCATCTGTTTTAAGTATTAATTAGTTGAAATATCAGCAGCAGAGACAAAACTGAAATAAAGTGATTGTTGAGTGCGGTAGCGCATTGCTGACTCTTGAGAAGTTCATCGTTAGCGACCACAAGTTCGACATGGTCAGTTTGTGTCTGCGCAAAAAAAAAAAAAACAAGTGTGCGAATTTCTTGTGATCAGACAGCATGACAGCAAGTCGTGTGAGCAGAACTTCGTTATAGCTTTGGTAAGTTGCGTGGTGTACTCTTCGGCTCATAGTCGATATTGTTCCCAGGCTGAATTGTTATTGCTCTTTTGCTACTTGAGACGGACGCCTCTATTTGCCAAGTATGAATTTCACACGTTTGTTAAACCATTCGTTGTGATAATCTAATGTTTATAAATACGCTTCGGACATGCTTACTTTAGAGTTGCAACAGGGCGTTCTTCACAGGTGCCAGTTCTTGTTTGCTGTGCGATTTAGATATAAGTCACGAAAGTAGTGTAAAAATTTCGCTAGATCATTATGAATGAAATAAAATCAGCCCTTTAGGAGTCTTCTACAGGTTTGTTGCTTGGTGACCTCTTTTGCCATGCTAGTGAGATACAGATTTGAATAAGGTTGTGGTCACGAAGGCAGGGAAGAACAGTGATAACTATTATGTCATGGGGGCGAAATGTAATCAGTAGGCCTAGGGCGTTTTCACGTCTGGTAGGATGTGCTATCAGTTGCTAGAAGTTCAAATCAAAGGGCTAGATCGAGGAATTGTTTTCGATCGTTGCGGGTGATGAATTTGAAGCTGAGAGCAAACCCCACTCAATCTGGCGTTTGCACACAGTAAGCATGTTCGAAGCTTATTTATAAAAAAGATTACCACAGGCTATGGTTTGGTTTGGTTTGGTTTAACGTCCCAAAGCGACTAAGGCTATGAAAGACGCCGTAGTGGAGGGCTCCGGAAATTTCGACCACCTGGGGTTCTTTAACGTGCACTGGCATCGCACAGTACACGGGCCTCTGGAATTTCTCCTCCAAAGAAATTCAACCGCCGCGGCCGGGATGGAACCCGTGTCTTTCGGGTCAGCAGCCGAGCACCATAGCCACTGAGTCACCGCGGCGGCCCACAGCTATGGTTTAACGAACGTATGAAATTCCTAGTTGGCAGAAATAGGTGTCCGTATCAAGCAGCAAATGTGAGTAACAATAATTCAGCCAGGAAAAAATATCGACTGTGCACCGAAGAGTACACCGCGGAACTTACCAATACTATAAATAAGTTTTTATCACACGACGGAGGTCCCAGCCCCCGCCACCAAGGCCTGCGGGCCGAGGACGGGGCCCGCAGCGCTTTGTGTCTCGTGCTTGTCTTTTCGTGGTTTGCATGCTCTGGGGCTATTTTCTTCAAATCAAGTATGCACCAACTCGCCCAAGAAGAAGTGTTAATGCAGTATCTTTCTTGTACAGTGGGCCCTTTCTTTTGTGTTCCTCCTTCTTCTGGCTTAGCCGACCTTTTACTGACGCACATCGTGGACGCGACATGCCGAGCAAGAAGGTACGCTTTCTGCATCCGCAAGGGACTCGTGCCCCCCAAAAAATAGCGCTTTGTGTCTCGTCCTTGTCTTTTCGTGGTTTGCATGCTCTGGGGCTATTTTCTTCAAATCAAGTATGCACCAACTCGCCCAAGAAGAAATGTTAATGCAGTATCTTTCTTGTACAGTGGGCCCTTTCTTTTGTGTTCCTCCTTCTTCTGGCTTAGCCGACCTTTTACTGACGCACATCGTGGACGCGACATGCCGAGCAAGAAGGTACGCTTTCTGCATCCGCAAGGGACTCGTGCCCCCCAAAAAATAGCGCTTTGTGTCTCGTCCTTGTCTTTTCGTGGTTTGCATGCTCTGGGGCTATTTTCTTCAAATCAAGTATGCACCAACTCGCCCAAGAAGAAATGTTAATGCAGTATCTTTCTTGTACAGTGGGCCCTTTCTTTTGTGTTCCTCCTTCTTCTGGCTTAGCCGACCTTTTACTGACGCACATCGTGGACGCGACATGCCGAGCAAGAAGGTACGCTTTCTGCATCCGCAAGGGACTCGTGCCCCCCAAAAAATAGCGCTTTGTGTCTCATCCTTGTCTTTTCGTGGTTTGCATGCTCTGGCGCTATTTTCTTCAAATCAAGTATGCACCAACTCGCCCAAGAAGAAGTGTTAATGCAGTATCTATCTTGTACAGTGGGCCCTTTCTTTTGTGTTCCTCCTTCTTCTGGCTTAGCCGACCTTTTACTGACGCACATCGTGGACGCGACATGCCGGGCAAGAAGGTACGCTTTCTGCATCCGCAAGGGACTCGTGCCCCCCAAAAAATAGCGCTTTGTGTCTCGTCCTTGTCTTTTCGTGGTTTGCATGCTCTGGCGCTATTTTCTTCAAATCAAGTATGCACCAACTCGCCCAAGAAGAAGTGTTAAAGGGAGTAGGGGGCCCCCTTGATAAAGTTGATATCATGATCATCAATGATGGTTGACTATGCGAGGGTCTGTAGCTGACATGTAGCAGTATCTTTTTTGACCCATTGGGCAGGCATGGCCACAGTATATTTAAGTTATCTCCACGACTTATATGGGCAGAAGTCACGTTCTTATGAATGGCTAAGAAGACTCCTCCCACTTCACGGTCATCTATATTGCGATATCAGGTGAAGTGGAAATCTGAGGGGAATATTTCACAGACTTCAATTGCTTTGTTTAGCCATGTTTTTTTTAGAACTATGTCGGTGTCTATGAATCCATCGGAGCGGTGAATCATGTGGCGTTTAGGCAGAACACGCCGTATGTCTGTGAAAGCGATCTTGATCAATGATGATGAAGGATGACTGGTCTGTGGGGCCGGCGCGAGCACTTTCCACGTTCGTCATTCGCCTTTGCCTGTTTTATTCTTGTGTGACTTAATCAGTTCAGGTACCTGCTTGGTGTGCCTCTCGATTAATTTTACGGTATACGAAGTGATGTCATAGCTGTGACACTTTTCGCCGGCGAGGTGCTTGTCGAAACGAAGCTGGAAGCTGCAGTATTAGGGTCGGATGAATTAAATTCAAGTCAAGTGCCAAAAGCAAAGCCTTCACTTCTAGTATAAACCGTGTCTTTCAGTTCATGGCGAATTTAAACCACGCTTTCTTTTGTCTTGAAGTGGTCCAGTCTAACTATTATTGTCATTTTTTATTTTGCGAACTGGCCGCCGCGGCAAGCGCGTTCGATCACGGTTGGTTAAAGCTGTAGATATAATTTATCATTACAGAACACGATGACATGTTCATGTGATTCATTTCAAGATTTATCGTCGCAGTCATTCAAGCCAAAAAAGTAGGTCGTTCCGGCACATTCTGATGTTTGCGCCAATGCTGGCAGGCTACAGTTTCGCGATATCCTGCTTAATCTGGCTGCTGTCTCTCGGATTTGAAAGTGAAGCCGTTTTTTCATCCTCTGATTCGATAGCAGCTATTGGATCCAATATGTCATAAGTTGTTTTGTGCTGGTCGCATGGTTGCATGCATTCTTCTATTCGCTGAAGAGAAGGAAGTTTGTATTGTTAGGGCCCAAGGTTAAGCTAAATATCTCCAGAGAGCAATTGCATTATTTAAAAAAGCAGATAAAAATAAAAGGTTAGCATGTCACTTAAAAACGGACTACAGCGCGACATTGTAATTCACAGGGGCACGACACTGCAAAAAGACAACCATTGCTACTTCGAGTCTCGTTAGCACAGAGCAACTAACGTGAAAAGTCAGCACCGGTGTAAACATCGTGAAGGTATCGTTGTCATGCCCTGACGAGATCATGCTAGTATGCGGGTTAGATACTCCTCGTCCTGTCGGTATGATCTGTGCCGTAGTGTAAGGCAGCAGTTGGCAGCCGATTGCATCGTTGAGTGCCAAATTTAGCTGGTCGGGTCCATTCGGGGCTACAAATGGTCGTTCCAGTCTCCGCAAAGTTGAGCCCGGCCAGAGCGGACTGCTCGACGGGGAGTGGTGGCGGTGAAAAACTTTAATACTCAAAGAGAGTTTGGGGGTCAGAAAATCCCACTGCATGGTCGGTATCGGTATCCTTAGTCCGGGACACCGCACAACGAGGCCCCGTCTCGCGCCCGCTTTACAGAACATTTTGAGACTCCAGTGTAGAGCAGTGGAGGAGGGCAGTCTCCCATGCCTCTCGGGTGAGGGGAGGGGAGGATGGAGAAGGTGAGTATTCTGAGCACATGCCCACACCATGTGAAAGATATCGCAGATCTCCCCAGTGGGGGCAGCGCCCATCTATGTTTGAATCAAAGTGTTTTGATATGGCAGGACAAGAGAAGAGTTCCTGTCTGCAGGCGCCGCGGAGTTCGCTCCTCCGCCTTCCTCAGCCTCTTACCAGGCGCCGAGACGGGGAGGAATCCAGGGAAGAGGAAATAATAGGGTAAAGCCAGCACTACAGCACCAGGAAAGTCAGTAGAGAATGAACATCGTGCATGAATCGGGGTCGTGCCAAGACGAGAACTTAGACGGTCGGGTTCATTGGGGGCTACAAATAGTCGTTTTGGTATCCACGAATTTGAGCCCGAGCAGAGTGGTCTGGATAACGGGGGGCGATGAAGGGATCGGCACATAACAGCAGAAAGCCAGCATTACAGCACCGGGAAAGTCAGCAAAGGATATATTTTCTGGAGGAATTGCTGTAGTGCACCGACGGGAAGACGCTGGTATGCGGGTTTAATACACCTCGTCCTGTCCATGTGGTCGGCGCCTGGGTTGAAGGCAGGAGTTGCCAGCCGAATGCATCGGTGAGTCCTAAAGTTTAGCTGGTCGGGTTCATTAAGGGAAACAAATGGTCGTTCGTGTCTACTCGAAGTTCAGTCCGGAAAAAGCGGTCTGCATGACGGGGAAGGATCCAGGCAAGGGAACGTAATACCAGAAAGCCAGCACGACAGAACCAAGAAAGTCCGCAAAGAAAAAATGTCAGTGGTTTAGCTCTGGTTAAACCTGGTGGATTGCGAAATCAACTAGGAGAGAGAGGTGATGAAGAGCGCGCGGCAGCGGCGGCGGCCCCGGCACCCTAGCTATGCGCCGCTACTGCGCATGCGGAACTGGCAAGCGCGGTGGCGGCTCCTCTGAGTTACCCGCTCAGTGACGGCGGCGTCGCGCCAGCTGTGCATAGTGTGACGCTACTGCTCCTCGCGCATGTGCAGTACGGCCTTTCGTCACCTCCGGGAAATGGCTCGGCGACTCGCGTAGTGTTGCTCTCGCATCAATAAACATCGTGAAGGAATTGGTGTCGTGTCGTGTCCCGACGAGACTGCGTTGGTATGCAGGTTAAATACTCCTAGTCCTGTTCAACTGATCGGTGCCGTGGTTGAAGGTAACAGTTGCCAGCGGAATGCAATGTTGAGTGCGAAATTTTGTGGCCGGATCTATTCGGAGATACAAATCGTCGTACAAATGGTCTCCACGAAGTTGAGCTCGTGCAGAGCGATCTGGACGTCGGGGGTGCATCCAGGAAAAAGCAAGTAATTGCGGAAAGGCAGCAGACAGCAGCTGGAAGGTCAGCACCGGAATGTAAGTACAATGTGCAGGAACAGTTTTCGTACCCAAGTCCTGGGGGATGCCCAAGTCACGGATAAGGTTACGATAACTAAATAATTCGATTGCTTATTGTTGGGAACGATGACGTATCCCTCCTCGAAGCGAAGTCACTTGATGGGCTTCGAAATGACAGGAGGATTTTAAACGTCGTAAGCTTGTTCTACAGCTTAGCAAATAGAGGTAGTTGAAGCCTCGGTTGAAATCGCGTCTGCTATCACTCCACACGTTTTGAAGAGGAAATATTTTGCGCCGGCAACCTTAAATATTCTTTGTTTTTAGTGACAGAACTTTATCCCGGTGTTTAGGCAAAATACCCTATTCTAAAGAGGGGTTAGATGCCAGCTCATTTTCTTTTTATTTTTATATTGGCTAATTCAGCTTTAGAGTGAATTATCGCAGTCCGGTGCGAGCCGCAGCCGCCTTTTTATCGCGAACGTCGTAATCGCATCTACCCACGTGACTAACGGCCCCTTCACTGCTTGCCCTATTTAAGGTGCCATCGGTTAGCTTGTCTGGGAATTTCATGCATGGCGATGCCCCGTTCGCCTTAACTTAACGCACGTTTGTTTGCCGAATCATTCTTCACGCAAATTTTTCATTTTATAAACTTACTTGTACGAAATACACTGACGCCGTCATATTAATAGTTGTTTCCATCGGGGTACGAAAAAGAAATGTTCTTTGATTCTGCAAATTTAGAAGCAAAAAGAGCGATTTTACACACAGTTTGAAAACACGGCATAACCTGTCCAGATTCTATGGAGGACAATTTCATTTTGCGATTGCAGTGTCGAGGACAGCTCATTTCTCTGCTGTGTTCGTGTACGCAGTTGCTGGATCACTGCCGAAGAATCTAAAGGAGCTCCCAAACACTGAAGCAGCTGAGAAAGCCGTCGGGCCAGTACAGATGTTCACATGACATGACATGGTGAACAATGACGGCGTCTCAGTTTTTTTCTAAACGCCTTGTAAGAAAGCCCGTCGATATGCAGAACATTAAAATAAATACCAAAAAACCAATCTAACTGCGAAATAGAACAATAAAACTGCTCAGATTGCGAAGTTTGCTTTCTGTATCAGATTCTACTGGCGTAAACTAAATCTCCGTAAAACAAACGGCCATTGTTTAATGTTCTCTCTCCCGAGCGCGGGCTGTCAACTCGAAATATGCCACCGACTCGCATTTCCATTGCCTACCATACAATTGGGATTGAATGGTTTGGTTTGGTTTATGGGGTTTAACGTCCCAAAGCGACTAAGGCTGTGAGAGACGCCGTAGTGGAGGGCTCCGGAAATTTCGACCACCTGGGGTTCTTTAACGTGCACTGACGTCGCATAGTACACGGGCCTCTAGAATTTCTCCTCCAAAGAAATTCTAGCCGCCGCGGCCGGGGGGATTGAATGGCTCAGCCAAAAGATGTCAAAATACTGCGCACATGCGAGGGTGAAATATCAAGGGTACTTCTGGTTGCTGCTTTCATCAAAACGAAAGAACAGCGACACTTCATTCTGGGGATTCTGTAAAAAGAACCGAAATGGTGTTTGCTCAAGACGCACTGAGGCGAACCTTTCCTGACTGCTCGTTTTGAAATTATTTTTTGCTTTGGAGCCCTGCCGCGCTGGGGCTCCATTTATATATTTTTCTTTTGCGTAATGAATAAAATGCGGCTGAAAGATTGTGCCATAGCCCACAGTCTGTCTCGTGGCTGTGTCAAATGTGTATGACATTTTGTGATTCCGCGTGCCCTGCATTACCACTAGTGGAAATTTCTGCGGCTTTTGGAGTGAAGTCATTTTCTTGTTGCGTTCCCGGAGAGCTGTATTCTCGCCTAACCGGTGCGTACTTTTGGAATCTTTTGAGAAGTGTCGCACAGGCGGCTTTTTTCACGGCTCACTGCTACTTCTAAGGGCAATAATTAACTGATCCCGCTTTATTATGCACATACAGCTTATGTTCTCATTAGAGATTTTTAGAATTGTGAGCTTCGCATGTTTGCGTGCTCAGTTGAATACCACGTCCAGAGTACATACGTATGCACTGAAGAGTAACAAGAGGTAGCCTAGCGTACGCATGCAGTTTCTGTTTTTAGTCTCGCGGCTTTGGTGCACCAAGCATGAAAACATGACTACGTCTTTCCGAATGTTAGCATCGGAGTGCCGAATACGCAGTCGTTGCGGCTCTAGTCAGCACGGTTACCCGTAATTACTGGTGTTGTTGCCTGCCGTTACGACTGGAATTGCAGCAACTACCAACTGCAAGCTGTAACTGAACGCATTGTTTGGCATAGATTGTTGGTTCTATCGCCGCAAGCGCCTGATTTGGGCGACTTCGTTTATTTGCCTGTTTTTCGCTGCCAATATATTAAAAGAAACGAATATCAATATGACCAACAAGTCGCTCTGCCTAGCAGAGTCTCTAACTGCGCTGGTACAATCTTCAAGTGCTTGGAACATATCGAAAGAAATGTTTCGAGCTTTCTGAGGATGTTTTGTGCATTTCAGTACATTTATACATGTAATATGAAGGGAAGCATTCTTGCTTGAGCGGTTTCTTCTTGGCATTCTATTACATTGATGGCGCCACAGTATCCAAGTTTTTTTATCGGATAATTTGATTTACCGAGGCATTACTTGAGCGTTTTGTTGCTGGAAATAGATGGGAGTCCTGCGGGAGAGATGAAGAGCCGCTTTATATGCCTGCTTAGTAAGGTAGTCAACGCGGTCCCGTTCCTGCCAGCTAAGGTAAAGGTAAGGGAGGGTATTGTAAGGCAGTACCGTAACCAGAAATTTTGTTCAGGGGGCTCATGTTGCAGCGCGGCCTCCTTATTGAATTTATGTAGGGATCAAACGCGAAAATAATAACTGCATTGTCACTGACAATGCCATTCTGTATTAGATGAGGCTACGCACTGTCTAGAAAAGTGAAATGTGCCATTTTTTTAATAAAAATGGATTCGTATGTCTTAAAAATCGAGGCAGACACCTGATACCAATGCTTCCATATTTTTGCGCATTTAATAAGTAAAGAAAATATCACAAGAAGTCTAGAACTATATCAGTCCGAAACCAGCAAAGGAGTGCAGTGCGTGCCTGTCACATATATTAGGAAATTGGATATAGAAGTAGGAACTGAAGTCTGGAGAAGACGAAGAGGATGACTATAAGCATGATGTGTAATAACCCGAGAATAAAGAAGATGAAGTATTTGGTGAGGTGGGAAGAGTTGATTGGTGGAGAAGAGAATACGTTGGCGACAAAGACAAGGATGACGTGTACCAACGACAAGACTATAAAAGAGCAAGGGATAGCGTGGCAAGGGGGAAGAACAGATAAGCGGAGGTTCCGGTGGGTCAGGAATACCTCTGCTGGAAGAAAGCAACAGCAGCTACTGCCCCGGTGATCTCGACTTCTACGGCGTCGCACCATAGACTTCCTGCGGTTCCTGAGCCCGTTCCGGGGAGTCAACGGCTGACGGAACTACCTGGTACTGCCAGGGGTGCCTCCAGCGCTGTTGCCACCCATCGGGTGGTGCTCTCCACGCCAACATCGTCAGCAACGCCTCCACGGTCTTCGGACCGCAAGCTTGTACGACGCAGCCAACGACGCCGCCAGCGACTCCAGCCTGAGCACTTCGAACGCCGGCTATCTAGATGCCACTGTCTTGACTCATGCAACGCATCAGCAGCACCAAACTGTGAGCACGAACGCCGAACGCTAGTAGATTGTGTGTTTCCGGGTCATGTGTATTAGTAGTCTGTGTTTTTTGTTAGCACTGTCAGTTCTGTTTGCTAGTGCTTGTGTCGCGTAGGGCGTATTAAATGTGCGTCTGTGTGGGTACACCTTCGCCTAGTCCATTCTTTCGGCCCGAGTGTTCTCGGGGGGATCCGTCACAAAGTTAAGTGGCGAGCCTGTGCCAGGATTCATTTCCCTGTTTGTTTTTGTTTTGTCTTGGATCTTTGCGATCTCGCGACGGCAGAAAGTATGGAGTTGGCCAATACGTTAGAACTGGCTCTCAGTCTAGGTTTAAGCAAGGAAGAGGCGATGCCTCTCTACGAGGTGGCGGAGCGCTCGGAGCGAGCGGACGCACCTCTCATGCATTCCATTTTTCTCCGGCAAAATTCCGCTTTCCCACCCACTTTACGTTCACCTTTTTGCCCTGGATATACAACTACCACCCCGGACCCGGTGTTGTGTTTTTAAGCATGAAATGCTTTTAGCCCCCGTTGTCGGCAGTGTGGTGACGTCACGCCGAGACCGAGAGCCATCATCCGGGCACTGAAATCCACTCATCCGGGCACTGGAATCCACTCATCCGGGCACTGAAATCCACTCATCCGGGCACTGAAATCCACTCATCCGGGCACTGAATTCCAGTCATCCGGGCACTGAAATCCACTCATCCGGGCACTGAATTCCAGTCATCCGGGCTCTGAAACGAGAACATCCGGGCACCGTACGAGACTTAACGAGATTTAACGAGACTCTCTAAGCCCTCCTACGCGACCGGCATGCAAGCGCCGGTTGGTCTCCAAAGGAGTCGTAAAAATTAACTGCTGCCAGTGCCTTCTCAATGTTTATCAAGATATAGTCGCTGTGCGTTTGATAATGCACGGAATTATAATTTCCGATTTGTAATAACTCGTGCAAAAAGCACATAAATGCCACGATACACTTCGTTGTCATATGTGATCTCTTAGGGGCTTCGCGCATCGAAGCAAAGCGGCGTAGGCGCACAGGGGCCCGGGGGAGAAGCGCTGCGTTCAAAGGGCAAGGCATCGCGCCGAACGGGTGGTGGCGTTCCTCCCTTCCTTTACGGTGCGGTTCGGGTGTCCACCGAGATGGCAGAGAATTACTGCGCCATTTCCTTTCCTCAAAAAACCTTGCGTTCAAATGGCAAGGCATCGCGCTGAACGGGTGGTGGCGTTCCTCCCTTCCTGTACGGTGCGGTTCGGGTGTCCACCGAGATGACATTAGGCCCGTAAACATTTCATGCTTACTCTACTCTCGGTTACGGAGAGGCAGAGATATTTTTAAGACCCAGGCAGGGAAGATTTCCTGAATTTTCGACCACTTTAGTTTGGCCACGCCAGCAGCAGCACCAGCTAAGCCCAAAAGCTGCCGAGCATCCTCGGCGTGTTCGAGCAGCTACGGCGGCGACGCCGCGTTTCGGAGGCCCAACTAGGCCTCGACTGTGCCGTCCCTTAGCAAAAACTAATACGTCTGGAATATACCATGGGCTATTTAAATTGTATTTTAAACATATTTTGTATTCATGAATGCACTAAAACATGTAGGAAATACGTTCCTGAAATTTTATGTTTGGTCTTCGAAATACATTCTTAAAATATGCCAAAAATACCTCACTTAAAGCATACTTCGAGCACTTTTCAAATGCGTGGAAAAATATGTATGCAGTTTTAGCATCTTGTCAATGTATTAAAAGGGTACTTTCGTAAATACGAAATTAATTCATCCGAAGTATACTTCAAATCTAACAAACGGGCAGTCCTTTTAAATGTATATGTATGCAGTTTTAGCATCTCGTTAATTCATCAGAAGTGTACTTTTGTTAATCTGAAATTCATTCATCCGAAGTATACTCCAGTTCTAACAAACGGGCAGTCCTTTTATACCTATTTGCAGCACACTTCTAGCTGCCATTGAACAGTCAGTGCTCGAAATCGCGTTTCGGGAAATCGCATTTGCGTGTTGTCAGTGTATTTGAAGTGTACTTCCGTAAATACGGAAATAATTCTCCCAAAGAATACTAACATTCTAGCAAATTGGCAGTCCGCAACATAGCATATTTGCAGCACACTTCAAGCTGCCATTCAACAACCTAATGCTCGATATCGAGTTTCGGGAAATCGCATTTTGATGTTGGCAATGTATTTAAAGTGTATTTTCATAAATACGCAGTTATTCCGTCCAAGTATACTTAAATTTTAACAAATGGGCAGTCCGCGTAAACATATTTGCATTACACTTCAAGCTACCATGGAACAATCTAGGGCTCTAAATGACGTTTCAGGGAACAGTGAAGACTCTCCCAATCCTGTAGCTTCTTTTACGGTAACTTCATCCTTTATGGTAACTTCTAACAGGAAGGTAATCACCATTTATTTACACTACGTGCGGAGAACGTGATAGCATTATACCGGCAAAGGCGCCTTGGGTACATCAGGCCCGAATATGCCAGCGAAAGGGACCACGACCTGCAAGGCCGACCGGCTCTCTTAGATGTCCGTGTATCTGTTGGTTGACAGACTCCTGACCTATTCCTGCCGCAAATTTCGACTAGCAATTCGGTTCCAGATCGCCCCCGAGATTCGAACGCGACCAGTTGGGCACTTCTGAGATAATTTGGGGGCCCACAGTCGCTGCTCAAAAAATGCCTTACCGGGCAAGATAGTGCGTCGCTGTCGGTGGATATATAGAAGGCAAGTCAAGTATGGCGCTTGTGGGAGCATTTCTTGTTTGCTGCGGTACTTTCGTCATGACTTGCTGTGTAGGTATCTTTGCCGTTCTCATTCCGTCACGTGACCTTATAATCTCACGCACCTCTTGATTGATACGCGTGTACAGTTTGTTCTGCAGTTAAAGCATTAACCCGTCTCATTCTGTAAAACCGAACAGGAGACCTTTTTTAAGCCGAAGTGAATATATTTTTAATATACTAAACGTATATTTTTAGTCTATTTCTAATGTGTTTAATGTATATTTTTAGTATATATTTAATGCACTATAAATATGCTAAGCAGATAAAAATGTTATTTTATGGTATTTTAAACAACGTTCAAAATGTTATTCCTTGTATACTTAGGAAGCATTTGTATTGCAGTTTAAGCATAGGGACAAAAAATGCGAAATGAATATGTTTCAAGCGCATTTTAAGCACATCCTCTTTTTCGCTAAAGGGTACAGTGTGGAAGCCACCGACATTACCGCCGCGGAGCTGTCCGACGACACACGAATAGCGTTCGAGATGCAATGCTGGTACCGAAGACCCTCTCCGACTCATAAACAACCTGCTGGAGCCTATACTCCGGCCTCGACATCTGCTATCTCGAAACCGCGGCCTCGCGGCCGCCCTCCCCCGCCGACCAAGAAGCGTCCGCTTCTCCGCCTGCCCTCAGAAGACCTCAAGACAGTCCTCCGCCTGCAGGGCACACTCAACCTACACTCCTTCGGCCCCGCACGACTGGCTGTTGCCATCTACGAAGCCGCCAAAGTCGACAAACGCCTGGCGGTCACTGCCGAACAGGTCCGAATCCACCCCACTAACAACACAGTCAGTCAGCACGCCCGACCGTGTTCGTGCAATGTCTTACGCCCAGGTGCAAACCACCGCCATCGACACCACAGTAGTCCCGGTCGCAGCCTATGCCTCAGCCCCGGACAATTCCGTGCGGGGGATTCTGTACCGGGCCTACAATTATGAAAGCGACGCTGAAATCCTCGCCGACCTTCGGGCTCGCAACCCCCCCCCCCCCTCCCCATCGTTTCTGCGCGCCGTATGGGGGAGACACGACAGTTTGTCGTCACTTTCGCTAACCCCAAGCTGCCCTGATACATGCGGTACTTGGGCTTTACCTTCGAAGTTTTCCCTTTCAAGGGGCGCGCGGAGGCGTGTTTCAACTGTCGCGAGCTGGGACACAGAGCGGACGTGTGCCCTCAGCGACGGCAACCCACTTGCCGCCTCTGCGGCGTGGTCCATGAGGCCCAACCAGACGGCCAACTTCCCACCTGTCAATCCACGTGGATCGTGTGCAAAGGCCCACATCCCACAGGCAGCAGAAGCTGCAAATACTGTTTCGTGGCCACCAACCGGCCGAAATCATCCCAAGCATCCACGGATACTGACACTGACTCCGCAACCTCGTCACATGGCCGCCCGTTCCCGAGGCGGCGGCAGCCAACAACTGCCCCTAAGAGGTGACTGTTTCCCGCCACTGCGCAGCAGCAGCTCTAGCCACAACAGCCGTAGCCGCTCCTCATCACGCTCTCGGGATTCCCGGGCTAACTCCCAGACCAGGCCGGAGAGCAAGTCCGCCAAGCAGGTCGGGTGGAAGACTCCTCTACCAGCTACAAGCCAACCTCCACCAGCTACGAGCCAACTGGCCAACCCGAAGGTAAGGGAACTGGCATATATGGTCAAACAGCTACAGCTCCAGTTGGTACAGGCCAATGCCAAAATTCACAGCCTGGATTCCGCACAAGGATGCTAAAAGCCGCAGCCGCAGCAGGTGGCTCGCGTTCCCAACCCCCATCACAGAAATGATTCCAACATGGACACCAACCAGCCCAAACGCTCTAAGCGCAAGGCTCCTCCACCTCCGACAGCGAAGCTAAATTGAACGCCTTTGACGCTTGTATCTCTAAAATAGAGGACGCCCTCCAACGGCTGACGCCCAAGATTGACCGTCTCATTGACGACTGTGCCGCCATGGCAGCCAATATCCACACCATCACCATCCGTCTCGACCGACTCATGGGCCCCCCGCCAATGGTTGACTTCACTATCCCCCCGCGCCCTCAGTCGCCTGGTCCGACTCCCACGACCGAGAGTACAGCTGCGCGCGCGTGTGCTGGCGGTATTCTCAAAACCGCCATAGCGCTTCGTAGCGCCCCGAACCTGACACGAAACGCAATGGCTAGCGCGCCCATCACGGTGCGGCGGTGGAACTGCACGTGCTTCGAGGCAAAGCGGAGAGCCTTGGAGTTTACCCTCCAGGCCCAGCCATACACACCCCACATTATCGCGCTCCAAGAAACGTACACCGACTCCCAACTCACCAGCTATGCCACCTCCAACCGGTGGCACCGGATCTCCGCCCGAGTACCTCCATCCTCGTACACCGCAGCCTCACAGCCAATTAGCTCTATCTTGACTATGCCGAAGTCCCGCACACTTTCGTGCAGGTCCTTCCTAACAGCCGAACCCAATTAACGCTCCACATCTTAAACGTGCACAGCCCCCAAGGTGATAAAAGAACTAAGGTAGCCACTCTCCTCCGCAAGGCCTGTGCAGCCGCGTGGAACGAGATGCTACTTATAGTGCGCGACCTTAACGCACCGCACGCCGAGTGGGGCTACCCCCGCAAAGCCTGTGGTCGCAAAGGAGCCAAGGTGTGGGAGACAGCCCAGACACTGGGTAGTAC
Source organism: Amblyomma mixtum (assembly GCF_055824585.1). NCBI lineage: Eukaryota > Metazoa > Arthropoda > Arachnida > Ixodida > Ixodidae > Amblyomma > Amblyomma mixtum. The sequence continues at coordinate 195,291,871 of NC_143012.1, read as the reverse complement.
GCTACACCTCGACCCCGAACAAGCCACCCGTTTGGGTAACAGCGTCACGCAAGACAGCTGTCCGGACCTCACTTTTGCCCGCAATATCCTAGACGCCTGCTGGAAAAATCTTGGCATGAACATTGGTAGCGATAGGTAGCCCCCCGTGGCACATTCGCGCACATCAACTGGGACGCTTTCCGGTACGTGCGAGCTCCACGTCCCAGAGCCCCATAAACAACCTCGACACATCGAGAGAGATAGAGCTCTGCAACTCTGCCAAGGGCACCTCCATGGCCACCCAGAAGGAGGATGGCCTTACCCACGACGCCAAACTCATAAATATGTGGGAGGCCTATGGATGGATGGAAAACTTTATTACGCAAGCGAGTTTGGACCGTGCATGGTCTCAGGGCCACAGCACAGCCCTCACGTTACGCGCCGGGAGGCCCAGCGCAGCCTCCAGGCTCGCTGGCTCCGACGCAAACACAACCGCCCTCTCAAACTTTGCCTCGCTCGCCTCGAACGAGAGATCGAAGCTAGCTACTCTGCCAAACTCAGTCAGGAGCAATGGCACCAGACTTGCGACCGCCTCAACGTGCAGTTGGGATGCAAGAACATGTGGTTCCTGCTCAAGCACTTGCTTGATCCGACACATACCAAGTCTGCATCACACAAGAACCTCAACGGTGTCATACACACATTTCAAGGCACCACCGAGGAACTGCTCGTTATCTTGAAAGATAAATACATCAACACAACCACAGACATACGGATACCATCGGGATACACGGGTTCTAAGAACTCAAACATGGGCAGAGACATCATGGCGTCGGAAGTCCATGCCGCCCGCGACCACATCAAGACTACCCCGGCCGCCGGCGCCGACCGCATCACCAACAAGATGCTATGCAACCTCGATGGCCATTGGTCGAAACACTTGCGGACATTTCAACCACAACTGGCATGAAGGTCGCCTTCCAGACTCCTGAAAGCATGCCAAAATAATCTTCATACCCAAACCAGGCAAACGAATCGAGCTGGGCAACCTCCGGTCCATCTCGCTCACGTCTTGCCTGAGGAAGGTTATGGAGCGCGTAATTCTACACAGACTGCACAACATCCACGTAGATAAGGACGACCTGCCCCCCCCCCCCCCCGCCCCCCCCCTATGAGTGGTTTCCGGGCTGGACTGGCAGATACAACACGATATACTAGACCCGGGTCCCATTCTGGCCATACTCACCATTCTCGGCCTAGACGTCAGTAAGGCATCCGACAACGTGTCGCATGCATCTACACTAAACAACCTGCCCTAGATGAATGCAGGCACCCGCAGCTACAATTATATTGCCAACATTCTCCACAACCGCACCGCAGAACTCCACATTGGAGACCTCTGCAGCGACAAAATCACCATGGGCACCTGGGGGACACCACAGGGAGCAGTCTTGTCGCCGTTCCTTTTTAACATCACTATGCGAGGCTTCCCCTCGCTTCTGGACACCATACCCCATATCAAACGCTCACCATACGCCGACGATATCACCCTCTGGACCAACTCTGGCTCGGACGGGGAGATACAAGATTCACTCCAACAGGCAATCGACACCGTCCACGCTTTTGTGCAGGCAAACGGTCTCGTTTGCTCGCCCACCAAATCCCAACTGTTAGTCATCCGGGATAGGCGGGTTCGCCGAGCAGTCCCGGACCCCCATGAGCTGATCACGCACCACATCGACACCCACCTCATACCTCCCGTGCGTACCGCATACCACCTCATACCTCCTATTACCACCTGCGCTGCAAAGATGAAGAGGTGGTAAGTAGCGCCTAAAACTCGGCGTACAAGGCGGCAATGAAACTGCCCCAGTCTGCCAGCACGCAGCGTCTGCTCCAGCTCGGGGCATACAACACCCTCACAGAGCTTATCGAAGCACACAAGACTGCACAGATACACCGCCTCACTGGCGCCAAACCCGGTCGTTACATTCTCGACCGTCTTAACGTCAACCCTACACGTGGCAACCACGCCACCTTTCCCCTTCCAACTGGAGTCTATAGTCGGCTGATCGTCAAACCCATGGCCAAGAACATGTTGCCCGGCCGCCACGATACGTGTCGCCAACTCAAGGCCCAGGCTCTGGATGACACGTACTCCACCGGCGTGCACGCCATGTACGTGGACGCGGCGAAATGCGACTCCAGCACATACGTGGCCTGCATAGCCACGCCAACCACCACCCTCATCAACGCCGCCACAGTGCGCACACACTCTCCCACCGCTGCCGAAGAGTTCGCGATCGCGCTGGCCATCGTAGATCCCCGCACACGCACGATTCTCAGTGACTCTAAACGAGCCATCCAAAATTTTTCGACGAACTCAATTTGTCTACCTGCCGCACACATCCTCCGCGGCTGTACTCTCGAACGCACTGTAAGCTTAGTGTGGGTACCTTCGCACGCGGGGAACTCTGGGAACGAAGGGGTCGACCGTTTTGCCCGAGGCCTAACCAACCGGGCGCCAGAGCCTCGAACCCGGATGCTTTCGCCGAGGCCCCTATATGCAATGCGGAAATCACCAACTTCTACAAGGAGACAAGACGCGTGTGCCCTCTTCGCCGCCACGATCTCGACTGAGCGCAAGCCACCATACTTCGCAGACTGAAAACCAATTCTATTTTCAGTCCTTTTAGACTAGACCTCATTACTGACGGGGAATACGACCCCGTTTGTTCTTTTTGCGAGCACGGAGCGTTTGCCACTCAGGCACACGTCCTCGTGGCATGCGAGGGTAACCTGCCCCCGAAAACATTACTGCCAGCTCCCTCCTCGGAGGGTTTGATCCAACTTCTTTCAAGACCAGACAAGAAGACACAACTCGCACTCGTTTCGTGGGCTCACGACGTCGCCCCCACCTGGGGCCGACACTCAGCCCACCTGCCCTAACTCCCAACCCTCAAGTGGCAAATAAAGTTGTTCTTTCTCTCTCTCCTCCCCTTTACGACGAGGAGGCAAAGAGGCACAGAGACGAAAGAGCATAGGCGCGTGAAGATGCCAGAGTGGCGGAAGAACGCTAGAAAGCGGCCGAGGGACGCGAGATACGTCGAGCAGCCCATACCAAAGAGGAGGAGGAAAGACAAGCAGCGCGTGCCAAAGAGAAGGAAGCACGTGAGGAAGAACGGGAGAAAAGGATTGAACGGGAGAAGGAGTTTCTTTTGTGGAAGCAGGTGCATGTCGCGGAAGGACATAAGGAGGTCACGGACGATTATCAGCGTTTCTTAGCGGGTGCATAATCCCCTACGCCGGCCAGTGTTTGTCCAAGAAAGCTGATGGCTCCTTTTGATGACAAAAGAGGTGGTTTGGGCGTATACCTGCAACGATTCGAGCGGATAGCTTTGGGGCAAGGCTGGGAGCGCAGTGAATGGGCCACGGCGTTAAGCATGTGTTTAGCCGGGGAGGCGCTGAATGTGTTTGGGAGGATGCTTGCGGCTAATTCGATGGACTATGCGAAAGTCAAGAAGGCACTCCTCCAAAGGTTCAGGCTTACGGCAGAGGGTTTTCGCGAGAGATTTCACACCGCGAAACTCAAGGATTCTGAAACCGCTAAGCATATTTCCTGCAGGCTGAACAACTATTTCGACAGGTGGCTTGATATGTCAAGCCCAGAAAAGAGTTTTGAAGAGTTACGTTATATGCTAGTGACAGAGCAGTTTTTAGCATGTTGCAGTCCAAAGCTAGCGCTATTCCTGGAAGAAAGGAAGTTAAATTCATTGCAAGAGTTTGCCTACACTGCAGACCAATTCCTCGAGGCTCAAGGGCTGAGAAATATGAGTAAGGCAAAGGAAGAAACTCAAAAATAGCTGAGGCTTAGCTAAGGTTAAGCCTAGTCAGATGCGAAGCATATTGATGGCTAGGCTTGGTATTACATGGCTTTCCTTTTGTAGAACGTTGTCGCCGAGCCGCATATTGAGCACGCCGCTTAGCCAGACGTTCATCCCGCTCTTCATCGGTCTTTGTGGCACGCTGAAGCTTTCGCTTCTCGTTCAAATCAGCCCTGCTTCTAGGCGGCATCCCAACACCTGGCCGCCTCGTAAGTGCCCGGAGAGCGAGGCAAGCTCAGCTTTATACCGCTGCTGTAGCGTCACGTGGTCAGCGGCAGCGCCTCTGATGTGGAGCCTCCACCGCCGCGGCCGACCGCGCGTGCCGGCAGCCCATCTTTCCTCTGCTGTGACGTCATGTTGTCACGTGGTCAGCCGCCGCGCCTCTGATGTGGAGCCTCCACCGCCGCGGCCGACCGCGCGAGCCGGCAGCCCATCTCTCCTCTGATTTGACGTCATGTTGTCACGTGGTGTCACGTGGTCCTCTGCTGTGACGTCATGTTGTCACGTGGTCAGCCGCCGCGCCTCTGATGTGGAGCCTCGACCGCCGCGGCCAACCGCGCGAGCCGGCAGCCCATCTCTCCTCTGCTGTGACGTCATGTTGTCACGTGGTCACGCTAAAGGTCAATGGTAGCTCCACCGCCGCGCTCGACGGGCTGTAGTGTAGCTCTAGTAATATGCTTCGCATAAAAGGTATTAACACAGATGCGACAAAACCATGAGCCTATGGCGGTGCTTCTCAGGCGCCAGTAAGTTGTTTCCTCTGTGGCAAGGTGGGGCACCGTGCAGTTGACTGTCGGACTAGTAGCGTTGCCCAAAAGACACACGTTGTGTGTCAAGGTTGTAAGAGGAGAGGGCATACTGAGGGCGAATGCCGATATAGAACGCAGGACGAGCTGCTTGCGGGTACAGCTTGTCACACCACCTGACGTTCCACAGCTAAAAGGAGAGCAAACGCCGCTGGAAAATGAGGCGGAGAGTGGAACACCCAAGTCGAAACCAGCGATGCCGGTGGTGGTTGGGCAAATAGGAGACCGTCCTATAGTGGTGCTTAGAGACAGCGGAACCAACACAGTTTTGGTTCGGAAAAGCCTGGTCAAGGACAAGGATCTTACAGGGGAAGCGTCGGACGTCACTCTTGTAGTTAGCACAGTCAGGTACCTTCTTGAAGCCAGGATTCTAGTGCCCACGCCATATTATACTGGACAGGTAGTCGCAGATTGCGTAGAACCACCAATCTACGATCTGATCTTGGGAAACATTACGGGCCCAAGAACTGTCGAGGACCTTGATCCCGAGTGGCGGATGCTCGAGGTTGAGGAACGACCAAAGGAGCAAAGGCCTACAACAGCTCAGGCGGGTTATGAGGTAGTCAGTTTCTCGTCGGCAGTGGAGACACGAGCTCAAGTGACGGCTCGAGCAACGCAGCGTCCGCTCTCTACTCCTGCTACGATGTGTCTTGCTGTAACACCGGGCGAAATTGCAATTAGGAAAAGAGAATACCTGAGCATGAAAGCCTGCTTCGAAAGAGTTGGAGAAAAAGTGAAAAGAAAGAGGAGTCGTACATCGTTAAAATATGAATTGGTAAACGGTCTTCTGCGCAGGGAAAGCGTACTTAGCTCGGCAAGGCGGGTCCAACAGCTGGTGTTACCGAAAGATACGGGAAAGACCGTGTTACACTTAAGACATGACGCCGTTATGGCCGGACACCAGGGTGTTCAAAAAACGGTGTCTAGAATCACTGAGTTCATCTGGCCAGGTGTCCAGAGTGACGTTAAACGCTTTGTTCGCTCGTGTGACGTGTGTCAGTGCACAGTTCCCAAGGCAAAGGTTCGTCCTGTACCTCTGGGCAAGATTCCAGCCATTGACTTCCCGTTTCAAAGAGTGGCTATTGACATAGTGGAGCCAATCTCTCCAGTATCCGCCAGAGGCAATAGATATGTGCTTACCCTAATCGACGTTGCTACTCGTTATCCTGACGCAAATCTACACTGGAACGAAGGACAGTGTCATTCAAATTTTCCTCTGCTCGTTGCAGCTGTACAAAAACGTAAAGGTTCTTGAACGACAAAGATTCATTAAAATACTTGTCCTCTACTTACTCATTTCATATTCTTTGCGTTTTTCATATCAGCGGCATTGTCACGGATCCCCCAGAGAACGCTCGGGCCGAAAGAATGAACTAGGCAAAAGGTGTACCCACACAGACGCACATTTAATACACTTATGCGACACAAACACTAGCAAATAAAACTAATAAACCTAACACAAAACACAAAGACTACCAATACACATTACCCGGAAACACCCAACCTATTAGCGTTCGGCGTTCGCGCTCACGGTTCGTTGCTGCTGATGCGTTGCATTGGTCCAGTCAGTGGCATCTAGATAGCCGGCGTCGAAGCGGCGTTCGAAGCGGCGTTCGAAGCGTTCAGGCTGGCATCGCTGGCGGCGTCGTTGGCAGCGTCGTACAAGCTCCCAGTCCAAGTGCCCGTGGAGGCATTGCTGACGATGTTGGCGTGGAAGGCACCACACGGATGGGTGGCAACAGGGGTGGTGGTGAAAACATTTATTTAGAAGGGACAGGAGGTATGTTGGGATCAGCCAGTAAGGGACTGTTACTTACAAACACTAGGTGGATGTCCCCAGTTTTGGACCGCAGTGGCGGTGGCCGCCACCAGGGCGCGCCCGTCTAAGGTTTGTTCAGCCTGTAAATCGTGGAAGCCGAGCAGGGTCGCCTCCAAGTCCTCCCGGGTTGCGTTGGGGGTGGGGGGAATGGCCTGGTTGGAGGGGCAGGAACACACCTTGTGACAGGTGTCCAAAGACACCGCACTACAGTGCGGGCAGCTGCCGCTAAAGAAGGGGTAAAAATATTTTTGTGCTGCCGGACACAGCAATCTATTGGTGAGAAGGCTGAGAAGGAGCCGCTCATCTGCCTTCTGGAGACCTTTAGATTGGCTAGGGTAAAGGCGATGGCTATCTTAATAACATCTTTGAACGTACAGACCGGATTAAAACCGGGTTCCTGATCGGGTGGGGAGGAGAAATCAGCCCGGTGAGAGAGCGCGCGGGCGGCTGCGTCTGCTGCCTCGTTTCCTGCCAACCCCTGATGAGCAGGGGCCCATATAAGGTAAAGGTGTGCGGTGTCCAACAGCGCTGGAGGCACCCCTGGCAGTACCAGGTGGTTCCGTCAGCCGTTGACTCCCCGGAACGGGCTCAGGAACGGCAGGGAGTCAACGGTGCGATGCGCTAGAAGTCGAGATCACCGTAGCAGTAGGGGGCGTTCCTCTCTTCCAACCGAGCTGTTCCTGACCCACCGGAACCTTCGCTTCTCTGTTCTTCCCCCCTGTGGCATGCTATCCCTCGCGCTTTTATAGCTTTGTCGTTGGTACACGTCATCTTTGTCTTCGTCGTCATCGTCTTCTCTTCTCCACCAATCAACTCTTCCCACCTCACCGAATACTCTTCATCTTCTTAATACACGTCATGCTTATCGTCATCCTCTTCGTCTTCTCCAGACTTTAGTTCATTCTTCTATTTCAAATTACCTAATATATATGACATGGGCCCCTCTTTCAACAGTTGTTCTATGAAAAACTGCTCACATAATCATCCGACACACTGCTCACATCATCATCATCCAGCCGACTATCTTCCGTGACGATTCTGGACCGGGCACACAACACACCGCAGATGTCCAGCACACACCAAAAGCACACCACTGACCCAGCACACCAAATTGCATTTACAGAACGTTGACACACCACTGGCATTGTCTGTGCGATGTCCATGATAAACATTCAATGTCCACAACACACTCCCTTGTATAAGCACACAACAACCACAACAACAAAACCACAAAAAATTGCATCCCAGAGATAGCTAAAGCTGTTGAGTTGGCTCTACTCATGGAGGCCGCTGCAACGTTGTCTCTGCCTTTAATATATTCCACCTGAAACGAGTATTCTTGCCAGGCCAAACTCCATCTCATGACTTTACTACTGTTCATTTTGGTCTTGGTTAACTATTCCAGCGGCTGATGATCCGTTTGAATTCTGATATCTCTCCCATAAAATTAAATGTGGAATTTCTTTACTGCCCATACCACTGCCAAGCATTCCTTTCCAACAGTAAAGTACTGCGTGCACTACTCGTTAATCTCTTACTGTCAAGAAATACAGGATGTAGCATGCGATTCTCTTCCTGAAAAAGTACGGCTCCTAATGCTCTGTCTGATGCATCAGTGCAAAGAATAAATTCTTTGTCCTAATTCGGAGCAAGCAGAACGGGCGGCTTTGTCACCTGCCATTCCAGCATCATGAATGCGTTCTCAGGTTCAGCGGTCCAATTCAGCTTATTGCTTGCACCCTTCTTAGTGAGCTCGACAAGCGGATCAGCTATGTGAGCATAATCTGGAAGAAAGTCCCTGTAGTATACCGGTAAACCCAAGAAGGACTGTACTTCTTTCTTGGTTGTCGGTGTCTGGGCTTGCTGGATTTTGATCAAGATGTCGTCTTTCATCGCGGTGTGTCCCATTCCCGGCTTTTGTCCGAGAAAAGAAATGGCTTCAAAGCTCATCTACACTTTGCCGGTTTTATGGTCAACCTGGCTTGCTGAATTCTGTTGAATAGTTTTTCCATCGTAATTACGTGCCATTCCCTCGTATCTGTTGCCACAAGGATGTCAAGTGTTCTAAATTTTGGAGCCCATCCCAGACCTTCCTCATCAGCTTCGTGAATACTGCGGATGCTGTCTTTAAACCAAAAGGCATGAATTTAAACTGAAATAAACCCGACGAGCAAGAAAAGGCAGTCTTCTCTTTCGGCGAATCTTCCATTGGTATTTGCCAATGCACTTTAGCTAAATCAAATTTAGAAAACTTTTTGTGAGCTACCTTAGCGAACACTACGTCCGCTCTTGGTATAGGTTCTGTATCGGGTACTATGATGTTATTTAGCCGACGAAAATCTACACACAATCGGTTAGTACGATCGAGCTTTTTCACAACCACGAGAGGCGCATTGTATGCTGACGACGACCTCTCAACCGCACCAAGCTCCAACACCTCCCACACCTAATTTTCGATGGATTCTTGAACTATGAAAGGTAGCGGATACTGTTTCACACTGATTAGTCTGTCTGTAGAGAGATTTTATTTGCAGCATATGACTGCAGTTTTGCCCGGCACATCCGAAAACGCAGCCCCCTTGGATTGGAGTAGAGCCCTTATCTGTGATCTCCTGTTTTCATTCAAATTGGGTTTTATTAGTACCTTATCCCATCCTACACCTTTCTTCCCACTTCACGTGGGCACCTCGGCAACATCATCTGTCTCCTCCACCACTACCGAGCATGCTACCTGGGGGCGTACCGTACGGGAACCCTTTCTTCGTTTTTTTTATCGTATTTGCATGGAGAACGTTCTTAGTGTTATTTATCAATAATTCATAATACATGTCATTTTTCTTCTGCATCACAAGATAAGGGCCCTTCCATTGCATCGGTAACTTATTATGATCCGTGGGTAGCAGGATAAAACCCTGTCACCGGGATTCAAATTTCTGTGAGGGGATTTCATGTCATAGTAGCCCTTAAATCATTCGCGCGCCCTTTCCAGGCCTTGATGTGCAAGCCTGCATGTTTCCTTCAACTTTTCCCGTAACTCAAGAACGTATGTGTATATTGTCTTGAGATCTGAGGCAATCTCTTTATTAGCCCACCGCTCCTTGAGTATTGTAAATGGACCTCTAACAGCTCTCCCATACAACACCTCGAACGGCGAGAAACCAAGACTCATTTGCGGTACTTAGCGGTAAGCGAACAAAAGAGCTAGCAGGTATCTATCCCAATCAGTAGCTTTCTTCTGGCACTTTTTTCTGCTCATATTTTTGAGGGTGCCGTTGAACCGCTCTACAAGCCAATTACACATGGGATGGTATCGCGTTGCTAGTAACTGCCTCACTGACAAAAGGCGGTTAACCTCCTTCATTAGTTCCGGCGTAAAGTTCGGACCCCGATCACTCAAGATTTCCCTCGGGAACGCATAACGCGAGAACATCTCCACAAGACCTTCCGCTACTTGGGTACTGTCAATAGCCTGATCTCTCCTTCCACCCTATCCCTCCTCCATTCTACCAATCACTAACTGCACCCGTTCCAATTAATCTGGGTCTCTGCGCACTCATTCCATCCAGGGAATGAAATGGTGCACAGTCATGCCCGAGGATTTGTTGATCTGGATGTGGTGTCGTCCGTCCTGCGGATGGCGAGATGTATGGTTACATTTCATGCCATCACTGCGCTGTTTACTATTTTGCTGTGATGTTCCAGCCGTAGAGTACTGTTGTGGCAAGCACGCTGTTTGTAGGTACCATGTGTTCCCTGGTCTTAAACACAATAACTGCGCACCTTTTTCGATTTGAGCGCACGACAAAGCACGCCATACATATCTTGGACACAGCAAAATGTTCTTGCAGGGAAAAAATATTTTCCGTACAACAGCTGCTGGAATATTTTCCTGATCAGCCTCACATGGAGTTCATAAAGGAGTATTTTTGCACCAAAAGAATTGTGCGGCTAGATAGCTCCACATGCCTCTTTCGCACTGCGAACAAGAAACGGACACGAACGAACAGAGGGACACCAAAACCGTGATGATGTGAACCCGTCAGAAGCATATGCCCTATGGCGAATGCCGGATCCCAGGGACCAGACCTTCCTCGTGGCCACCATCACGAAAGAAACAATGCCACACAGATCCTTGATGGAAATTGGGTGCTGCATTAAAAGCAAAAGAGCTACAGATAAATGCCGACCCATTCGGTTCCCTGCGCTTGAATTTACAAGAGCAAATATCTTCTTTTTCGTGCGATGCAACACATTGAAGGTTTATTTTAACGCAATAGGTTTAAGAAGCACGTATAGCAGAAAATCTGGCGTCGCCATTAGCGTCGTTGACCACGGCTGAAAACTCCGCGAAAAATCCCCAGAGAATCAATATAAGAGGCAGACGGCCAACCCAGGGCAAGTAATCTTGCGGCGTCATCACAGCCTGCCCATCGGATTGCAAGCGAATTGCACACCGTGGTAATTAGAAGTTAAATTGTTGTGTAGGCGGAAGAGGTTAACGCATTACGCTATACTGATAACGCCCCTACGGCGGAGCTTAACTGTCCCTTGCATTTTTAGTGCAAGTGTGTGCCAGTATTTACGTTGGGATTGAGTAATTTCTGCTGGGCTTTAAAATTTATCTCATTAGCCCGTTCCAGTCGACTTTGAATGTAGAGACAGCTATTACTTGCACGTACCGGCAAGGTATTAAATGTGGCAGGTGCTGTCTACCTTCAAGGTGTATAGTATTTTAATCATTGTTATATAGCCTATTACCCAACGACGTACCTTCATTCGCCGCACTCCGCAGAAAACCCGTTTTTGCTGAGAGCGCTTTCGAACCACATGTGCTGAGGCGGCCATTCTTTTGACATTCATGGAGCGACACTGAAAGCCTTGTATGCTGAATAATCTAGTTCGCATCTTGATTAACACCACTCCTTTATCTTACTTCGGAGGTCTAGTGATGATAGCAACCCATTTTTCCGGCCAGTTCAGAGAGTACTTACACAGTATCTGTGCTTTCATACTCGCCTCGCATTTTCTTCTATGCACCTCAGAAATCCGTGTTTGGCGCACATCAGTATTTGTAACGCCTGAAGGGAAATGGTGAAGGCTGAACACTTCGCAGTAGAACTTTCGGCGTCGTGCACATCGCACACAGCGCTCCACCACCCGGCTGCGTCTTTTACTCTGGCTGTTAATGCACGCGTAGACAACGCACTGGTGCCCAAATGGCTTCTTGCGACAAGCCTGATGCAAGAAGCCCGAGTGGTAACTATAATTAAACAACTGGAAAAAAAACCTTCTGAACTACCACCCAACTTCAATTTTGCCCATATTCTCAAAAGGCATCTAGAAATAATATATACAAGGATGACATCACATCTACACCAAAATGACTTTCAGCAAGGTTTCCGAGCCCCTCACTCCACTGAAATAGCAGTTCTTACTAAGGAAGAAATAATCATCGAATCCTTTATTAAGGCGACGTTGGTAATAGGTATATACATAAACTTTTCAAATTGATTTGCCTCCGTCAATCACAAAGTTCTCCTTTCCAAGCTTCACAGTTGCGGTTTCCATGGATATGGGCAAGCCTTGCTGAATTCATATTTCCACTACGGAACGCAGTATACAAAACGAAACGATGTAAAATCACCTACACTACCTATTAACTCCGGGGTACCACAAGGAAGCATTTTACGACCGCTGCTGTTTTCCATTTATATAAAACACACATACTTCTGCACAAATCACGCACAATTTGTACCCCATGCGGATTATACCTCTGTTTTCATTACAGGTAAATGCGAAAGTGACATCGAACATTGCGCAAATTAAGTGTAGGCCGACATTCAGACATGGGCAGACGCAAATCATCGTAGGATAAATTCAAATAAAATAAATATTTTATTATACTTGCCGAAAGGAAAACGAATTTCCGAGCCATTTTGTATGCGGTTAGGCATGAGTATTGGAAATAGTTTATTCTGTAAAGATAACAAGGAAGTAATTACTCATTGGCATCCACCCAAGCGCAGCCATACGGCTACAAAGGAAAGCTATACAGCTTTCTCAGAAACTTTGTAGTTAAAGAAAAATTCGTCCTGGTCCGGGGTTCGAAACCGGGACCACCACTTCACCGGAGCAGTCGCTCTACCAACTGAGCTAACCGGGACGGCAAGCTTATGGTAGGGCGAGAGCGAATTGATCAATAGCTCGAAGTAGGAACAATGTTGGTCAAATGTTTAGGGGAATCCCCCAAGGTGGAGTAGATTTGTAACAAGGGAGTAATTACTCATTGGCATCCACCCAAGCGCAGCCATACGGCTACAAAGGAAAGCTATACAGCTTTCTCAGAAATTCGCTCTCGCCCTACCATAAGCTTGCCGTCCCGGTTAGCTCAGTTGGTAGAGCGACTGCTCCGGTGAAGCGGTGGTCCCGGGTTCGAACCCCGGACCAGGACAAATTTTTCTTTAACTACGAAGTTTCTGAGAAAGCTGTATAGCTTTCCTTTGTAGCCGTATGGCTGCGCTTGGGTGGATGCCAATGAGTAATTACTCCCTTGTTACAAATCTACTCCACCTTGGGGGATTCCCCTAAACATTTGACCAATTCTGAAAAGATCCTTGTTGTCATCATTTCAATGCGCTCAACATGGAATAAGTGCATAGAACATCTTTGCTGTATTCTAGCCTCTGCTGTAGGAATCTAAGCAGATTAAAAAGAATACTTCGCGGAAAACTGAAAATCATGCTCTACAATTGCCTAGCACTGTTTTTACTCCAATATTGCTACGCCATTTGGGGCACAACTAGTGCTACAAACTTGTCTGATCTGCACTTACTAAAGAAAAAAAGCCTTGAGATGTCTAGCAAATGTTCCCTACCACGATCCTCCCCATGATCTGTTTTTGCAATAAGATATTTCTCCAATTTTCAAACTGTATGGTTGCAGATTGCTGGCATGCTTCAATGCCTCTAAAGAAAGCCAGCGTTAACAGGTTAGCGAAAATCACGAAGAGTAAGAAGAACGAATCTTGTCGCCATGCCCGACATGGTGAAACTTGGAATGTGCCCCCGCCAGCACCAAAGTACTCCAAGGAATCAGTATCACACACACTCCCCTATTTATTAAATCGGTTGGAGCAAGGGTAGTTTGATACTTTTTCGATTTCGAATTTTTAGATTATGTTTTCGTCTTTAATTACGTCAAGTGTGTATTATGTTTTAGTCATTCCCACATAATTTGTTTTCGATTACAGCTCGATACCGATTCCGACATTTTCGATACCTCCTGTGTCCTTATTAAGAGCTTAAAATCTTGGTAGTACTTCTGTGTTCTCTTTTTCTCTTTGGCCTGTGAAACACTTGTGCAATATCTGTGTCTGTATGAATGCCAAATTCGAAGGGCGCAGGACCCGCGTCCAGCAGTTGTGACAGATTTTTGTCCTGCTTCTTCTCCCAAAAAAAAGGAAATAAAAGAGTTGAATTTAGTTGACTACCAAACGTTAAAGAACGAGACGGTCGCCATAAACGGGTGCAAAAGAATACAAAGCAGATCATCAAGCAACTGAAAAATGGCAGGGTACAACTGAAAGCCAAATGTGGCAATGACACTGTCATGGCTTCCGGTGTAAGAGGATGATTCTGCAACAGTACAATCCGCTATTAGATGAAGCTCCACTGGGGATCACCCAGCAGGAAACTGGGGGCCCGCAAAATTGTCGGGATATCTGGCATTGCTTTGTCAAGCTGTCAGGAACAGCTGTTTGCCTATAAACGCGCCAGAATCTTTCTGGAAATAAAATTGAATTGCATAGTGGAAACGGGGGAGAAATACTCGGTAACGACGCTCGTGAAACGAAATATCGCGGCCATCGAGCACGGTCTTCATTCGAAAGGGATCGACAACGTGTTTGTAGAAATTTTAAGCGGAAAACAGAAGCATCATAGCCCGTCCCTTCTGAATCTGCTCACCGAGACAGAAAAAGGTGAAATTCAGGGCCGCACTTGGCAAGGCTCACAAAATTTCAAGGAACCAGCCATTGCAGGTTGTGATGACTTTAACGCTCGCCACATGGAATGGAGGCACCCGCACTAATGTCCAAAAGAAAGATAGCTTGTGGGAAGATGGGCATTACATAGGGGTTACCCTGCACACTGACCCCGAGAGTCCAACAATGGTGGGCAAGAGCATTAGTAAGAGCACATCCCCAGATCTAACCATATAGAAAAATGTAAATGGCCTAGAATCGCATAATTCAGATAACAATTTGGTAGCGACCACAAGATAACCATTTCCTTACTCAAATAAGGCCTTAAACGGGTAGGACACGCGCGCCGACAGTCTTTGAGTACGAGAGAGAGAGAGAGAGAGAGAAAACTTTATTTACAAAGGAATTTGGGGCACGCCCCAGGGTCCCCGCACGACCCCACTGCACTCAAGTGTTTATGTTCCTGAGGTCCATAACACTGGCAGCACGGCCGGTGGCGATGGTCTGCACGGCCGGGTCCTCCGAGTGCAGCAGGGTCTCCCAGTCCTCCCAGGTCTTGAGGTTCTCTAGGTCCCGCGGGGGAGGGTCCGCCGGGCAGAGGGAAAGGATGTGGAGGGAAGAAGCGAAGGGTTCTGGGCATAGGGCTCAAGCAGGAGTGGGGAAGGAGGGATGATAGTGGGTTAGGGTAAGGGGCGAGGGGAGAGTATGTGTTTGTAATCTGCGCCAGAGTGTTGCGTGTCTGTTATCTAGGGAGGGGTGGGGCGGGGGGTAGAGCTGGCGAGAGGCTCTGTATGCCTGGGTCAGCTCACTGAATGAGTGCATGCGATCCTTCGTGAATCCCCGATCCGAGGCCACCTGAGCCCGGTTTAAAGAACCTCGGGCTAAAAGGTTGGCGGCCTCGTTTCCGGGATTCCCGGAGTGCGCAGGCACCCATATCAGCTCCACTTGGCGGGGCGGGGGTGCATCGGGCGAGTCCAGTATGCCAAAAGCAGGGACATGAACTCGGCCTCGAGCGAAATTTAGAATCGCAGTTTTAGAGTCAGTTAAAATATACCGGGCTTCCGTGCGGGTTATAGCAAGTGCAATGGCGGCTTCCTCTGCAGCCTCTGGGGACGTATCTGGAGGGAGAGGTAGTGTGAGGAGGGTGGATGAATAGGAGTCCACCGCAGCTGCTGTCGCTTCATCACCCGTGCAGGCAGCGTCCACCCATACGGCGTCCGGCTGGGGGCCGTACGCTCGATGGAGTGCCTTCGCACGGGCTCTGCGGCGCTGCTCATGGTGGGACGGGTGCATATTCCTCGGGAGCGGCCTGATGAGAAGCTCTC
Organism: Amblyomma mixtum; assembly: GCF_055824585.1. Lineage (NCBI taxonomy): Eukaryota > Metazoa > Arthropoda > Arachnida > Ixodida > Ixodidae > Amblyomma > Amblyomma mixtum. The sequence continues at coordinate 195,276,077 of NC_143012.1, read as the reverse complement.
GGTGAAGGGATCGTGGGATGGCGAGAAGGGTTGGGTCGTTGGCCGGTATTTTGATTCCCAGGGAGTCCAGGATATACCGACCTGTGGAAGTTTTTGTGAGCCTGATGTATTGGGCCTGTCGGTGGGCCTCCACCAGTTCCCCGATCGTGTTGTGGAGGCCCAGGCCTAGTAATCTGTTTGTGGGTGTGTTGAGGGGAAGATGAAGTGCTACCTTGAATGCCTTGCGAATCAAAGCATCCAAAGCGTTTATGTCATGTTTGGATAGTTGTAAATATGGGGTAGTATACAGTACACGGCTGAGGACAAAGGCATGAATGAGGCGACATAGGTCGCGCTCCTTCATGCCTCTATGATGTCCCGAAACCCTGCGGATGAGGTGCGATATCGCGCCTGCAACCTGCTTGAGTTTCTTGAGCGTAGTGGTGTTTTTGCCATCGTTCTGGATGTGTAAGCCCAATACACGGAGGGTGCCAACCTCAGGTACCGGGTAACCATTCAATTCAATGGCAATGGGGGATCGGGGACAGCGGTGGTTCTTAGGCCGGATGAGGAGCAGTTCGGACTTCTCTGGGGAGCAAGACAGTCCGATGGTCCGTGCGTAATTTTGGGTGAGGGTGGCTGCTTCCTGTAAGGTGTTCTGTATGTCGCCGTCACTGCCGTGGGTGGTCCACAGGGTGATATCGTCGGCATAAAGAGTGTGCTTGAGGTGGGGAATAGTTGCCAATTTCCGGGCGAGGGGTATGAGGGTTATGTTAAAGAGAAAGGGGGAAAGGACGGACCCTTGAGGGGTGCCGATACTCTGAAGTGTGTAGGAGGTGGAAGACAGAGGGCCGAAGTGTATCTCAGCCGTGCGGTCAGTCAGGAATGCTTGAATGTAGGCATACGTGCGCACACCCACATTCAATGGGGATAGAGCAGTCATGATCGCCTGATGTTCAATGCGATCAAAAGCTTTGGAGAGATCCAAAGCTAAGACTGCCTTGGTGTGACCTGGAAGAAGCGGGTCAAAAAGGTCGTGTGTGAGTTGCAGCATGGCATCCTGTGCGGATAGATGAGGGCGGAATCCCACCATGCTATGCGGGTAGAGATTGTTGTCCGCCATGTGACTTGTGAGTCTCGCTAACACAACATGCTCGAGGAGCTTCCCGAGGCATGAGGTTAGCGAAATCGGGCGAAGGTTTTGAATGGTGAGTGGTTTGTTGGGTTTTGGTATAAATATTACCTTCGCGTGGCGCCAAGACTGCGGGAGGTTACCCTCCCTCCAGCACTGGTTGAAGTATTTCGTAATGTGGGTGATCGATTGGTCATCCAGATTACGGAGCATGGAGTTTGTGATTTGGTCTGCACCAGGTGCGGAGTTGGCGCGGAGAGTCAGGAGGGCCGCTCAGTACGATCAGTTTCGAGATCACAGGAGGGTGTAGGTACTGGAGCCCATCAGAAGAACAGTCTCGTATCGATAATAACGCCCAGTCTACTTCAGCGCGTCCAAAATTGGCTCATTCACCAATTGTTGGAAATCAAAGCCAACATTAGGATGTCGCAACAACGCCGACACATATTTGTTCACTGTAACCAGGCAAACTCTGAATCCGAGGGCGTTATGAAACAACCTTCAAATCGAGATTCTCATGCTTACTGAGACTACCACACAGGCCCCAGTGGTGACGACATCGCCCCCTCAACAATAAATTCTTGAGGGTAGGAGGTTCTAAAGACAATCCCGAAAGCTCCAAACAAGAGATATTCTAGATTCTCGAGTGCAATTGCTAAGCTTTTAGAGATATGAGAAAGAAAGCCGCTTTCTAGCTCTCCCTGCAGATCCTAAATTCAATGCCGGTGGTCATAGCGTTAGCAGAAACCGGGAGGGGGGGGGGGGGGGCGGGGCGGAGGTTACGTTAACTGGTATGCTAGTGCATAAGGAGCACACCGCTCTTAAGACAGATCTCGATCTCCCGGAGGGGCATAAATACATGCCAGACATCGTCCTACCTAATAGAACATGAGACGCTAGCTTATGTATGTCTTATTTTACCACTATACATTCTCCATGCTTACAATTCCTCCAAATCCAAGCGAAGCATCTTCAAGGGAATCTTTTACAACGCAATTAAGAAAGCGTTGTATTAAGAAAGCGCAATTAAGAAAGCGCAACTAAGAAAAGTGACTTTAACGCCCCGAGCTACCACTGGGGCTACGGCCTCTGAATCCCCAAAGGCGCGAAATGGCAGAACTCATCTCCACTATTCATATATCCCTCCTAACAGACCCGGTGCAGGCCACTAGAGTTGGGAATTCAGTAAACGGAGATACATGCCAGGATTAAACATTAGATGAAAAGTATCGGCCATGTAACATGGGAAAACATACATGAGTCGCTCGCGAGTGGTAACTGTCTCCTCAAACTCATTATTTGAGTTAAAGCAGCTTGCAGAGCTTGGAGCCGAGACAAACTCACAAAATTGACAGCTTTTCGCTATCAGGCAATCCCCTGAGGTTTGGGAGCGGGAAGATACACAGAACGGGCGATACGGCTCCCTGCAAGACACTCAAAATATGTCACAATTCTACTGGCCATGGGCAGACATTCCTGCAGTAGATCGCCACCGCCGCCACCTTTGGAAGCCCGCAGGAGTTTAACTAAACGCTGCCGGGAAAACAAACTCAACCGCGAGTTCAAACCTCGAGTAGCTGAGCGCAGTATGCAAGCGGCGGAATAGGCGGCGCAACTTAACTCCTCAAACCGGACAGAACAATGCACTGCGGTGGCTAGGTAGATAAACTTGAAGGGGCCATGACGCCTCTTTCAAGGACTCATTGACCACTCACTAACCAGAGGAGTAACACAAAATAGCTCCGCCTGGCGTTGAACTGCTTTCAGTGACCAAAGCTCAGCTACCCGATGCTCTTTGCCATAAATACCTAAGCTGCACGCTGGACCAAGACAAGACTGCGTACGAATACGCGGAAGGGAAAAGCATAAACTCTATATTCACTTTAATATAAATGCTCTGAAACCGGCGCTGGCCACAATGCGCAGCGGTACAGCTCCAAGCCTAGGTGGTATCACTGTCACACTTGTGACAAATCTGTCGGATGATGCCTATCGGCATTTATTGGAATACATTATTGCAATCTGGGATGGTTAACCAGTCCCAGTGAATTGGAAGACAGAATTTGTGACCTTCATCCCCAAACCCGGCAAGCAAATCAGCACAGAAAGCTTCAGACCCATACCAGACGTCTTGTATTAGAAACCCCTCTTTCCTTAGCTCGAATGTAAGGGATACTATATTTGGTTTCAGGTCCACAGAAAAGATCCTGCTTCAACTAAATCGAGAAACCATCCAATTTCTCTAATCGACGCAATATTACATGGAAATTCTTGCGTTTCACCTTAAGGGTGCGCACGACACTATTAAACATGACATTATTCTGACAAATTTAAGCAACAGTCACTCCGTTAGCAAAGCCTTTGCATATAGGGAGGTGATTGTACGAGTAGACGATGCTTCTTTGGGAAGGGGGTAATGCCACGTATCATTGTAGTGTCCGTTCGTTCGCGCAAGGCCGCAGGAAAGGGGTGTTCTCATTTTTGTTCGTGACGCGAGAAGCGACCGGACAAATCTCGATTGATCACAGCCATGAATAGGTGCATCTACGTGTTTCCAAATTACTCTAGATGATCTCGACCTGTTGTCTCGAAGTTTCCTTGCTGGATTTAAATTGAGCGATGCCGCGAGCGGCTCGCATTCGTAGTTCGACGACTCACGAGCACGTTTGTTGCTTACGCCGCCGCCGAGTGATTCAGTTCTTTTGCGGGCGCAAGTCAGCCCAAATAGAGCTTCGTTTGCAAGGCTTGTTGCTGTTTTCCTGACTGCTGGATTGCCGTCACTACAACGTGACAATATACTAACCTTATACACGCCACATGTTGCACTGCAACAGCTATTTGCTTTCAAACATTGCTTAGTTAGTAACAAATACACATCTTAAGAGACGACACCATGAACACTGGCACGTCATAAATTTGTATTCTCCCATTGATTATTTGCTTCTTCTTCATTCAAGCTTTTACAAAACTCAGTTGTTCAATCTCTGTCAAGAGCAGGGTGCTCACAAATTCTGTGTACTGTCTTATTTTCTTCAGAGTTATCGCTGATGCACATGCGTTCAGTGATATCCCTCCGCAGAAGTTTGCTAGGTTTCTTTGATTCTCTGTTTTTTTGAGGCTTTCTCTTCTGATAATCACTGCAATTTTATGTTTCTTGCGCCCTAATTTATAAACTCTGAACAATAATTCTTTTCCACCAGTGTACTATTACATGCACAGGCCTGCCGAATACACAAAGGTGATGGGAGCTTATCAAGCCGTATGATGCCGCTTTTTACTCTCAATCTTGCCTCGAGAGTGTATCCCTTGCTTCGAATTTAGTACAGAGAGAAAAGTCTCTAAAATCCAAATCTTCGGCCTTCTTCAAACGGAACCAAAAACGAAGCTACGTTGGACAAGTTACGCAAATCTGGGGGACAGGTAGGCGTATTATCCGCAGAGTCTCAAAAAAAAAAAAAAAAACGCGAGGGGTCACGCGGTGCACTTCGGATTGCCAACACCTTTGTAACAAGCAGGATTCTTTGCTCTACTGTGTATTTAAGAATGACTGAACGCAACGAAAGCAGGGCAGATGCAATCCTCAGGAGAAGCAACCAAAAGTGCCTTATACCTGCCCATCAGCACTTCCAGTGAGAAACTCCCCGCCTTGGGGCTCTTTAGCTCGGTATAAGAGCTCCGGCAGGCGGACCTCATAAATCAGTAGACACAGCTTGCTCAGACTGGCCCGAGGTGCCGTCTGCTGGACCGCCTGAGCATGTTACATTACGGCGAACTTGGACACACAGAGCGCATCCCAGAGCTTTGGCGCCGCGCACCAAACTCTGGGTGCCCCCGCTCCCTTGTAATATGACTCAGAAAACACATCAAGAAGACAGGCAAGAAGACAGGGGATATTACCCAGCGGTGCTTATACACCAGGGAAATCAGGTGGTCGGACTCTCATTTAAGCCGCGAATCCAAACCAAGCAGAACAGGTCGCTATCGCCTTGACGGCTGCAGACCTCCAGGCAAAATGCATACCCACACAATGCCGTAGTGCCTGTGAAACGTACTTGGGAAGGAAATCTCTTCTCTCGCCAACAACTTTCTGAGAGTCCGCATCAGGGATCGGGATCCTGCATCAATACGATTAATTTGGACTCCAAGCCATCAGTGCCTCCGAGATAACAAAGCTTGGGATGCAGCGGCCCATGCACTGATTTCCCGGCGACCTCCTTGTTGCCCTCAGCTGCTCGAATGTCCTACCCTCCTTCAGCGCTTCATTGCAATCTGAGATTACTACTGCGAGCAGCGCCGGGTGTATCCCCCTCTGGCGAAAAGACTATTCAAAACATAAGAACGCGTTGGCATCTCCATAACAATACGCTGCTGTGCCCTGCTATAATAAAGCATTTCGATCCACAAATAAATAGAAAATTTCAGAGCTTTGGTGATTTGGCAAATATGTATCACATGGTTTTGGCCTGCCAACCGATTCTCAAACTATCCCCTATTCCCCATCACACTCGAGAGGACTGGGAGGTGACCCTGCTCAGCAACTCCGGGCAAGAGGAGTAACGAGTTCTAGTCCAACGGACTCGAGCGGCGGCTTTATCCAGGGACGTGCCGGACTAAGGGCGACACCTATTTAGGGGAGCCTATAGGTCAGAAGAGCAAGTTGCTTGGCTAGTTGGCACTGTTGCATCGTGGTGGAGCAGCGCCAAGGACGGGACACAAGAAACAAGGAAGGAAACAGCGCCTGTGTACGTCCTTCTTTGTTTCTTGTGTCTCGTCCTTTGCGCTGCCCCACCACGAAGGAGCCTATAGGCTTAACCGTCTCTCACTGTCGAATAAAAGTTTCCACCACCACCACCGCATTGAAACGCCCATCAGACGCCGCATGTAGTCGGGAGGAGAGACGCCGAAGAAATGCATTAGGTACACCTAGCATGCGTCTTGGTCGCTGCCGACAAATGCGCTCCCCGAAAATGTCCTGCCTGTTGTGCTAACATATTTGTTCAACACAACAAGACCGCGTTTACTCTAACTGGAGTAATGTTGGATAACCATTCTGAAAGTTCTCTTTCCAAACGCCAATGTTTCCAAAATGCAACGTTTACATAAAACTCAGTGCCACTGAAGGGCACTTAGGCTAGAGTGTAATATTTTCCTTTCTTAGAATCATCAATTATTTATCAATACACTTGTTCTCAGTTGTTCAGTTTAAACTTGCTTTTCCTGTGAAAGGGCGCCAGAAACACTCGGGCCTGAAAAGCCGCAAAAAATGTTTGTTTGTGCATATAACTTCCAATTTCTAAATATAGTTCATAATAAATAATAAAGTTTTGCAGTTTTCCATCATTAATATGCAGTGAACGAAGGCACAAATATCAAATAAGGTTGCACATTAAAGACAAGCAAAAATCGCCTTTCATATGTTTAAATTTTGGAATACTGGCAAGTAAACAGTTAAACGTTGCGAAATGTCCGATATGTGAAACACTTCTTAAAATTATTCACGTATTTACGAGTGTTTCTTTCGACAATGTTATCTAAATCACTGTCAGGATGCACAGAATAATACCTCCTGTTTGTGCGCGGCCTTTTTCAAGTAAGTCTCTCTTCTCCTCCTCCTTCTAGTCCGTATTAAGTGCGGAAATTTCTGACAAAAATAGTTTTATTTCCTGAGTGGTTTAGATTTAGATATGTACTTCAGATATGTAAAACGGGTAGAAGAAATAAAATTACTAAACGAATGAACCAACAACTTTCTACTGCTTTTCTTTTAATTTGAAGCATGGGTCTTTCTCTGTATGCTTTATGTAATATCTTCCGGCTTTCAGGGCGGTGAAGTTGAGCTGTGAAGAAAAGCTTCAAGTAGCGGCAGCAAGGGTTGTCTACATCCGCAATTTGAGGAGCAATGAAGCTGGTTGGCATTATTGTGATCGTATGCATTTTGGTTGGTAAGTATATAAGTGACCTGAATTTATTGCTTTACATGAACGCCCCATTATATTTCAGATTATGTCAGTCAGTTCCTACATACAGCCAGGAAGGAGAGGTTGGAAAACTAAAATCAATGATGTCAAGTTTTTTAGATATATATAGAGCCTCCTGAGACTCTACTTAGGCAGTATGCCTGAGCATCGACTGATATGAGGTAGACTGGGAGTCGCGTTTGCAAGGCCTCCGTAAAAGTACCGGCCTTCTAATGGGTGAAATATTTCGAATTGCCCGTTCAAGGTTTTTTCTGCTCGCTAAATAGGAGAAAAAGGTTTCTGGCCTGACCTAATCACTCCAAAATACGTTAGTCACGCTTCTATTCAATCGTTCTGCCCCTCCGCCACTGAAATTAACATCACCAAAATGTCTCACAAAATGCCATGAACAGTTATAAAGCTCGGCAACAATAGTAATGTATACACATGTATACTGATCAAATCATCGAGGAGCTGTAAGATTACATGTGAACGTTCCCCAGACACTGATCGCCACATATACGCTATGGATCGATAATAACAGTGTAGATATCTCCATTTCCCGGCTAAACGAAGTGCACCGTCGCTGGAGCCGCACCTGCAACACTGAGTGCGCCGCTGCTTTGAAAAATCTCTGACACACTCCCATGCGCGCCCGTTCAGCTGACGCTTTCTTTTTCGTCTTCTACTTTTTTGTTCACACCGGAAAGGGCTGCGTCCAACTCTTGCCCGCCGGAGCTCAATCTTCAGCCATATAAAATGAACAGCAGTCGCGCTGTACGGGCTTGCCGTCTCGGAGCTTTTTCTCAACACACATTTTCGAAATGCTTTTTACAGCACAAGTCCTGCCAGAGCTTTTTACAGTGGTTAATGTCCGAATCCATGGGATTTCGTACATTCTACGGAGGCCAGAGAATGTGAAACGCGCCATGCTCGACGGCGGACGCTGCAGCCAAAGCAGGCAGCAGAGCCGCGACTACTTATACAAAGATTATACGCGCTTCGACAAGGGATGGAAGTCGTGTTTCTCACGCGCGATCACATGAGAATTATCGAGCTGCCGCTCGCGCAGCCTTACGCGAAGAAGCGAAGTCACTCGTTTAAAGGAGGTCACCGCAGAGTAGTTGCTTGGAACTAATGCGGTTGAAGCCAATTAGAGTGTCGTCAAACTGACAGCGATATTGAAGCAGCTCCTCAGTAATGTCACACATGCCATGACCTCCAAAACTTCAACCATCGGGCACTGTGCCATTTGTTTTTGCAGAACCTGTCAGGTTGCCACTCTTGCAGTCGCCTGCAAAGGATTGCTCTTAATAATAGAAGCGTATATGAAAGAGTCAACAACAAGTATCGGCACCCTGACCGCCTTATTTGATGCACTTGCAGCACTGCGCAATGTTATTTGAAACAACGGCAGCTAATCTGTGCCGTAATAGTTGCCGTATCTCTGACCCACCCATTTAAAACAACTACAGCCGCTACAGTGGTGAGGCACCCCTTTCACTTGCAACCATCACATGATTCACCAGCACAGTGATAAGTGCAGCTGCAATGAGTTGAGAGTGCACCTCTGCGCAATACTTCCGGGGCCTTCGTCATAAACAGTCCGGCCGTCGTCCCAAACAAACGCGGCGTCAATCGGCTTTTGCATTTAAGGCGCTAGATAAAGGCTAGGTAACGCACAAGGTAAAGGTTTTGACTGGTCTTCGTCAGTAGTAGAGTTACTCGTCCCTACTTCGACCAGCTTTGCTGTCTGACGCCACCTCAGAAGACGGCCTCCTGCCAGGTCAACAACATTCCTTTCGCCTTTCAGCGTGGCATGGGACGTGTCTGTGGCATATACAGCTCCCGAGATACGAGCTCCTCGTCAGCGAACGCAGAGGAAGTGCCTCCTATTAAACCAATGGCACACTGCTTCCAAAGCGCATATCCTGTTTCTTGGAAAAGCGTTTTTGTTACCTGCCACTGCCAGTGCAGGAAAGGGCTTTGAAATAGGCCAGAGCCTGCGATTGACCGCTTTCTGTACTGCCTCGGTGTAATACACCATTGTGCCTTTGCTCGAAACTACTACTATTGGCGGCTACTGAGGACATCCCAGCCCTGAATGATCATTTCATAGTTTTGGATTCTATTTCTTGGCAGTTATCTCAAAAAGCCCTTCTCTATATATCGGAGGCTAAGGCTTCTTTCTCTTATTTTAGTTATCCGCAATATAGCATAGATTCATTGCGCTTCTTTGAGCTTTCGGTTCTGTCGGCTATCGCAGTTTTGCGGCTATTGGCCCGTTTCTTTCCAGCAATTCCTCAACATTCGGTGTTTGAGATCAGCACTTCTGTTTCGGTTTGACAATTTAGACCGTGCATGACAATACGCAGAAAGGGATTCTAATTTGATGCCCAAAGATCGCACTGCGGCCAGCGGCCGCCAAACCTGCTCATTGCAGATTACCTTTACCACCTTTAATGGCGGCCGCTTTGCGTCACCTAACAGTTTCATTTTTAGAGGCCGTATCGGTGCAGAATGCATAAGGGACTCTCTACTCTTCAGCCCTAAGGACATCACCTGACGCAGTATCCACTGTGCGTGGAATTAGGCAGCGGCAACAATGAGCTCACAAGAAAGAGTATTGACTCTAAAATTCACTACGTCAAATTCGCAAGTACCCACACAAAACTGAAAGCTAAAGGTTGGTCGGTATTTATGCCTCTTTTTAAAGCTTTTATGCGTACTTCCCGCCTGTTTGCTCGCTCTGAAGAGCTTTATAACGCGAATGAGTTTTAGGTCCCGTTACCCAGAAAATCTGGCGTCGGCGCTTTCGGCTTTGCGAGCGAAAAATAGGCGGGCGTAAGGGTGGCCCAGGTGGCCACCCACGGGAGAACCAACCTACATGGGCCACCTAGGTCACGTGAATTTATGACGTCACCACAGCCTGCCCATGACATTGTGAGCAAACTCCCTACCTGGCAGTGCCTGTTATAAAATAATTACTATATCGCGAGGGTCCCGAGAAGAGCAACTCGGGTCGCCATTTCAGGGCAGTGGCGCATCCCTTAACCTTGGCGTCATTGCGAAAGGAGTGGTTTGTGGACTCCAAGGGGCCTATGAATGTCAAGTATAACGCCATTGGGTTATATCCTTAAAGCGGAGCTTAAGTGTTCCCACTTATTTTGTACTACGTTCACTCGCGTGTCCCCGCTTTACTGACGTTCTTCGCATTGCGCAGAACACTATTTGTTTGCGGAGGCTCCTTCTTCACATTCCGCATGCGTCAATGATGAGTGTGGGGAGGGGGATGGAGCTACGTGAAACGATGCGATAGCTTTCTTTGGCGTCGTAGACGAAACCCTTATTCGTGAAATTATTGCAGCCCAAAGTTTAACACCACCTTAGCTCTTATATGGACAGTAACATGGTGGTAGAAGTTTCAATTTTTCTGTCATTTTTTCTGCCCGTTTCTCTTAACCCCTTCAAGAGTCCTGTAGTGAGTTTATGAGGGGGGCTGTAATGAAAATGACTCTGCACAGTCTACGTGTTTGCAGCAGCTTAAAATAAACATGTAACTGGCACAGCCTTCTGAAGAGTCACGCTACTCTACCCTCCCTATGCATTAATAACGGCCAAGTGCTCGGGTGATGATGCAATAGCCTCAGTCGCTTTGGGACGTTAAACCCATAAACCAACCAACCAATAGTTACATGTGGAAAAATTCAATTATTAGGTTTTCTTTCGAGAAGGCAATTTCGATTTGTAAATGTACAGGCACACGTGCGCACGCATCTTCTTGCAGTCTGATCACGTGCGTAGCCTTCCATATACTGTAACCTGAGAGCGCCTGCGCCCCTCAGTATAAACGGCATAGAAATAACACACCGCGAAAAAAACTTGACATCACACAAAATGCAAATTATGTTTTAAGCCTCAATGCTAACCACACCGATTTCCTGGTGATTGCTACAACAAGGTGCCATGTTTTGCAGCTCTTGTATATCCGGTGAAGGGATGCAGCACCTGTTGTGAGTCCTGCACAAAGCCACACTGCATGAGTAAAGATGAAGAAAATAAACATTCTGGAACAGTTGCGTACTTTCCCGAAGGCGGACAGTGCAAGAGGCATTCATCTCCAAAAAGGTGCCCTGGCGGATTTTACAAAAGCGAAAAGGAATGCAGGGATTGTTGCAAATCATATCGGGGTTGATGAATGCTGATGACTTACAGAGGAATAGAGCCTCCTGTCTTGTATTGTGCGCTGAAAGTCAGCTAATATACCAATAAATACGCATATCACGCACGGCAAATGTCGAACTCACTTTGTCTTTTAAATCGCGTCAGTAACAAGACATTGTCAACATGCCACCAACAAGTGTGTCGGATGAATGTGCCTATTATACGATGTGATGGGATAGCACACAGAAACGGTGAGGGCAGGAGCGACGCCAAGCCTTCAACAAAAAAAAAAGATGACGCGATGGGCTACCTCGATGGGTCAGCGGTTATGGTGCTCGGCTGCTGACCCAAAAGACGAGGTTCCATCCAGGCCGCGACAATCGCATTTCAATAAAGGCTAAATGCTAGATGCCGTGTACTTTGCGATGCCAGTGCACGCTAGAAGTCCCCAAAGGTCCCCAAATTTTACGGTCCCATCTATCACGGCGTCCCTCATAACCCGAGTCGCTTTGTGACGGTAGCCTACTAAAACCAAACCGAACCAATCAAACGAAGGTGCGCCCGTCCTGTTACCGCCTTTTTTCTCTGTGCTCTCTGAACGCTACCTTTTTCGTTCAAATCATAGTGGGATTCCTAAGGATTTTATTTGCCAGCCTAGCTGGTACGGCGATAATGCCTGTTCCCTGAAGTGCCATTCTCGCCGTAAGAATGTACGCGTGTCTGAAATACTGAAAAAAACAGAAGGAACAGGCGGAGAGAGCGCTCCAAGGCAACAGCTCTGCCTTGGAAGCTCTGGTGCTTACGTGACTGCCCGTCATCATTACGCAACAAGCGCCCAGTGAGCGCTGGCATTTGGCTCCATAGAAGCCGCCGTAAGACTAGGACAGAATGGGACGTCAGACGCAGCATGATCCTCTGGGTCTTGCTGTTTTGCGCGCCTTTTGTCAGACGTCAGCTGCATTTTTATTGTACTGTGCGCGGTGTGCGCCGATCACGACGCGAAGGTAGAAAATAAGACGTATCATGGCAGCGGAGGGTTCGCACTAGGCAGTGTTGGACATACGACTTCTGAAAAGAGCCCTAATTTTTCCCCTGCTCCAGGAAAACGTGCGGACGAGGCACTCAACGAATGATGTTGCAACTTGACGGTAATTCGTTGTGCTGGACTCATTTGCTTTTGCCCTCGAGTATGCAGTTAAGCGCAGTTAGGTAGGTAGAAACTAAAGCATTCTTTTCGGCCGAATTAGCTGACGCATGCGATGATGTCTGCAATTTGACAACTTAGGAGCCGCATGCCCTTAGCATGCCCTTATATTATGTTTTACACATATTTTATGTTCATGAATGCTCTGAAGATATTGAGGAAATAGGTTCCTGAAATGTCACGCTTTGGATTCGAAATATATTATCCAAATTTGCCAAAAATACCTCCCTTTAAGCATGCTTCGAGCACTTTTCAAACTCGTGTGAAATGTGTATGCGATTTTAGCATCTTGTCATTTATATTCAGAGTGTACTCGTAAAAATGAAATTAATTCCTCCGAAGTATACTTCAGTTTTAACAAATGGCCAGCCCGTGGAAATATTTTTGCAGAACTTAGAACAATCTACAATATAGTCCTCGGAAGCGTGTTCTGACAAATCGCATTTGCATGTTGGCAATGTATTTAAAGGTTTTTTTCTTAAATACGATTTGCATTGCTCCAAAGTATACTTGAATTTACTTGAATGAGCAGACCGCGTGAATATGTTCTCAGCTGTCTTCAAGTTGCCTTAGAATATTTGCCGCACGCAGCCTGACCTGAATTGAATGGCATGAAGTCTTTAACGTCATCGCAGGGACGTACCGTAGTGGCATATTGCTGGAAATTCTGTTTTGGGAAATCGCATTTGTATGTTGGCTCTGTATTTTGAAGTGTGGCTTCGTAAATGACAATTTAATTCGTCCAAAGTGTACTTCAATTCTAACGAATGGACAGTCCGTGTAAACATGTTTGTTGCAGACTTCATGCTGCCGTAGAGCAATCTAGTGCTTGAAATAACGTTTCAGGGAATAGCAAAACTCTCCCTTTTCTGTCGCCTTTTCGTTTAAAGTAACTTCTGGTTTACAGCAGTCACCTCTTTTCACCACGTCACCACAGCGTGACAGCAATATATCGGCAAGGGTGCTTTGGGAACCCCATGGCCAGAACATACCAACGAAAAGGGCCCTGACTGGTAAGGCCGACCAGCTGACATAGACGCCTATGTAATTCTAGGTTGACAGTTCGACTCCTGGGCGATGCCTGAAGCAAGTTACAATTAGCAGTTCGGTTCTAGATCCCCCTGAGATTCGAATGCGACCAGTCCACCACTTGTGCAACAATTTGGGGGCCCACAGTCTTTGCACAAAAAAAAACCTCACTGAGCAAGGTAATCTGTCGTCTCTGAGGGGGTTTATATACGGCGAGCCAAGTACCGCGTCCGTCGCAGAATTTTCTTTTTGCTTGTGTCACTTTCTGTCGGCATTTGGTGTATGGCCACATCTTGCCTATTCAAGTTCCGTCATGCGGCCTTGCGATGTCATTGACCTCTTGATGGATGACAACTCCGCGTTTTCTCTGGGATGCTTACGGCCGGGTCACTCATTAGAACTGCTGCTGACAATATTGATTATCCTCATCCAATGACGCCGACTAAGAGACCTTTTTTTAGCTGAGGTTAATATATTTTTGACGGTATAAAATTAATAGTTTTGTGTATTTTTAATGAAATAATGCATTTAATGCACACTTTTAGTATATTTTAATGTGTAATAAATAGTAGTTGAACCAGTAGACTTTTATTCGGCCATAATTTACAGGCCGACCTTGTCGACTGCCTGGGCGACCAGACATCGCTGTTCTTCCTCCCCTTCAGTGCCAGGCCAGTCGAGCCACATTGTGATGGATAGAGATGGTGGGGGTAGGAGCCTGGCTTCTGAGACGCTGGGCAATAGAAGCGACAATGGGCCAATTCCGCATAGATACAGGGTCAGTTGGGACAGGAAGAGTCCGACCGACAGCGATGGAGAAAGAGGCAGGACGGGGCGATGGCTACATTCATTTGGATGTGCCGAAGAAGGCGAGCCTCCGGCACGGTGAATGATGGATGACGGGGAGGGTAAAGGCGTCTGTCGAGGCGCAGATCGAAGTAGACATCCTTTATGGTGTGGCGCAGGGTGACTCTTCAACCGTCCTCCGATGGCTTGGGCCAGCGAATCAACGGTGCCTAGAAAACACAGTCGAGCGCGAGCTGATGGGCGAGCTCATTGCTGTCAATCCCTGAATGCCCAGGGACCCAGCGGAGGAAAACGACGGAAGGCTGCAGTACGGAGACAGCTCGTTCGACCTCCTATCGGAGTGAAGGGGTTGGGGTGCGGTTCTGCGTGTGGCAGATAGTGGCTTATGAGTGTGAGGGCATATGACTGGAGGGCATGTGCATTGGCTAGGACCTCGAGAGACAATTAGTCCAGAGGACGTAGGTACGGCTCGCTGGTGGGGTTTCAGGTACGGGAACGTGGGGATTGCACAGGGCGTAGCTGCACGAACATCGAGGATCCACTAAAGGTATCCCTGTAGCCTACGCCCTGGGTATCGATGAGAGGGAAATGGCGCTGCCAGCGATGGCCAGCATGCAGCAATGTGGGCATGTATGGTCGGGAGGATACCAAGATGGGGAGCTGGGGTTAGAATAGGAGAGGAAAAGGGGGGTTGGGAATTGGAGAGATGCCCGCTTGAGCCAATAACCACTGACTCTGACGGGTAAGAGAAATCCGGGCAAGCTGCGAGTCTTGATGGCGACTGAGAAGAGAACGCAGAGGATGGAAGACGCCTGTGGCGAAGAGCTTAGCAGTAGAGGTAGTGATAGGAAGGTTGACAGCTGCCTTGCAGATGCCCGAAACGGCAGTCTCGAGAGCGTTAAGGTGAGCGTGAGTGAAGGAAACGTATTGTGCAACGTAAAAGACCTTGCTGAAGGTCAGCGCATGCGAACTCTGCACGCTTGAGCCTCCTGGAGACCTAAACGCCGAGTGACCACATGCCGCAGCAGGTGATTTACCGAGTGGCAGGTGCTGACACTGTGGTGGAGGGCCTACATGTTCTTGGTCGCATGCAAAGGGAAGCCAAAAACTTTACACTGGGTGACGACAGGAATTCGAGAGCCAGAAAGGTGGAGGGAGACGAAGTGGTTGTGCGAGCGCGGGCATGGGGAGTGGTTGAGAAGGAAAATCTCGCGTTTCTCCGGAGTGGGAGAGAGGCCAGCCAGAGGTGGTGAGAAAGGATTCGTTGGAATTTAGGCCCCACTGTTGGGTGTCCTGTGCATGACCTGGAGATCCAGACGAACAAAAAAGAGTGGTGTGAAATACTATATGTTGCAGGTCAGGAACTTCCGCTAGCTAGGAGGCAAGAGGGGAGAGCGAGATCGAAAAGGGTAAGAGGGAAAACAGCACCTTGAGGAGTGCCACGGCTGAGGAGGTGGGGGTCGGACAGATGGGTGTCTACTCGAAAGCGAGCCACTCGGTTAGGGAGGATTGAGCGGATATAAGAGCATATGCGCGAGTCACAGGCCAGGGAGGCGAATTTAAAAAAGATTTCGTCGTGGTAAAACCGTTGAAGGCCTTGCGAACATTGACGATCACAAGTGCGTGAATTTGGGTGAGGGTTGGGGAGAGAAAGGTATGCTGTAGAATCCAGAACAAGGGCTGTGAACAGAATCGGCGCCGGAAGCCGGTAAGAGAATGGGGGATGAACTCCCACGTCTCGAGAAAATTCTCGGGTCAGGGCCATTCGCCCAAGGGCCTTCCCAACGCACTACGTCAGGGAGAGAGAGAAAATAAAATTTATTTTATTTTCACGCGGCGAGCGAGATGCAGGAAGAAGGATCGTAATAGACCACACTAACTAAATGTGTAAGGAGTGTGGAAGGGAGGTCAAAGGGCTCGACAAGGACGTCGCTGTGTACATAAATAAACGCAAGTGGCATGGCTGCAATGGCATGGTAGGCGCGGTTACCTGGGACAGTGTGGGTCGTCCGAGCCTCCTGGAGTGGGAGAAAATGAGGCTGTACGGGGCGGGTGAGCAGATACTGGTGGAGGGCGTGTAATAAATTTACTAAGTGGAAGTGGTATTTTTAACGTATTTGTAAGAGTGTTATGAATATTGTCACGTTGTAGTGACGGCAGTCCAGCGGTCAAGGAGACACCAGCAAGACTTGCAAACGAAGCTCTTTATTTGGGCTGACTTACGCCCGCAAAAGAACTGAATCACTCGGCGACAGCGTAAGCAGGAAACGTGCTCGTCAGTCATCGAACTACGAATTCTCGCTGCTCGCGGGACCGTTCAATTTAAAGCCGGCAAGGAAACATCGAAATAACAGGTCGAGATCATCTACAGTAATCTGGAAACACGTAGATGCAGCTCTTCATGGCTGTGATCAATCGAGATTAGTCCGGTCGCTTCTCGCGTTGCGAACAAAAATGATAACACCCCTTTTCTGCGGCCTTGCGCGCATGAACGGACACTACAATGATACGTGGCAATATTACTCCTAGCATACTTAAAATGCATGCATATTGTAATTTAAGGATAAGGGCAAAAAATAGACAATATTAAATTAATACAACATGCTCGAAATGCATTTTAGCACTAACTTTTTCGCTAAGTGCACTACTACCTATTGCGCGACCAAATATACTGTCACATCAATAACTCTGCTTTCAAAATGGCTATATTGCTAGCTCTCGCTGAAATTCGCAAAGCAGGCTCTCTATTTTTTTCGAAAGCGAAAAACATTGGTTTGTTACGCGGTTTTACATTTAACAAGGTAGCATTTTGTTTTTTCTCCTCGGTGTGAGTTTATCCCATTCTTTCAGAACAAAAATAAGAAAACATCACAATAATATGCGTCCTGGAAAAATGTGCTTTTCTTGCTTTTTTATTGCCTGATTGCGGCCTCTCTCATTTTCGTCCTCTTTAATTAGTCCGGTCACTTCTCGAGTCAAGAACAAAAATGATAACACCCCTTTCCTGCAGCCTTGCGCGAACGAACGGACACTACTATGATACGTGGCATTACCCCCCTCCCAAAGAAGCATCGTCTCGATGCTTTAAAATGGAAATAACCACGGAGAATGCGAAAAGTTCGAGTCCTTTAGCGTTCATAATATGGCTAAAGGCGTACGACATGTACGACTTCCAGGTGTGTGCGGCGTCGCTGAGATGCTGTCGACGACAGCATCTCAGCGACGCAGGGTTGCCGACGTGCCGTCGGGGACGACTTCATAGTCGAGGTCACCTATGCGACGGAGAATCCTGTACGGGCCAAAGTTGCGTCGCAGCAACTTTTCACTCAATCCACGGCGGCGAATTGGCGTCCATATCCAAACACGATCACCTGGCGTGTAATGCGTCTCTCGTCGGCGCAGATTGTAGCGTCGGGCGTAGGTGTGCTGCTGGTCTTGAATGCGCAGCCGCGCAAGTCTTCGGGCTTCCTCGGCCCGATGAAGGTAGGCGGCGACATCGAGGTTGTCTTCGTCGGAAACGTGCGGGAGCATTGCGTCGAGTGTTGTGGTGGGCTTCCTGCCGTATACCTGCTGGAATAGGGTAAACCTGGTTGTCTCCTGGACGGCAGTATTATAGGCGAAGATCACGTAGGGCAGAATGGAGTCCCACGTCTTGTGTTCGGCGTCGATGTACATGGAGAGCATGTCTGCGATGGTTTTGTTCAGACGCTCTGTGAGTCCGTTGGTTTGCGGATGATAGGCAGTTGTCCTCCGGTGGCTTGTCTGGCTGTAGTTTAAAATGGCTTGCGTCAGCTCTCTGTAAATGCCGTTCGTCTGTCTGTGATGAGCACTTCGGGGGCGCCGTGTCACAGGAGAATTTGTTCGACAAAAAATTTTGTGACTTCTGTTGCGGTACCACTAGTTAACGCTTTTGCTTCGGCGTAGCGGGTCATGTAGTCGGTGGCCACGATGATGCATTTGTTACCTGATGATGAAGTCGGGAAGGGGCCCAGGAGGTCAATCCCTATTTGCTGGAAGGGCTTAGTTTGCGGTGGTATGGGGTTCAGGAGTCCGGCTGCTCTAGTTGGAGGCGTTTTGCGTCGCTGACAATCACGGCACGTTTTCACGTAATGGGAAACGCAGGCAGGTAGCCGCGGCCAATAGTACTTCTCCTGCATGCGGTGCAACATGCGAGCAATCCCGAGATGCCCTGCAGTCGGCTCATCATGACATGCCTGCATAATTTCTTGCCTGAGAATTTTGGGCACGACAAGAAGATGCATTGTCCTGTTGGGCGCGAAGTTCTTCTTCAGGAGGACATTATTGTGAAAGACGAAGGCCGACAGTTGGCGCTTGAACCCTCGGGGAGGCGATACTGTCTTGCCTTTAAGATAATCAACTAGGCTTTGAAACTCAGGATCCGAGCGCTGCTGCTGCGCGAAACTGCTGGCGCTTGTTGTTGTTGTTGTTGCCTTAGTGGCATGGCACATACCCACGATGGGGGATTGGCCAGGGTTCAGTGAGGAGAGCCCAAAGAAGGTAAATTGGTGCCAAGCTAATGGATTACCTTTTGGTGCCAAGCCAATGATTTAGCTTTGGGTACGTATTCCCAGGAATTAAAGATGGAATTATGGATAAAAAGTGACTATGGGAACAAATGAATGAAAAAAAAACAACGAGCATAAAGATTAGAGAATTGAATACAAGAAAAATTAAGAATGATTTCGCAATGCGGACATTTTGGGTACTATTAGCAAGGGAACCTGCAGGTAGCAATTATGTAATTGTGGAGGAAATCGCAAACTTGATGTAAGGCGAAACCTCTGGCGCTAGCACCGAAGGAGAGAAGAAGCGGAACCGACAAGGTGAGTCCCATTCGAGAAATTGGGATTTCGAGATATGTCCTTCTCTAAAGTGCAAACCTCCGGCAATAGAGTAGGAAATGCTCCAGTGTTTCCACATAACCACAAGTCGTACAAAGGTTTGAGGGACTGAACCCGCATCTGCATAAATAAAGATTTAAGCGGGGAATTCTGCACCGCAGGAGTGTCATTCCAACCTCACACTGCCGGGATTTACATGCACGAACCTTCCATGGGTACGTGAGATGGTGTTAGTCAACAGTGGCGAGCAAGGGATCGTTGCACAGAGTGGAAATATACTGAAAGCGCTGAAACCGAGACATTCCGAAAAGGACCAGATTAGGGACGCTACAGGCGACCGGTGTATTGAGGGCAGATTTTGCTAAAAAGTCTGCTGGATCGTTTTGAAAAATACCGCAGTGACGTGTGATCCAAACGAAGCGCACCTCCTTCACCCATCGAGGAATGAAATACTTTAATGAGCGGCTCAATAGATCGTCCCCTTTAGAATCCAGCGCCAACAACACAGAGAGGCAATCTGACAGGAATATTAGCTGGGAGACACTGAGGGGAATCTTTAAAGCAGCCAGCCCAAGAGCCATAAACTCCGCTAGAAATATGGGAGTATAATCCGGGACTAGAGGCGATTAACTCCAAGAGAGATCCACAGAAAAAAATGCCAATGGCTGCGTTCTGGCGAGTCCCGGACGCATCTGTAGCAATCACACTGTGGTGGGGGAAAGAGTCAAGGTGTTCTGAGAGGAGACTAAGTAGTGTCCTGGACGGGAGATGCTTTGCATTAGGTGGAAAAATATAATCAAAAGCAATATCCACACGGGACGTTGCAGAACCTACTCTACACACAAAACTGAGACCTATACCAATGATCGATAAAAGGTTTTGAGTAAAAACGACCTGAGGGAGGCGGAACCTTGGCCAATGATGCTAAAAAAGAGAGCCGGGTGGGAAACAAAAATAGGTGTAGCCACACCAAAAGCAGACTCAAATGCCCGTAAAAAAGTCCTGACAGTTAATAGCTGAAAACAAGAGTTAAGGTCGGGAATACGAGCCTCTAGGTAGACAACTGCGGTGGAAACTGATTGAGGGAAACCAAGGCAGAGGCGCAGTGCACGCCTTTCTAACAGCAGCAACGGACGGAGCTTGTATTTGGCGGACCCAGAAAAGAGTATGCAGCCAAATTCCAAAATGGGTCTTACATAGGCTTTGTAAAGGAGTAGGAGCGTGTCCCGACGCATGCCAAATTTCCTGTTGCTTATTCGAAGTAGCCGACCGAGCGCACGCTCGCCTTTCTCAAACGTTACTCTTGATGTGGGGCCGCTAGTCCATACCAGCATCATAAATTACGCCTAGATTCTGCAAGGATTCCACCTGCGGTATATTGTCCGTGCGATAGTGTAACGATATATATAAAGGCATGTTGGATTGAAAAACTAACACACTGCCTTTATGCACATTTAACACCAGATTAATGTTATTAAGCCAAACCTCGAGAGCATTGAGGTAAGCCTGAAGACAACGATAAAGGGCATGAATGTCGGTTGCCGAGGCAAAGAAGGCAATGTCATCTGCATAAACATAAACTGTAGCGTCAGGGTGGATGCTGGCGCTTACCGGTCCTAAGAAAGCGTCAGTGTCTTCTTCCGGTGCTGTGCCGACGGGGGCTCGCGCCAAGCAGTCTGCGTCGGAATGCTTGCGGCCAGATTTGTAGACAACAGTTATGTCGTATTCTTGAAGGCACAGGCTCCAACGAGCAAGGCGGCCGGAGGGATCTTTCAAATTGGCTAGCCAGCACAGAGTATGGTGATCGCTCACAACTTTGAGTGGTCGTCCGTACAGGTAGGGGCGAAATTTCGACGTGGCCCAAATAATGGCGAGACATTCTTTCTCGGTGATCGAATAGTTGCCCTCGGCTTTCGACAGTGAACGGCTAGCGTACGCGATAACTTTCTCCTGTCTTCCATTTTTCTGAACGAGGACAGCTCCTAAGCCCACTCTGCTTGCATCGTTATGGATTTCGGTTTCGGCGTTTTCATCAAAGTGCCCGAGCACAGGAGGGGACTGTAAGCGGTGCTCAGCTCGTTGAAAGCTTCCTCTTGTGGCCTTTCCCATTTAAAAGGCACGTCTTCCTTGGTAAGTTGGGTCAAAGGTTCAGCGATGAGCGAAAAGTTCTTGACGAATCGCCGGTAATCAGCGCACAATCCAAGGAATCTGCGTATAGCTTTTTTTTCATTGGGCTGCGGAAATTCTGCGATCGCAGCCGCCTTCTGAGGGTCTGGGCGAACTTCATCCTTGCTTACGATGTGACCAAGGAACAGCAGCTCCTCGTAGGCGAAGTGGCACTTCTCTGGTTTCAGTGTTAGGCCTGAAGACTTGATTGTTTCTAGCACTATCCGAAGCCTTCTGAGGTGGTCTTGAAAGTTTGAGGAGAAGAAAACAACGTTATCTAAGTAGAGTAGGCAAATTTGCCACTTCAAGCCTGCGAGCACCGTATCCATTACTCGCAGGAACGTCGCTGGGGCAGAGCAGAGGCAGCATGGGATCACCTTGAAGAGTCCGTATGGTGTGATGAACCCAGTCTTTTAGCGATCTCTTTCGTCGACTTCAATTTGCCAGGAGCCGCTCTTGAGGACCATTAATGAGAAGTACTTAGCGTTGCACAGCCGATCCAGTTTGTCGTAGATGCGGGGGAGGGGGTAGACATCCTTCTTGGTAATGCTGTTCAAGCGGCGGTAATCGACGCAAAAGCCAAGGGTGCCGTCTTTCTTTTTCACTAGGACGAATGGTGCTGCCCAGGGGCTCCTCGATGGCTGGATGACGTCGTCACGAAGCATTTCCTCAACTTGCTTGCATATAGCTTGGCGTTCTAGCGGCGATACGCTTTAGGGGCTCTGTCGCAGTGGTCGGGCATGTTCGTCTGTGACAATGCCGTGCTTGGCAAGCCGCGTTCGTCGCACATTCGATGCTGATCACAAGCAATCGCTGTACCTTTGAAGAAGACTGCGCATTTGGCCTTGTCTGCTCCGGGTATAGATGGGTTGATATCAAACGTGGGTTGATGGCCTTGGTCAGATGGTTCTACGGGTTGGTCGGGTAGGGCAAATATGTCTCTGATGTCTGCCAGCTCGTCAAGAAAAGCAATCGTCGTGCCTTTGTTTAGATGCCGGTATTCTTCAGTGAAGTTGGTTAGCAGCACTTGGGCTTGGCCATTCCGGATTTGGGCGACTCCGCTTGCGACGCCCAATCCTTGATCCAGGAGTAACTGGGTGTTCCCCTCGATAACGCCTTCGGCATTTTTTATGTCTCCAGTACCTATGCCGACGAGAACAATTGATCGGGGCGGCACGCTCAATGCTTCGTTGAGGACGTTTAAGGCAACGTGATGAGTTGCGCTCGTCGCCGCAGGTATGGCTTTGTCCGTGGAAAGCTTGATCGACTTCGATCGAAGGTGGATGATCGCCCGATGTTCATTCAGGAAGTCCATTCCCAAAATCACGTCTCGCGAGCATTTCTGTAGGACCAGGGAGGTTGTACCGTAGGTTCGCCCATTTACTGTAACTCTCGCGATGCAGCGTCCTGACGGCGTAATAAGGTTACCACCTGCGGTGCGGATCAGCCGGCCATCCCAAGTTGTCACTTTCCTGAGTCGGACAGCGAGTGGCCCGCTCATGACGGAGTAGTCAGCTTCCGTGTCGACCAAGGCAGTAACCGCGTGACCGTCGACCGTAACTTCAAGGTCACTTGTTCGCGTTTTCGTGCTACACGTGGTCTTCGGTCTACGATCTCGGCTTCGTCGGGTAGTGAGGCTGCGGTGGGCGTACTCCGACGTTACTTCTATGGGCAGTGGTAAAAGCTTCAAGTCTGGCGGCGTCGTCGTCGTCGGTGTTGTCGTCGTAGTTGAGGCATGGTCTTGCGTTTTCGTCGATGGGGGATATTTTTTCTTGCGCTCAGAAGCAACCTCACCTCCAGAGGCTGCTTTATGTAGTTTAACCTTCGGGGGCTGGGGGAGCGTCCACGCACTGCGTAGCCTCGGCTTGGAGATACATAGCACGGTGACGATGGCGACGGAGAACGCGATAGGCGGCTCGGCGATGAGTATTCTTTCCGACGCAAAAAGTCCTCGATTTCGGCTGGTCGCTGGCCGGGTCGGGGTCATGGGGCGTCGTAAGAAAACCCTGGGATGCCCATTCTGCTGTATGGGTAGTACCGGAGAATGTGACCGGCTTCGCGGCAGTGGAAGCATAGTGGGCGGCGCTGGTCGGGTGTTCTGCACTCGTCGCATTTCTTCGGCCCTGTGCGACGCTGGTAGGACGTGCGGGTTGGGGCGAGAGGGCGGTGGTCCAGCGCAGCTGGCTGAGGGCGATAGGGGCTTGGGTGCCGTCGTCGAGGTGCAGGACGGCGCACTGCTGCGGCGTAAGTCATGGCTGGGGGCTCCATAGGCTGCGTGGTGGTCAGCGTCACACCCAAGGCCTATTGAACCTCGTCCCGGATGACGTCACTGAGCGATGTAAGTTGCGGCTGCGTTCCCGTTGGCAGCGATCGTCGGAGCTCTTCTCGCCAACTTACCGTATAACCTCTCGCAGTTTATCGTTGTTAGGGATGTTCAGGCAGCTTGCTGACAAAAAAGCGTTGCTGGCGGTCATACTGGCGGGCTCGGGCATGAGGTTTTTTCCACCGTGGATGCCTCTTCTAAGAATTCCGCGACGGTTTAGGTGGGTTGCGGACGAGGCCGGCAAAGAGTTTCTCTTTAACTCCTCGCATAAGCAACTTCACCTTCTCTTCTTCCTTCATGTTCGTGTCGGCACGCCGGAAGAGACGCTTCATCTCCTCAGTATACACTGCAACGGTCTCGTTTGGGTGTTGTATGCGAGACTGTAGAAGCTGCTGGGCTCTCTCCTTTCGCACGACGTTTGTGAAGGCCTTCAGAAGCTGCTCCTTAAAGGTCTCCCAGTTCGTGAGACTAGCTTCCTTCTTTTCAAACCAGATTCTTGCTGGTCCGTCCAAGGCGAAGAAGACGTACCTTAATTTGGCGGCATCGTCCCATCGGTTAAAAATAGCCACATGGTCGAGCTGTTCCAGACATTCTTCGGGGTCCGTGCCAGGCGAAGCGTCTAAGGTTGGTGGCAACCGGGGCTGCTGATTAATAATTGCAGTCGTCGTCTGGGGCAAGCTCTTGGTGGACGTTGCTACTGGCTTTCGCTTCCTGGTAGGGTCCGGGAGGGTCCCGAACTCAGGTGCGTCGCCTCGCAGACGTTGGCTTGCGCGGTGTACTGGAGTCACGTCCTCCGATGAATGACTCAGAGGGCTGGCGTCACGACTTGCTGGGGGTGTCCTGTACATAGAAGGCTACCCAGCACCTCCACTAGATGTCACCTTGTAGTGACGGCAGTCCAGCGGTCAGGGAGACACGAAGAAGACTTGCAAACGAAGCTCTTTATTTGGGCTGACTTGCGCCCGCAAAAGAACTGAATCACTGGGCGACGACGTATGCAACAAACGTGCTCGTCAGTCGTCGAACTGCGAATTCCCGCTGCTCGCGGCACCGTTCAATTTGAAGCCGGCAAGGAAACTTCGAGATAACAGGTCGAGATCATCTACAGTAATCTGGAAACACGTAGATGCAGATCTTCATGGCTGTGATCAATCGAGATTAGTCCGGTCCGGTCGCTTCTCGCGTCACGATCAAAAATGATAACACCCCTTTCCTGCGGCCTTGCGCGAATGAACGGACACTACAATGATACATGGCAATATTACTCCTAGCATACTTAAAATGCATGCGTATTGTAATGTAAGCATAAGGGCAAAAATAGACAATCAATATTAAATTCATACAACATGCTCGAAATGCATTTTAGCACAAACTTTTCCGCTAAATGCACTACAACATATTGCGCGACCAAATTTACTTTCACATCAATAACCCTGCTTTCAAAATGGCTATATTGCTAGCTCTCGCTGAAATTCGCAAAGCAGGCTCTCTATTTTATTCGAAAGCGAAAAACACTGCTTTGTTACGCGGTTTTATATTTAACAAGGTAGCATTTTGTTTTTTCCCCTCGGTGTGAGTTTATCCCATTCTTTTAGAACAAAGATAAGAAAACATCACAATAATTTGCATCCTGGAAATGTGCTTTTCTTGCTTTTTTGATTGCCTGATTGCGGCTTCTCTCATTTTCGGTGATAGTTGGCCTTTTTGTGCAAGAAGCGGTACAGCGTTGCGTACGTTGCGCATTTGATCTTTCGCGAATACATATGTCCTGAGTAACACGTTTTCTGTTCCATTCGAGTAATATAATTGTTATTGGACATTGTCAGCTATTTGTAACCGCTCCTTCTCGCACGAAAAAAAACCCTATTTTTTACTTTAAGTGTAAATGTGACGACGCTGATCTCTGACAATCCCCACAGCCAAAAAATTGTTATATAGAGCTTAAAAGTTTCTTTCAAGAAACTGGAGCCACTGGCAGGCGACGGGAGAGGGAGGAGAAATCTGAAGATCAGAAATCAACGCGCAGTGGAACCTCCGCCCGTTTTACCACGACGAGCTACCCTTTCCAGCTTCACCACCGTCAGTTCGGCACTCAACAAGAAGGCTGCAGGGAAGGGTACGACGGGGTGGATAGGATGGGAGTTCGAGAGGCTGGGAGCAGAGACATTGTTCCAGACGAGCATAGCGAGCAGACCGGATTGAACAGGAGAGATAGAACGCAGCTGGAAAAGAAAAAGGTGGGCAGCTGTGCTCAGAGTACTCTTCAGAATTCTAGAACACATCTGTGCTTAGGTGAGGTCAGAAATTTAAAGGGATCGTGGTAGATGCTTTGAATAATTTTTTTGCTCTCGCGAATATTTCATAATCGTGAGTTTGTAAGCCAACGTCTCCTCCTATGTTAGACAGCTGGACTAGGGGATCACAGGTGTCCGGGTGTGAGAATCGCGGCTTGGTGAGGAGCAAGCTCATTTCCTGTGATTCCTGCTCTGTAGAAGAGCCAACGTGTGGAGGGTGAGCCCAGGGTCAGTTTCTGTACGGCTTCCACTAGGCCTGGTTTAAGGTTATAGATAATCTGCTAGCGCATGAGGAATCGAATAGCCACTTGTGAAGTCTGTAAATAGCGCATGAAGATGTGCGAGCGACCTTAGAAGGTAACTCTCACCATGAATAATCGGCACGTGTACACTTGCAGTGAATTTCATCTTAATCTTAGATTAGCCCTGTATGGAGCTGGCAGCAAGTGCTTATCAGGGCAATTTCCTACTCACGTCTTCTCGTCCTTGTCGGCCCCCAAACTTCCAGTTCCCATGCTTTCAAATCCCTTCTTTAACGCTGACCGACCACGCGTTATCAATTATCAAACCAAGCTGCTGCGGCCAAATCCGTTTCCACAAGTTTCCAATTGGTGAGGATAGGGCCGATTTTTCTTTGCATAATTCACAATGGTACTATTATGCCTGCTATGTTCAGGCACCTAGCTTTCTGCGGTGAGAAAATGGTACAACCTTTAGAAGCTTTTGCGCCCAGATTGAAGTGAATGGAGACGCCGACGTGTTATGCACAGAGCGAGAGTGTGTTGTAATTGCCGAGTGTTCCAGGCGTGCTCGGCGGCTATTATAACACGGTGCTCTCATAAATTAGCCAGCGAAGCTCATCTCTTCGCGCTGCCCAGGTTCGAAAGCCAGTCCTGGCGATGTTTATTCGATTTCCGCAGGTTGACCGAGGTTAACCTCAAGTTCATGCTAGCCGCATAATTACTGGCTTGGTTTGACGGTGTTAAGTAGGGCTTTAAAACAAACATTTTTAAATGCTTCAGGCGCAGTGTAATGACTGGCAAAACTCCAGTTGAAGAATGCCGTGCACAAAGGAACGTGCGTGTATGTTTTTAACACGTTCTGCGTGTCGCAAAGCTAACACGGCATCAAGTAATGGTTCGTATTAACGTTACTAAACAATGGCGCTTGATTGATTTAAATTCAGGTCAATGATTTTGCTCCTGGAAAAGCGTTGATTTAAATAGACAGATAATTAAGAGCACTGGAACAAAGCGTTGCGTTATCTCTTCCGAACCAACGCAAAAAGACAAGAGATTGGAGTTTTGAGCTCATTTTAGTCGCTTAGAATGAAATGATGAATGGTCGTTGTCCCCGGATTTGAGCGGTTTTCAGATAAAGTGGATTTCAGCAGGCAGGAATAACTATCTTTTAAGAAGTCTAAGCATGTTTGCAAGTTCTCACTGCTTTTCTGGCAGAAACTTTTAATGCTGTTGATCTGAAAATATTATTCGTTTGCAGAACCTCGATGTAGCAGAATCGTTCTTGAATGTTACTGTTTTTTTTTTTCATTTCTAGCTTCATCTTGCGCGCAATGCTTAGAGCGAATCACGTGCCTCATTCTTTTCTTTAAAAAGTTGCTCAAAACTCCACATTAAGACTCTTACTCCCAGAGCTTAGAACAACATTGATGACATTAGCCGACGGGCGGCGACCGGCGAAACCTGGTTTCTGGTCGCCCGCGGGTAATCAGCCTATTGGCGGCCTGTTGTCGGCCACCAGGGTGTCGAACCGGAACTGAACCCGAACCCGAAACCGGAACCGAACCCGAATTTTCGCCCGGAACCGGAACCGAACCGAACCCATATTTTTTTCGCCATCTTGGAACTGAACCCGAACCGGAACGATTCAAAGGAACCGTTCCGAACCGGTTCGGGACCCGGTTCAGCCCCACTTGTTTTGCATCCCGGCATACGTCTTGTTTTCCGACAAAATGAGATGATCTATCGCATAGACTTACCCACCCGTAGCTGTCTGCGCTGGGAAGTGCAAAAATGATACCCAGTATATGCGACAGCAAATTTACAGGAGGTCTGGTGCCTGGGAAGAAGCCTAATCAGGGTGTCGAACCGGAACTGAACCCGAACCCGAAACCGGAACCGAACCCGAATTTTCGCCCGGAACCGGAACCGAACCGAACCCATATTTTTTTCGCCATCTTGGAACTGAACCCGAACCGGAACGATTCAAAGGAACCGTTCCGAACCGGTTCGGGACCCGGTTCAGCCCCACTTGTTTTGCATCCCGGCATACGTCTTGTTTTCCGACAAAATGAGATGATCTATCGCATAGACTTACCCACCCGTAGCTGTCTGCGCTGGGAAGTGCAAAAATGATACCCAGTATATGCGACAGCAAATTTACAGGAGGTCTGGTGCCTGGGAAGAAGCCTAATTGACGCTTCTGTAATGTATTGCCGCGAATTATAAACACTTGTACTTCAGGTTTATGTGAAATCTTGAGTTATTACTCCTCCCTTTTACATATTTGCGTAAATCTTTAATTAAAATGTTAGGACTGCTCTAATTCAGTAAAGTACTATAGACATCAAACTTTTGCTTGCGTGCTTTCTTCTTTCAAACGATGCGTTTGACGTTGGTGTACATGGAGCACCGCGTGGTATTCACCAACACATAATAAATAATTTATGTTTGAATTTCTTCTTGACCCTGTTTCGGTTTCACCAACATAACGATGGCTGTGACGTATAGTGGAAATTAGGCCGCGTGAGGTGCTATAAAAAGGCAAAATAACTGCTGAAACGTCGTTCGTTGTAATTATAGGTCTTGAAGTCGGCTGATATAAGTGCTACAGTGAGTCAAAAGAACGTATCAGCGTTTGTATTAGTTTTACCATGCCTCACGTGACCTAATGTTGAACTGACGTAAAAGCCATCATTCGGTTGATGAAACCGAAACAGCATGGGAGAAAAAACTATTTTCTAAATTATTTAGTGGCAGTAGCCGAATACCACACGGTGATCCATGTATTCTAATATCTATGGCGTCATTTGAAAGGAGAAAACACGCAATAAAACTGGGTGTCTAGAGTCATTTTAGTGCCGATTGAGAATGCCTTCCTTTTCTTTGCGTCATTTCCCACCAATAGACGAAATATTAGCGCGAGGACCCAACAATGTTGTGATGGGGTTTTTTGAGGAAAAGAAAGGGCGCAGTCTGTCTCACTTCTTCATGGACACCTGAACCGCGCCGTAAAAGAGGGAGGAAGGTGGGAGGGAAAGAAAAAAGAGAAACAGGCGCAGTAGGGGTGGGCTCCAGAATAATTTCTACGCTCGCAGCTACCAATGGGGGTATCATAAAGAGGACGTAAAAGGCAGCAAGTTAGCCGCAGCCATAGCCGACGCAGCACTAACCACCCTCACGGACCCGCTGTACCCGACTAGAATAGGAAACAGCGTCTGTCGAGACACGTGTCCAGACCTCTCGCTAGTCCGGAACGCTAAAAATTACGAATGGCGCAATACAGAAGAAACTCTCGGCAGTGACCACTGCATCCTACAAATCGCATTAGAATCAAATAAATTACGGAAAAGGAGGGGAGAGGCTTGCCTGACAGATTGGACGAAGTTCAGGGAAGTGGAAACTTCGGCACTGGGTGTCGCCGCGGCAACCTATGAGGATTGGGCCAAAACGCTAATTGAATAAAAAAATCGCTTCACGCGCAAATTGC
This sequence comes from Amblyomma mixtum, assembly GCF_055824585.1. Lineage (NCBI taxonomy): Eukaryota > Metazoa > Arthropoda > Arachnida > Ixodida > Ixodidae > Amblyomma > Amblyomma mixtum. Next base: position 195,246,431 of record NC_143012.1, on the reverse strand, counting down.
AGACCACCGACGGCACCCCGGCAGTAGACAACCACCTCTTGCACTTATGGGAAGCCAGGAGATCTCTAACTAGGAGATGGAAAAAACAAAAACATAACCGTAAGCTTAAAATTAGAATTGCCCAGCTAACAAAACAAGCGGAAGAGTACGCATGGTCTCTAGCCAAAACCAACTGGATATCTAAATGCGATTCCCTACAAGGCACCCTCAGCACGAAAAGTACATGGAGCTTCCTCAGGTGTCTCATTGAGCCTAATAAAACCAAAGGCGAACAGAGCAGAAATTTAAGGAGGGCACTCCACGACTTTCAAGGAACAGACGAACAATTCGCCGACAAACTGAGAGCAAGGTACTTATGTACAACTGTAGACTATGATGAGGAGATCAGGACATACTCCTACCAGCTGGGGTTCCTTAAAGGGCAACTGCATATGTTTTAGAAATCGACGAGCCTAAAAAGGTCGAATGTGTGAAACTTCCTGGTAAAGTATGCGAAGTCCTTTTGGCCTAGCATTTGAAACGGTGTCGTAATCACCAATTAAAATTTCAACGGTCTTCAAGCTTCTCCGCAGCGCACAACGCTAAGTGGGGGACGCATGATGACGTCAGCGAAAGTATCCGTACATTTCCAACGCATAAACGCCTGCTTTGAAGGAAAAAAAAAAAAACCAACGGCACCGAAGTCAAAGCCCGCCAAACGTTGTTTGGAATCGTCCAACGAGGCACGGCACGGCGTGGCTGACGGCAGCAGTAATTTGAAATCATACCTTCCGCGACAACACACTGAACTTCCCCGCACTCCTTTGTTGCTTTGAGGAGAAGTGCAAAATTGAATCGTCGATTACGTCACTATTTTAAATGGCAGTGCAAAAAACGTAGCATGCTTTACTGCTTTACCTACAGCCTATATAGATTTGAATCCTTGAGTATCGCGAAATTCTCAAAAAGTGGCGCAGTTGCCCTTTAACGTGCACTGACATCGCGCAGCACACGGTGCCTTTTGCGTTTCGCCTCCATCGAAACCTGGCCGCCGGGGCCGAGTTATGTATAGGTAGTTATGTATAGGTAGAGGAAGTAATGACCGATCGCAACATTTGTCATCTGCCATGTGGAGAGGCCGTACAGGTAAGTAAAAGCCAAGAGTGAGAAAACCGAAGGAATCAGCACTCGCGAGCATGTCCAGAAAAAAGGCAAGCACTTACTCATCTATTAAGCATAGCTGCCAGAAGGGGGTTGTTTGTGGCTTTGGAAATAAATACCTGAAACAAGTTGGTGGACAAATGGTGCATGCCAGATTAACCCCTCCTTATCACCCTATCAGGGGCGCAAAAAATTCTGTGGACGCAAAGGTTGCATTTGATAGCGCCCCAGGAAAGGTCCCAAACATTATATCACAAACAAATTTCTTACTTTACTATAGCGAGAAGCCACGATTAGCTGAGTTTTGAAGATACTGAGCTATAGGGGCTCAGGATATATAACGTGAGTCGCAAAGGCGATGTCGAATAGGTGATGTAAATAAAATATGTTTGATAAGTTCTGGATGTTAGGGAGAGCCAGTGCTCCCACGAGGCTCTCGTTGGGTGGGGGATGGGCTGTGGAGGGATTTTCGAACATTTTCTTACCATGTAGTAAAGGAGGGGGGACTGGCAAGTCAGTTTCAGTGTGACGGAAAGGTGTCTGTCTATGTATACGGGCCGATACATGACAGTTTCGTTTCTCAGTAGTACGCGGGAACGTAGAGGGCGCGTGCGGCGGCAATTTTGGGGCCCCGTAAGTACAGTGCGTACGAGAAAGTCCCAACTGACTAAAGTCTCAAGGGAGACCTATTACTCGCGCTACGGGGTCTCCAAACTGCTCAAGCAGGAGGGTCTTGTAGTTGCAAAATGTATCGGCTTTTCATCCTACACCTCATAAGGTGGATTATAGCGTATATACATAGCCGATTTTCATTAATTTCGAGTTCATATCATTTTGCGGCTCTTACCGTAAATTCGTCTTTTTGCTGCGGACCATACATAAAATGGGTAAAGTAGGAACATCTCGCATTAAACAATTTTTGCATGCTCAAGTAACGCAGTAAACTCGACAAAAGGAAGACAGAAGACGACACGAGCGCTGACTAACAACTGGTTATTTTATTCTAGGAAAAGGCGCAGGACACAGGAATCAACCCCAGAAAAACAGAAAAAAGGTTAGAACTTAAAAATCATACTGCGCATGCTCATCACAGTCGTGTCGTGACGTCTTTTTCAACGAAATTCGAAGAGTATCTTCGATAGTAGACGGCACTCACCTATCTCCTGGACCTCACACAATGCCAAGAAAGTCTGACTCCTTATCTACCAAACTGATAGATGGTGAAGCAACACACTCATCTGCTTCCCCACTTAGAAAGAGAAGTCTCCTGTTTAATCACCCTGATCGAATTTGTACGGAGATTATGGAGGCCTGTATGATCAGGAAGGATGCAGATGAGCGTGTTGCTTCACCATACATCAATTTTGCAGATAAGGAGCCAGGCTTTCTTGGCATAGTGTGAGGTCCAGGAGATAGGGGAGTGCCGTCTACTATGGAATATAGCCTTCGAATTTCATTGAAAAAGATGTCATGACTAGACTACGATGCGCATGCGTAGTATGGTTTTTTAGTTTTAATCTTCGCTCTTCTGTTTTTTGGATTGTTCAATGTGTCCTGCAACTTCATATACTTTTCCAAGAATGTAATAACCAGTTGTTAGTCAGCGTGTGTGTCGTCTCCAGACTTCCGTTTGTCCTGTTTACTGCGCTGCTTAAGCAACCGTTACCAACTAGCCCAGTTTTATGTTCTCGTAAACAAATCTTTGCATTTTTTATTTTGTATAGCAATGTGCAAGAAAAAAGAAAACGCATATCACTGAAACCCATCTACGTTCTAATTTTTTTTGTCCTGAACCCGTTTGAACCCGTTTGAACCGGTTCGAGACGGTCCGAACCGGTTCGAACCGGAACGGAATGGCCCTCTGGAGCCGAACCCGGAACTGAACCCGAAAGGCGTGAACCCGAACCCGAACCGAACCCGAAAAAATACCGGTTCGACACCCTGAGCCTAATTGACGCTTCTGTAATGTATTGCCGCGAATTATAAACACTTGTACTTCAGGTTTATGTGAAATCTTGAGTTATTACTCCTCCCTTTTACATATTTGCGTAAATCTTTAATTAAAATGTTAGGACTGCTCTAATTCAGTAAAGTACTATAGACATCAAACTTTTGCTTGCGTGCTTTCTTCTTTCAAACGATGCGTTTGACGTTGGTGTACATGGAGCACCGCGTGGTATTCACCAACACATAATAAATAATTTATGTTTGAATTTCTTCTTGACCCTGTTTCGGTTTCACCAACATAACGATGGCTGTGACGTATAGTGGAAATTAGGCCGCGTTAGGTGCTATAAAAAGGCAAAATAACTGCTGAAACGTCGTTCGTTGTAATTATAGGTCTTGAAGTCGGCTGATATAAGTGCTACAGTGAGTCAAAAGAACGTATCAGCGTTTGTATTAGTTTTACCATGCCTCACGTGACCTAATGTTGAACTGACGTAAAAGCCATCATTCGGTTGATGAAACCGAAACAGCATGGGAGAAAAAACTATTTTCTAAATTATTTAGTGGCAGTAGCCGTATACCACACGGTGATCCATGTATTCTAATATCTATGGCGTCATTTGAAAGGAGAAAACACGCAATAAAACTGGGTGTCTAGAGTCATTTTAGTGCCGATTGAGAATGCCTTCCTTTTCTTTGCGTCATTTCCCACCAATAGACGAAATATTAGCGCGAGGACCCAACAATGTTGTGATGGGGTTTTTTGAGGAAAAGAAAGGGCGCAGTCTGTCTCACTTCTTCATGGACACCTGAACCGCGCCGTAAAAGAGGGAGGAAGGTGGGAGGGAAAGAAAAAAGAGAAACAGGCGCAGTAGGGGTGGGCTCCAGAATAATTTCTACGCTCGCAGCTACCAATGGGGGTATCATAAAGAGGACGTAAAAGGCAGCAAGTTAGCCGCAGCCATAGCCGACGCAGCACTAACCACCCTCACGGACCCGCTGTACCCGACTAGAATAGGAAACAGCGTCTGTCGAGACACGTGTCCAGACCTCTCGCTAGTCCGGAACGCTAAAAATTACGAATGGCGCAATACAGAAGAAACTCTCGGCAGTGACCACTGCATCCTACAAATCGCATTAGAATCAAATAAATTACGGAAAAGGAGGGGAGAGGCTTGCCTGACAGATTGGACGAAGTTCAGGGAAGTGGAAACTTCGGCACTGGGTGTCGCCGCGGCAACCTATGAGGATTGGGCCAAAACGCTAAATGAATAAAAAAATCGCTTCACGCGCAAATTGCAGACCACCGACGGCACCCCGGCAGTAGACAACCACCTCTTGCACTTATGGGAAGCCAGGAGATCTCTAACTAGGAGATGGAAAAAACAAAAACATAACCGTAAGCTTAAAATTAGAATTGCCCAGCTAACAAAACAAGCGGAAGAGTACGCATGGTCTCTAGCCAAAACCAACTGGATATCTAAATGCGATTCCCTACAAGGCACCCTCAGCACGAAAAGTACATGGAGCTTCCTCAGGTGTCTCATTGAGCCTAATAAAACCAAAGGCGAACAGAGCAGAAATTTAAGGAGGGCACTCCACGACTTTCAAGGAACAGACGAACAATTCGCCGACAAACTGAGAGCAAGGTACTTATGTACAACTGTAGACTATGATGAGGAGATCAGGACATACTCCTACCAGCTGGGGTTCCTTAAAGGGCAACTGCATATGTTTTAGAAATCGACGAGCCTAAAAAGGTCGAATGTGTGAAACTTCCTGGTAAAGTATGCGAAGTCCTTTTGGCCTAGCATTTGAAACGGTGTCGTAATCACCAATTAAAATTTCAACGGTCTTCAAGCTTCTCCGCAGCGCACAACGCTAAGTGGGGGACGCATGATGACGTCAGCGAAAGTATCCGTACATTTCCAACGCATAAACGCCTGCTTTGAAGGAAAAAAAAAAAAACCAACGGCACCGAAGTCAAAGCCCGCCAAACGTTGTTTGGAATCGTCCAACGAGGCACGGCACGGCGTGGCTGACGGCAGCAGTAATTTGAAATCATACCTTCCGCGACAACACACTGAACTTCCCCGCACTCCTTTGTTGCTTTGAGGAGAAGTGCAAAATTGAATCGTCGATTACGTCATTATTTTAAATGGCAGTGCAAAAAACGTAGCATGCTTTACTGCTTTACCTACAGCCTATATAGATTTGAATCCTTGAGTATCGCGAAATTCTCAAAAAGTGGCGCAGTTGCCCTTTAACGTGCACTGACATCGCGCAGCACACGGTGCCTTTTGCGTTTCGCCTCCATCGAAACCTGGCCGCCGGGGCCGAGTTATGTATAGGTAGTTATGTATAGGTAGAGGAAGTAATGACCGATCGCAACATTTGTCATCTGCCATGTGGAGAGGCCGTACAGGTAAGTAAAAGCCAAGAGTGAGAAAACCGAAGGAATCAGCACTCGCGAGCATGTCCAGAAAAAAGGCAAGCACTTACTCATCTATTAAGCATAGCTGCCAGAAGGGGGTTGTTTGTGGCTTTGGAAATAAATACCTGAAACAAGTTGGTGGACAAATGGTGCATGCCAGATTAACCCCTCCTTATCACCCTATCAGGGGCGCAAAAAATTCTGTGGACGCAAAGGTTGCATTTGATAGCGCCCCAGGAAAGGTCCCAAACATTATATCACAAACAAATTTCTTACTTTACTATAGCGAGAAGCCACGATTAGCTGAGTTTTGAAGATACTGAGCTATAGGGGCTCAGGATATATAACGTGAGTCGCAAAGGCGATGTCGAATAGGTGATGTAAATAAAATATGTTTGATAAGTTCTGGATGTTAGGGAGAGCCAGTGCTCCCACGAGGCTCTCGTTGGGTGGGGGATGGGCTGTGGAGGGATTTTCGAACATTTTCTTACCATGTAGTAAAGGAGGGGGGACTGGCAAGTCAGTTTCAGTGTGACGGAAAGGTGTCTGTCTATGTATACGGGCCGATACATGACAGTTTCGTTTCTCAGTAGTACGCGGGAACGTAGAGGGCGCGTGCGGCGGCAATTTTGGGGCCCCGTAAGTACAGTGCGTACGAGAAAGTCCCAACTGACTAAAGTCTCAAGGGAGACCTATTACTCGCGCTACGGGGTCTCCAAACTGCTCAAGCAGGAGGGTCTTGTAGTTGCAAAATGTATCGGCTTTTCATCCTACACCTCATAAGGTGGATTATAGCGTATATACATAGCCGATTTTCATTAATTTCGAGTTCATATCATTTTGCGGCTCTTACCGTAAATTCGTCTTTTTGCTGCGGACCATACATAAAATGGGTAAAGTAGGAACATCTCGCATTAAACAATTTTTGCATGCTCAAGTAACGCAGTAAACTCGACAAAAGGAAGACAGAAGACGACACGAGCGCTGACTAACAACTGGTTATTTTATTCTAGGAAAAGGCGCAGGACACAGGAATCAACCCCAGAAAAACAGAAAAAAGGTTAGAACTTAAAAATCATACTGCGCATGCTCATCACAGTCGTGTCGTGACGTCTTTTTCAACGAAATTCGAAGAGTATCTTCGATAGTAGACGGCACTCACCTATCTCCTGGACCTCACACAATGCCAAGAAAGTCTGACTCCTTATCTACCAAACTGATAGATGGTGAAGCAACACACTCATCTGCTTCCCCACTTAGAAAGAGAAGTCTCCTGTTTAATCACCCTGATCGAATTTGTACGGAGATTATGGAGGCCTGTATGATCAGGAAGGATGCAGATGAGCGTGTTGCTTCACCATACATCAATTTTGCAGATAAGGAGCCAGGCTTTCTTGGCATAGTGTGAGGTCCAGGAGATAGGGGAGTGCCGTCTACTATGGAATATAGCCTTCGAATTTCATTGAAAAAGATGTCATGACTAGACTACGATGCGCATGCGTAGTATGGTTTTTTAGTTTTAATCTTCGCTCTTCTGTTTTTTGGATTGTTCAATGTGTCCTGCAACTTCATATACTTTTCCAAGAATGTAATAACCAGTTGTTAGTCAGCGTGTGTGTCGTCTCCAGACTTCCGTTTGTCCTGTTTACTGCGCTGCTTAAGCAACCGTTACCAACTAGCCCAGTTTTATGTTCTCGTAAACAAATCTTTGCATTTTTTATTTTGTATAGCAATGTGCAAGAAAAAAGAAAACGCATATCACTGAAACCCATCTACGTTCTAATTTTTTTTGTCCTGAACCCGTTTGAACCCGTTTGAACCGGTTCGAGACGGTCCGAACCGGTTCGAACCGGAACGGAATGGCCCTCTGGAGCCGAACCCGGAACTGAACCCGAAAGGCGTGAACCCGAACCCGAACCGAACCCGAAAAAATACCGGTTCGACACCCTGTCGGCCACGTACCAAGTTGGGCGGAAGTCGCCCAGCACCCTCGGCCCAAGCATGTGTCCCGAAATGAATGCCGACCACATTCGTAAGGCGTCGCAGGAAAGCGGGAGGGGTGACGTTGGCCCGGTCGTAGAGGACAAATGGGTTTAACTAAATCGAAATGGAAATTAATTAACCGTTATAATGCGCTGTTAAGTCCATCTAGTTGGACACAGGTTTACTTTGAAGGAGCAGACTACTGACGGTTAGATTAATCTGTACTACTCAAAATGTTCCACTTTGTTTCACCAAGAGGTCCCTTAGCAATAAAAAGGATGTGCTAAAGATGCATTTCGAACATATTGTATTCATTTCATATTTATTTGGCTTTTTTTGTCTCTCTGCTTAAATTGCAATACAAATGCTTTCTAAGTATATTAGGAATATTATTTTGAACGTTCTTACAAATACGAGAAAAATACATTTTTGCTCGCTTAGTATATTTATAATGTAATAAACATATACTAAAAATATACATTAAATACATTAGATCACATTAAAAATAGACTTAAATATACATTTAATACATTGAAAAATTATTCACTTTGGCTCAAAAAAGGTTTAGTAGTCGGCTTCACAGGCTAATAGTGTCGAATGCACAGCAAATTAATGACTACGCTATAAGCAATGAGTATAATGAACCCACCCCCAAGAAGACACGTATTTACCGAAGGGGAACAGTAAAGATGGGGTCAAAAGTGGACGAAAGTGACCAAAAACAGGAAATGCTCCGAAAAGCCCAATTCTTGGCTTGCCTCACATTGCCCATGCTTGGCTTGCCCCAGATTGTCGCAGAAGTGCCGTACTGGTCTCGTTCGAATCTGGGGGAGGTCTAAAACAGAACTGCTAGTCGTAACTTGCGTCAGGCACAGATCAGGAGTCGAACTGTCAACCAACAAATTCCCGGGCGTCTAAGGCAGCCGGTCGGCCTTGCTAGTGGGGTCCCTTTCGCTGGCATATTCGGGCCCGGAAGTACCCAAGCAGCCTATGCCGGTATAATGCTATCACGTTCCCCGCAAGTAATGTAAATAAGTGCATGGTGATCGGCTATCTGCTAGAAATTATCATAAACGAAAGGACGACAGGAGAGGGAAAGTTTTCACTGTTCCCCGAAACGTCATTTCGAGCCTTTGCTTGTTCTACGGTAGCTTCAAGTGTGATACAAATGTGTTTATGCGGGCTGCCCTTTTGTTAGAATTCAAGTACACTTTGGACGGATCAATTCCGTATTTATAAAAGTACACTTCAAATACATTGCCAACACGCAAATGCCCTTTCCCTAAACGCGATATCGAGCAATAGACTTTTCTACATCAGCTAGACGTGTGCTGCAAATACGTTTAAAAAGACTACCCGTTTTTGAGAAGTGAAGTATAGTGCTCATGAATTAATTTCGTATTTACGAAAGTACACTTTTAATGTATTTACATGATGCTAAAACTGCATGCATATTTTCTAATGTATTTGAAACGTGCTCGAAGTATGCATTAAGTGAAGTATTTTTGTCAAATATCAAGAATAATTTCTAATACCAAGCATGAAATTTCAGGAACCTATTTCCTACATATTTTTAGTGCATTCATGAATGAAAATTATGTTTTGAATGGAATTTAAATATCCCACCTTTTTTTTGAAACATATTAGTTTTCGCTAAGGGGTCATAAATGTCTACCATCTTTCTAGCCTTTCACTTAATGACCAGAAACAGACAATTGTGCGAAGTAGCCAAGGTGTCCTGAATAAAAGCTGACAGAAATAATGAGATTTTTTTCATTTCTTGGTCAGAGCAAACAAGCACTATCAGCATAGTTCGGGTGGCTCAAAGAGAGCTCTGTCGCGGTTACACTGAGCGTGAACTCGAAGCGAAAATCTATCGAAGCCATGGATGTAAAAAGAGTCAACGTGCGTCGAGCACACCCCGTAGTAGACCGTTCCTAAAACTGGCCCGCAAAATAATAGTGCTAGTGGTTGAGAGGTGTCAACAAGCGCTAGAAAGGTGATGATCGCTCCATCGCTGTTTTGGCTTCAAGCGCACTCACATTGAAATTACAGCAGCAAAACATACACACCAGTGACGCACACACAAACGACACGAACAACGAAGAAAATTTGAATCGCGTTCATGCACAGTGCATGGAGTGAAAAAAAAAAACAACCCTTGACAAGCAGCTCAGCACAATACAGCTAAAATCGTGCCAAAACGAAAATCACGCAAGGCGAGGAAAGCCGGTGGCAGTCCATTGCAATATGGCGAGTTACTGGCAGCCTTGCTGGAGAATCTCGTCCTTGGAAGCCTTTTGAAGCTCTTGCAATGTGCAAGGAAAAACCTATTGCGTGCTTAGCAGAACTTGCAGACGCACTTGTACGTGCAAATTCTGGAATGAATATATATATATATATATATATACCACCTGCTTCCTCCATGTTTATCATGGACGTCCCGTTCACGCTTAGGGAGCTTCAGACTGCGCTCAGTGGCCCGCGGCGCCGGTGTGCACCAGGTCCCGACGGTATCACCAACCAAATGCTACATAATCTGTTACAGACTTCAGGAAGGAGTTCCTAAACTTCATCAATCGAGTTTGGGAGACTGGCGATGTTTCTGCGTCGTGGAAAGTGGCATATGTAGTTACCGTTCTGAAGCCTAGCAAAGACATGACGCACCTAGCCTCGTATCGCCTTGTGTCATAGACATCCTGTGTAGCTAAGTTGATTGAGAAGCTGGCAAATCACCGCTTATTGTGGTGGCTGAGGACAGCAAAGCACTGCCATCATGTATGACAGGATTGCGCCGAGGTCTTAGTGCCCAAGATAGCGTCTTAGACTTGGCGAGTTACATTGAACACCAGAGAGCTTATGGGCTTTCCACCTTAGCCATATTTCTTGACGTTGCAAAAGCTTATGACAACGTGCTTCAGAGCTCAAATTCTGAACAGCTTGCGAGTCATGGGCATACAGGGCGATATGTTAAGATTCATTTCCTCGTTTATCAGCGATCGTGCGGCTCGTGTAGGGTTAGAGAGTTCCATAAGCACCGAAAGGGTTCTATCACGAGGTGTGCCTCAAGGAAATGCTCTTTTCCTCACGATCTTTAACGTCATAGTAGCTGGCCTTCCCGATTTGTTGAAAAACAAATTGCTGGCAAGTGCGTATGTCAATATATGCTGACGACATTTGTACTTGGATTACTGGCTACCAACACAGGCGATTAGGCCTGATAGCTCGACAGGCTCTACTTTCGGGTGCAAGCTTACCTTGAAGGTCTGGGATTGTCTCTATGAGTGGAAAAATTCGGCTTTATTCTGTTTCCTGGTGTAGGAAGACGTCAAGCGCGGTTGCAGATAGACCTTGGTCACTTTTGAATCCGTCAATTAAATCACACGCGTTTTCTGGGCGTCATTATTGACTCCCGTCTACAGTGGCGAAAAACTGTCGATGCGATTGTCTCTTCTCTATCTTCGCGTCTCAATGTGATCCGTAGAATTGCTAGCGAGCAATGAGAAAACCATCCTTCCTCAATGGTCAAACTTCATGAAGCGCTGGTGGTCAGTCGCGTAATGCATCAATTACCTTTAATTTCTCGCTCGGCCTCACAGCTCGAACGTCTCAAAGTCTTCTATAGAAAGGGCCTAAGAAGAGCTATTGGAGTTCCTCAGGCGGCTTCGAGCAAGGCAGTACTTCGTGAGTCACTATCGAAATGTCTTAACCTTGTCGCTTCACAAAGTCTGCTACAGCATCTTACACACCTAGGAGAGACGGTAGCTGGGCAATCCCTTTCCAGCAGCTCTGCAAGAGATATGAGTCGAAGGCCTACTTGGCACTTAGAGTCGAAGGCCTACTTGGCACTTAACACTCTCAGTTCTTTAGGCCTTATGTTCCAAAGAAAAGGAAACAGTTGAAACCACCGTGGTCTTTACCGACCCTCTACTGTAAGGTCACAATTCCCGATATGAGCGGAGAGCGCAGCTCTTCTTTACTTGAATAATTAGAAAAAGAATATGTCGGCCATCTTCAAATTTTCACCGATGGCTCTGTCGATAAGGTAAACAAGTTAGCGCAGCGGGTTTTCACATTCCTTATTTGGACGGTAAGTGGTCTGTACGCATTTCTGCTGTCGTATCTTCCACAAAGGCCGAAACTGTTGCTATTGAGGTGCTTTACAGAAGTTAGGGTCTTGTCCGGCTCAACGTGTTGTCATCCTAACTGATTCAAAATCTGCCATTCAGAGGTTAGAGCGCGGGTTCCCTACTGACACCTTGTCTATAAGCTGACTACGCTTGGTAGAAAATCTGCAAAACGGATGCTTTACTCTATATTTCCAATGGATGCCCTCTCACGTAGCAGTCAGAGGCAGTGAGGTGGCAGACAGCCTCGCCCATAAAGCACTGTCACGAAGTTCACCAAAACAAGTCCCTCCAGATGCAAAATGTTTCTTCAGAAAAAAGGTGCCCGATTATTTCAGTACCCTGTGGAATGCGCCCCACAAGCCATGTGTTACCAAGGGTCTGAGGAGATCTCAGGCCACTCTACTACATCGAATTTGAGCGGGCTCTGCTCGTACTCCTTCCTGGATGCATAAGACGAGCATGGCATCGTCTCCGCTGCGTTCTATATGTGGTGTGTGCGGAGATAGAGAACAATATATTATTTACTGCCGAGAGTACAACGCGGAAAGGTATGTGATGTTCGCTTTCTTCAAGAGGATAGGAGCCCTTCACAGTACAGTTCAGGGCATTGTCTACCCGCGTGGAGAAGAGAGGCTTCACGCCTTCTTTTAACCTTCCTGCAGGACAGTGATCTTGACTCTAAATGGTAACAGCAGGGACGATATATATTTTTCTGTGATTTAATCTGGGCGTAGATGGTGCCTTCTGGAGTCCTCTATGTTATTCTGTGAGTGAGTGTGTGCATGGATGGTGGCGCTGCAATGGGCCATGTTCTACTGTGTCTGAATATGTGTATGGATGGTGACTACTGGAGTGGATAGGGTTGTGCTGGAGTGTATGTGTGCATAGATGGTGACTGCGGGAGTGGCCTATGTTCTATTATAAGCGACTTTGTGCATAGCGGGGAGATATGACTGGTTTTAGGACATTATCAACATATAAGTGACGCTATGGTGGAGCAATTGCCGGCAAACTAAAGAAGGCTAATTCCACCTGTAGCATACAACTGAACTTAACTCCCTTGCAAGCCACCGAGCGCTTATGTTTACTGATCAGGTCCGCCTCCGAACGACTGTATAGAAACAAGATCCGGCTTTTTTACTCCGGTCTGCGATCAAGAGGGTGTGGGCTTTGCTACGGCTACTCAATGTCACTCGAAGGAGTCACGTTTGTGTCACGAGGTAGGCCATGTCACCAGACCATCGGTGATTCGGTTCGCTGGTATGAACCGCCCTTACAGCCACTGAAATGACGATGGCCCAGAAGTTTCAAGAAACATGTTAATGACGCAATAAATGAATTGAACACGCCTAGATATGTAACTGAACAAACCAACGCATGTACTCAATAATGCTTCAAAGCTCATGGGAACAGTAAGCGAAAACCATGTCCGTGTCGGGTGGCTGCACGCAAAGCGGCTCGCATAAGAGGTATTCGTGCAAATGCAGCTGAGCGGGATGCTTGCAGATAGGTTGCGGTCAGTCTAGCTTTGACAATCACTCTGTGTGTAATACATGATCATAGTCCGACACCGAAAAGGTTAAAAAATGCAGCTGTCGGTTGGCTAAGCAGCCTAATATGACCGGCGCGGCTGAAGCACATGCCATTATCTTGAATTAAAATGCAATTGATCATTCATATATTGCATATCTTTAAAACCATCGCTTCTGTCAAACATAATAGGAGGGGGATTTGCACAACTTTCATGAACGAATGTACGAAAACTAACAATGCCAGCTGTCAATAACGCAGTGGTTATGTTTTGGGAGGATACGACCGCAAGCCAAAGTCGGGGGAGCGAGAATCCCAGTTGGCTTCGCTTGGGAACAGTGAGCGCACGGTAACCAGTAGCGAGGCGTGATGTAAAACGTAAAAACCGTAGCGTAAAAACTGTGGCAGTCCCGTGTGCACCCAACCACCAGTGTCTCCCTACAAAAGCTGCAACGAGCGGCCCCCTTCGTCATACAGTCGAGCAGCGGCCGTGGCGATTGCGGGGGCCCATGTCCTCCGCCACAGAAAGAACGACAACACACGGCGCTAACTACTTCCAACAATGGTTTATTTCAGAAAGAAAAGTGGTTTTATATCGACATCACGACCAACACGCCATCAAACCATGTGCTAGTAAAGCGTATCAGCCAGATATGCGAGCTCTTTTGCCAGCAGTGATACAGAGGGGGTACTAACACAATCATCTTTCAAAAGTGACATCCATTCCGCTTCTATGATTTCTCGTGTTACCCGGTTATTGTCCACTTTTAAAACCATGCATTGTTCAAGAAGCGGTATGCAGTGACACGAACGGCAGTGGGCTGACAACCCTTTTCCACGCATATCATCTACGTCACGCCCATGCTCTCGAAGCCTATCATTCAGGCATCTGCCGGTTTGCCCTACATACTGCTTGCCACAGGAAAGAGGAATCTGATAAATGACATTTTCAATACAATTGACAAACTTTTTCCTATGTTTTTTCGTACAACCAACACCCTTTTTAGTTTTTTTGAAATGTTTCGTACACACATGACTCAACTTCTTAGGTGCCGAAAAAACCACTCTGGCTCCCTAACGTTGCGCTATTTTTTTTGAGATTATGAGAAAGCTTATGATAATAAGGCATGACGGCAACTTTTCCTTTCTTACTCATGGCTTCCTGTTTATCCTGGCCTTTTTTATTGCAGACTTTCTTCAAAACACCTTCCGCCGCAGACACTAGGACATGGGAAGGGTATCCAGCATTCTCAAGCCTCTTACACTGCTGAGAAAAACCTTCATGCATGAGTTGCGGGCAAGACTTTTTCAAGCAATTAAAGAATGAAAGGCTAGCAATAGATCTTTTTACAAGCTTAGAATGGGCTGAATGAAAATGTAACAATGGTTTTTTCGCCGCGAGGTTTGAACATCCAGCACGTCCGGTCACGATGCATTGTGATGCTGATGTCAAGGAATTGGATAACCCTGTTTTCAGGTAGTTCAAACGTTAGTTCAAGAGGACTAAAATGGTTACGAAAAAGAGTGTGAACATTAAGAAGGTCATCCATAAAGGAACTGTCATTACTCTTAAGAACAATAAGAAAATCGTGAACGTACCTAAAAATCTTGACTACATTGGTATCTTTTACAATATCAGCAAAAGACCTGTCTAAACAAGCTAAAAACAAATCGCTGAGGATGTGTGCAATGCATGAACCTATACAGATGCCATCTTTCTGAAGATAAGGTTTTTCATCCCATACTATGAACGTTGACTTGAGATGTAATTTCAAAAGTTCTAAAAATCCATTCACTGAGATGCCAGAAGCATTTTGAAAAGCAATCGGCCCTTGCTGGTCTATACATTCTTCAATACAGGATAAGAAAGCATCATGCGGAATGGAATAATACAGGTCTTTTATGTCCACACAGAAAGCGCATAGGCCTTGTCCCTCATGTGACTTGAAAAAATCCAGAACCTGCTCAGAATTACGGAGAAGAGATCCTGGATGGAAAGCAGTTTTAGTTTTTCTTGTAGGCACATGGCAACCGATTTTTGCCACGTACCATTCTCCGATACAATAACTCGGAAACGAACATCAGTTTTATGTGTTTTTGCATTGAAGAAAACATGAAGAAAGTCCTTTTTACAATCCGTAATTCTTTTCAAAACACAACCAAGGTCTAACTTTTTTCAAAGTTTCTTCGCTTCAGCTTTTTTCTTTAAAATGTTTACAGTTGGATGGCAGTTTAAAAGCGGAGGACAGAGCTTCACACGCTTTTTCATTAAACATACCGGACGGAAACACAGCCAACCCTCCTTCTTTATCCGCCGGAAGGAGGCACAATGAATGCTGCTCGAGATACGACTTAACCCGATTTACACGAAGTCTGGAAGGCTCCCACTTACATCTCAGCAAGGTATCGACGCCCGCCGAAACACACCGGTCAGCCTCTTGTTCAGGGACGATTCGGAAAATCTGGTGAACGAACGTGAGCCGCTCCGCCGAAGACGTACTTGGCTCCAGAGCAAACTTAGGACCCAACGTAGAACAGATTTCACATGGTCAGGATGATCCAGTCCTTTCGGGGTATGGATGACATACCGGGGTGAAGATGGCTTGTTGCCAAGCTGACTTCTGAGATAGCTCAGTTGTCGCTGCCAAACCAAGTCCGTAGTCTGACTGACAAGCCGCTGGCACTCTCGAAGCTTGTTCCTTGCTGTGGATTGGCTCGACGTTTGTTGAACAAGAAGATGCAGAAATTGCTTGTATAGACGAGCTTGTCAAAACGACTCAGCCTTCAGAATCTTGCACACTCTGACGCCATGTCCTCGTGAAGGGATAAACCCAGCGAAGAGGCGCTTCACCTCATCTGGAAGCAGATTGTTCCGGCAGCAAAACGAGAATGTCCTAGCGCGACTGGTTGCGACAGCAATGATAGCTATGACAGTCGAAGGATCCATAGAACACATAAAAGGGCCCGTTGTACTAGAAATATATTTCAGAAGGGTATATGCTTGGGCTTGTTGGTTCATATTTGAAAGGTAAAAACCGTAGCGCAAAGAGACGAGGACGCAGAAAGAGCGAGAACACACGGCGCTAACTACTTCCAACAATGGTTTATTTCAGAAAGAAAAGTGGTTTTATATCGACATCACGACCAACACGCCATCAAACCATGTGCTAGTATAGCGTATCAGCCAGATATGCGAGCTCTTTTGCCAGCAGTGATATAGAGGGGGTACTAACACAATCATCTTTCAAAAGTGATATCCATTCCGCTTCTATGATTTCTCATGTCAACCGGTTATTGTGCACTTTTCAAACCATGCATTGTTCAAGAAGCGGTATGCAGTGACACGAACGGCAGTGGGCTGACAACCCTTTTCCACGCTATCATCTACGTCACGCCCATGCTCTCGAAGCCTATCATTCAGGCATCTGCCGGTTAGCCCTACATACTGCTTGCCACAGGAAAGAGGAATCTGATAAATGACAGTACACAGCAAGGAACAAGCTTGGAGAGTGCCAGCGGCTTGTCAGTCAGACTACGGACTTGGTTTGGCAGAGACAACTGAGCTATCTCAGAAGTCAGCTTGGCAACAAGCCATCTTCACCCCGGTATGTCATCCATACCCCGAAAGGACTGGATCTTCCTGACCATGTGAAATCTGTTCTATCGTTGGGTCCTAAGTTTGCTCTGGAGCCAAGTACGTCTTCGGCGAAGCGGCTCACGTTCGTTCACCAGATTTCCCGAATCGTCCCTGAACAAGAGGCTGACCGGTGTGTTTCGGCGGGCGTCGATACCTTGCTGAGATGTAAGTGGGAGCCTTCCAGACTTCCTGTAATTCGGGTTAAGTCGTATCTCGAGCAGCATTCATTGTGCTTCCTTCCTGCGGATAAAGAAGGAGGGTTTGGCGTGTTTCCGTCCGGTATGTTTAATGAAAAAGCGTGTGAAGCTCTGTCCTCCGCTTTTAACTGCCATCCAACTGTAAACATTTTAAAGAAAAAAGCTGAAGCGAAGAAACTTTGCAAAAAGTTAGACCTTGGTTGTGTTTTGAAAAGAATTACGGATTGTAAAAAGGACTTTCTTCATGTTTTCTTCAATGCAAAAACACATAAAACTGATGTTCCTTTCTGAGTTATTGTATCGGAGAACGGTACGTGGCAAAAATCGGTTGCCATGTGCCTACAAGAAAAACTAAAACTGCTTTCCATTCAGGATCCCTTTCTTGACCGTAATTCTGAGCAGGTTCTGGATTTTTTCAAGTCACAGGAGGGACATGGCCAATGCGCTTTCTCTGTGGACATAAACGATCTGTATTATTCCATTCCGCATGGTGCTTTGTTATCCTGTATTGAAGAATGTATAGACCAGCAAGGGCCGATTGCTTTTTAAAATGCTTCTGGCATCTCAGTGAATTGATATTTAGAACTTTTGAAATCATATCTCAAGTCAACGTTCATAGTATGGGATGAAAAACCTTATCTCCAGAAAGATGGCATCTTTACATGTTCATGCATTGCACCCATCCTCAGCGATTTGTTTTTAGCCCGTTTGGACAGGTCTTTTGCTGATATTGTAAAAGATACCAATGTAGTCAAGATTTTTAGCTACGTTGACGATTTTCTGATTGTTCTTAAGAGTAATGACAGTTCCTTTATGGATGACGTTCTTAATGTTCTCACTTTTTTTCGTAACTATTTTAGTACTCTTGAACTAACGTTTGAACTACCTGAAAACAGGGTTATCCAATTCCTTGACATCAGCATCACAATGCATCATGACCGGACGTGCTGGATGTTCAAACCTCGCGGCGAAAAACCATTGTTACATTTTCATTCAGCCCATTCTAAGCTTGTAAAAAGATCTATTGCTAGCCTTTCATTCTTTAATTGCTTGAAAAAGTCTTGCCCGCACCTCATGCATGAAGGTTTTTCTCGGCAGTGTAAGAGGCTTGAGAATGCTGGATACCCTTCCCATGTCCTAGTGTCTGCGGCGGAAGGTGTTTTGAAGAAAGTCTGCAATAAAAAAGGCCAGGATAAACAGGAAGCCATGAGTAAGAAAGGACAAGTTGCCGTCATGCCTTATTTTCATAAGCTTTCTCATAATCTCAAAAAAAAAAATAGCGCAACGTTCGGGAGCCAGAGTGGGTTTTTCGGCACCTAAGAAGTTGAGTCATCTGTGTACGAAACATTTCAAAAAATCTAAAAAGGGTGTTGGTTGTACGAAAAAACATAGGAAAAAGTTTGGTAATTGTATTGGAAAATGTCATTTATCAGATTCCTCTTTCCTGTGGCGAGCAGTATGTAGGGCAAACCGGCAGATGCCTGAATGATAGGCTTCGAGAGCATGGGCGTGACGTAGATGATATGCGTGGAAAAGGGTTGTCAGCCCACTGCCGTTCGTGTCACTGCATACCGCTTCTTGAACAATGCATGGTGCTAAAAGTGGACAATAACCAGTAACACGAGGAATCATAGAAGCGGAATGGATGTTACTTTTGAAAGATGATTGTGTTAGTACCCCCTCTGTATCACTGCTGGCAAAAGAGCTCGCATATCTGGCTGATACGCTTTACTAGCACATGGTTTGATGGCGTGTTTGTCGTGATGTCGATATAAAACCACTTTTCTTTCTGAAATAAACCATTGTTGGAAGTAGTTAGCGCCGTGTGTTGTCGTTCTCTCTGTGTCCTCATCTCTTTACGCTACGGTTTTTACGTTTCAAATATGAACCAACAAGCCCAAGCATATACCCTTCCGTGATTTAAAGTACACACACAATCGGAGAGGCGCCGCTGTGGCGTGCAGACTTTGGACGGGTATCGCGCTTCACTCCCTGCAGCAGCGAGCGGGCGCAGTTAATGCTTTTTTGCTGCCGCCAAAGTTCCCATTTCTAATCGGGCGAAATCCGCGAGCTGCAGCATGGTAACATGAAAACGTTCATTACTTACTCAAGTAGTTGCTGTTTTACAAACATTAAATTATGATAATTTTTGCTAAGTTAGAAATCTGTGCCGATCTAGAGACTGTATGTGTCATCGTTTGTCGCTTTTGGTACTGCTTTCACTTAATATAATAATTACAGTGCGAGGCAGTGCACAAAAGAATAAAGCGTATTAGGTACGGGTTGGAGCTTAATGGAAACCCGTGATATGTGTAAAACGCGCAGTGATAGACAGTGCGAAATCTGAATCTGCAGTTTGTCTTTGCTTTCTGTTTGCCCCACCCTGTAACGATAGTGATTAGTATTGTCACCGTCACTTTTACCTGTGGCACACGGCAAACAACGGTGGTGCCATACCTGATTTATATAGCTTCATTTAGATCTGGTCGTGGGTCAGAATTCGATAACATCGCGTCGAGTCGGCTGATCAATAAACAAATATCCGCGTTAGGCTTACGAATAGCTAAGCTGCACGGATGAGTCAGCCCGACTCGACTTGGGTTGACTTGAGCCAATCGGCGGGCTGAGCAATATCGCCCCAAATGGATGGCTCAGCGGGAACATAAAGTCGAGGCATGCCAGCGTCGGCGTGCCCTTGGGGACAATTAAAGGCGCTAAAAGAGAACCGGTTTCTTCTCTCCCCAGCGCTTTATGATATTCCCGAGTCATTCCACGCCAAAAGTAGAAAAAGTTTTGCACGACCCTTGCAATTTTTTCCAGAAAATTTTCTCCTCTGATTCTTAATATCGAAAAGAATTTCCCTCAATGTTTATGGGAAAAAAGTTTTCGCTCATGTGACACCAGTTTGATTTTGGCAGGTGAATAAAAAACTCGTCTGATTCAAACTTTTAGGTTTCTTTTCGGCTTTTGGGGGCTTTTACGTCCCAGAGCGAATCAGGCTATGAGAGACACCGTAGTGAAGGGCTCCGGAAATTTCTACCACCTGGGGTTCTTTACCATGCACTGACATCGCACAGCACACGGGCCTCTAGCGTTTCGCCTCCATCGAAATGATACCGCCGGAGCCAGGATTGAACGAGCATCGTTCGGGTTAGCAGCCGAGCGTAATACCCACTGAGTCACTGAGGTGGCAAAAAAATTTAGGAAAAAGTAGTTATTTTTCAGTTCAGAAACTTTGCCTTTAGCAATGTTGAAGCACTGTGCTCTAGTATAATCCACACACACTGCTGGTATCACTGCTAGCAGAATGATATGATGCATCGTGATGGCGTGAACAAAACGTAGAAGGTGCGGTGCGAGGTAACTTCCTGTGTTATATGACTGTCAGATGATGTATTAACCTTGGCGTAGTGTGCAAACCCCGTACTGCGTTGAATAAAAATAAGTTTAAAGATAGCACATGAGGTGCCCCCTTCGTTTTCTCCTGCGCGATATAGCACTACTATTCGTCCTATTTACAATAGATTTAGTCATTGATTTTAGTCCTGAAAGCACTATTTTTCCCATTTTCCAGACAAGGGAAGCAACAGTCTTTCACAACATAAAACGCTTCATTGATGTCTGGAACATGTGTATCGCAGCAAGGAGCTTGAGTCTAATTTCATGGCAAATTTGCTTACTGTTTTCCTTAGCATTGGTTCAGGATCTGCGGAGCTTTATAGTTCTGTCGTCGCATGCCGTGTCTTTGGTTCGCTAGTGCCACTGCTCTTGTAAGCACAGCACGCGAGAAGCGCTGGCGCCGGCAACGTTCAGTGCGTGGGAGCATGAACACATAAACGTGCGAATGCAACGAAGATTGCGATTTTGAGCAGTGCCCCTGCAGTGGTGCGCAGTGCAGTGGCGTTATGGGAAAATCATCTGAGATGGCGTTGAACTTCGATTTTCTTCCCGCCTAAACCAAAAAATGTGCCCATGGAAAATATTCAGCGTAATCGCGACCTTAGTAGATATTATTCAGCCACATTTTGTGTATTTTCTTTGAAAAATTAGTAAGGAGCTCAAGGATGAATACTTGTTGGCAGATCGCACTTTTTTGCATCTTTGGGGGGTTTATTTCTTTAGCTCATTCAGTTGTCTTCCAGTTCAAATAATTCTATTCAGTAGTACGTGTCTCACACAGGTTATGAAAGAAAACAAGGGAAGGGGAATTAGGGGCTCGTTATAAATATGAAAGAAGCCAACAGCCACAGAAACCAAGGGGCACAGGTGATTTTTTTTTTCAATTTATTTATTTATTTTGTGGTGTTGATACAATTAGAATATTACTGAATATGTTATCACTTAAAGCTAATTGGTTAGAAAAGCAGAAGAAAAAACAACCACATGCCGCCGGTGGGATCCGAACCCACGGCCTCCGAATTACGCGTCCGGTGCTCTACCTCTGAGCTACGGCGAGGGCTCTCGAATCTTCTGTTTTCGGGGGTATTTATGTTTACAAGTAGCCTAACCTTGAGAGCGTTCATCAGCGCCACCCACGTTCATAAGCGGAGGACGTAGAACGTCCTGAGTTACCGCAGGTGTGACGTAGAACGTCATCGAACGGAGAGGGTGGAAGCTGCGTGAGAACCCTCTTATGCTTCCTATGGCATCAAGGCTGCCAGAACCGAGGCCCTCGCTAAGCAATTAAGCAAACAAGGGAAGGGGAATTAGGGGCTCGTTATAAATATGAAAGAAGCCAACAGCCACAGAAACCAAGGGGCACAGCTCAGAGGTCGCCGTAGCTCAGAGGTAGAGCACCGGACGCGTAATTCGGAGGCCGTGGGTTCGGATCCCACCGGCGGCATGTGGTTGTTTTTTCTTCTGCTTTTCTAACCAATTAGCTTTAAGTGATAACATATTGAGTAATATTCTAAATGGATCAACACCACAAAATAAATAAATAAATTAAAAAAAAATGGCTAAGGCTTAGCTTAGGTTAAGCCTAGTCAGATGCGAAGCATATTGTCGCCGAGTTGCATATCGAGCACGCCGCTTGGCTAGACGTTCTTCACGCTCTTCATCAGTCTCTGTAGCACGCCGCAACTTTTGCTTCTCATTCCAACGAGCAGCCCTGTCTCCAGGAGGCATCTCTATCCCGTGTACGCCTAGCAGAGGCAGGCGCACCCCCTTGTATACCGCCGCTCCAGCATCACGTGTTCACTACAGCGCACCTAGCGGCAGAAGCAGGAAACACATTGGTCGCGACGCCTCGCGCGACGGCGCGAGCTGGGGCCCCGTTTCTCCTATGTCGTTACGTCACGCATCACGTGGTCCTCCTTGGTCGCGACGCCTCGCGCGACGGTGCGAGCTGGGCCCCCGTTTCTCATCTGTTGTGACGTCACGCACCACGTGGTCATCCTTGGTCACGACGCCTCGCGCGACGGCGCGAGTTGAGCCCCCGTTTTTCATCTGCTGTGACGTCACGCATCACGTGGTATGACATGAAGGTCACGAAAGGTCAATGGTAACGACACCGCCACGCTCGAGGAGCTGGGTTGGGCTATTTTAGTATGCTTCGCATAAAAAAAATCCCCTGTGCCCCTTGGTTTCTGTGGCTGTTGGCTTCTTTCACAGGTTATGAAAGGTTTTCTATTCCTTACAAATATCGCGTGCGTTTTACGAAAAATGGTGAAATAGGTGCTTTTCCTGTCAAAATAAAGAAGTGAACCAATGCAGATGTTTCTGACGGCAGCTTATTTTCTTGAATGCTAAATTAGAATATTGCAACTTTTTTTCCATTGTTCAGTGAACTTTCGAGCGTAGAAAAAAAAGCTGAAAATATTTTTGTTAACCTTTTTTATGAGAACAAGATTTGCACTTGTCTGGGAAGTTCAACTAGGACCAGGACAAAGTTTTCTTTAACTACGAAATTTCTGAGAAAGCTGTATAGCTTTCCTTTCTAGCCGTAAGGCTGCACTTAGGTGGATGCCAATGAGAAATCACTCCATTATTTTGAATTCAAAGGGCTCTCACTTGACTCAGATATTTATTTTGCTCTCAATACTGCCGGAAATCACTTCGACAGTGCGGAAAAATGTATAACTGGAAGAAATCGGTGAGGCCAAGTGCCAATTGTGCTTAGTTTGGCATGAAATGACCCGTTTTTGAGGCGCGAAGGCCAATAGGGGTCCTTTTCTAGGATACGTGGCGAGCGACCCCCTGCTCCTGAGCAGCTAATGATGCGTCATGACCTGCTTGCATTAGCGAGTCGAAGGAATTACTGCGCTCGATGATAAAGCGCGCACTTCTGAGCTATTTCCCATTACATAAATTGCGCGTATACGTTTAACGCTATTTTTACATAACATGCGTTTTTTTTGTTTTTCAAGCCATCGGTGGCTCCGCTGTGCTTGAAACTGTGGTCGCGTCATAATCAAAATGTATATATTTTTTTCATTTTCTTATATCCTCAACTACGTCATCGATCTCTGTTTGTGTATGCGTTACACTGTGCGTGGTTTTTTCTTAACCTTCAGAGAATGTAATTTAAAAAACTGGGATAGGTACGCGGGTGCGGTCTGTTGAGCTGAATTATATAGCAAGGTGGACGTAATATTACGTACCTCATCTGGATCAATAAAAATTGAATAACCAAATCAACCTAATAAGCTATTTGATTTTCATTTTAAGGGAGAAGGCTGTATTGCGACATGGATGGTTATGAATGCAAAAGTGATCTGTGTTTCTAAATGTTTTAAATTCGTGATGTGGTCCGAAATAACAAACATTTAAAGATCATTGACTTGGCTTTTCCGCATGGTATTAATGTGGCGTCTTTCGCACTTTTTATACATTAGGTACATGGCCTGTTATGCCTGATTTCTTTGCCTGAATAGGGTATTCGGGACAGACAACTCACTAAGCTCTTAAATGCGTATTTTTGACGTTAGTTATTTAGAACCAGCTCGCCGATTGGCAATATAAGCTTGCGTCCTGAAGTCAAATATAAAAAAATTGTTAGGTGATTTGAGTTATTTAATATTCTACTCATTGACCTGCATAAGTTACATAATGTACGCCATGCTGTACAATCCAGCTCAGTAGAATGCACCGACGTATCTCCCGCCATTTTGAAAACAACAATCTAAACTTACAATTATCAACTTGTATGAGCGTAAATACTTCATATATGATATGCCAATGAAATTGAAATATTATTCAATGACTACAACCTGGCACCTACGCACTGGCCACACTGACAACCACTGCGCGAATTGCCTGAGTGAAAGCGTCTTACTGGACCACATTTAACAAGCTGGAAAAGCTCATTTGCCATGGGTAAAAATTGATAGCTGTGTTTTTTAAGGTCCATGATCGTGGCGAGTGGTCAGATTATGCCCCGCAGGAGGGCGAAATCGGGATGGCTGGCGCAAAGAGCGGAGAAGAGTGACATACATAGCTAAGCCTAAAGCTGGAAGCCGGCACGAATTGTTAGGCAGCCACAAAAGCTTAATAATTTGGAAGCTAACTGTGGCTCTTTCAATTACACAGATTTTCGTCCTTGAACAGTTATTTAAGGGAAAGACAAGTAAAACGCGCATTTCATTCTGTCTGTGTCAAAGTTTTATTGAAGCCTAGGTTTCATGTACATTGATGTCACCGTATATGAGAACACGTTGGCATGCCAAGAGGGCGCCTGTAGTGCAGCTTTTTATTTGATTCAAGTTCTGCATGGATTCATTTTTACGTTTCCGAAGAAATTTGCCATTTCTACGTGTGCCATGCAACAAATTTGAATTATGCCTTCATTTTAATCAAAAGCTGCTTGCCAACTTCGTCAAAATCATCGCGGAAGAATGGTTTCGTACTGGCGCTCTTTCATACGCTCTCGGCCTTGGAATTTCCAACCCACTCTTGACAGCGATGCTACGGAACATGGCGCCTGCAGAAAAGACTTCCAGACGGCTCTGCAAGTAAAAGCAAGGAACAGCGCGAAGAAACACGTACACACGAAGAAACGATACGTGCACGAGCGCTGGTTCTTCGAGCAGAAAGCTGGAGGAAAATACGGCTCTTCAGGATGCACTTCAACGTGATATGCACTGCTTTCCTGGACGAAACAGCATCGCGACAGATGACAAGGTACTTCATTCAACACGCCGAAGCAATGCGGCGAAAAGCTTTGGAAGGTTAACTTTGCCAGTCTTAAAAAAAAAGGGGTCGAAGAAATTTCGGTGTAACGATCACGCAGGAATCAAGCTTTCAGGACGCACGCTATCTAAGCAAGTTAGCAACATCCTAGACAAGGGACCAAAATTTGCACTTTAACCGAAGCCCGGGCCGGCTGAGTACCTTGCAAGCATTCAGGGAATAGCAGACAGATATACTGTTAAGGAAATAGCCGCATACATTATTAAAGCAGTGCTAGCCATGAGAAAGGTTAACCAGCTGAAGGCACGCGACATTACGACGAATGATACCGTCACTTTTTAGAGGAACAACCGCCTCTGCCTGATGACTTGCGGCAAGATAGGTAGGTTCCCGGTCACTCACAAAAACGTGTTTTACAGTAAGGCTTTGGAAGGACTAAGAAAGAAGGATTTTTTCCAGACTTCAGAACAGTGTTGCTTTGAAATGGGGCTCTACTGGCAATCAAAAGCTGCAGAAACGAAGCACAGACGGCAAGGCGGCCTGTCTAAATCCTGTCTTCAGAATCAAGACGCACCAAGAATGCATGCCCTTCAGGGTCATCGTTGAAGACCGAGTGACCTGGCAGCGCGGCTTATCTTAATTTCTGCGAGCAAATCTTTCGATCCCGCCGATTCTGGACTCATTCATGGTTACAAGATCGGAGGATATCACTGAATGTTTGAGATCATGCCCTCCAGTGGGGGGCCTTTCAGTTGATGTGGTATACATGTATTATAGCGTTCCACGGAGCAGCGCCTTGAAACTGTGGAAGAAAGTATTGAACACTTCTCGAAGTGTTCGATTTCGAAGCCAAAGTGAAATGAATGTGAACTGCTTTCTCGAACTGATTGAATGCTACCCGTCTTCCTTGTACGTGTAATTTGAAGGTGAATTGTTTTTCCGAAAAGGAGGCATAAGCATTGGATATTGGTTGGCGTCTGTGTTGTATGATATTTTTTTTGGCAGAGGGTAATAAAGGCACAATAAAGGATAAAGGCAGAATACTGGCTATCGAAATGTGAAAAAAATTGCCAACCATTAGCTTACTTCCTAATGCGAAATTTGAGCACAGCCCATCAGCTGTTTCAGCTTTTCGATAGATTCAGGCAAAGAAATCGACCAAGACATTGTAAAATTAAACACAACTTATTTTTCAAACATTTTCCTTCTTCAAGAAACACTGCTGGCAGCTCTTGATTGTCATGAAAGAACACTTGTGGTAGGAGAAATAGATGGATATATGCTCGACTTGCTGCACCAATGCCTCGTTCTCAAAGACGAGGTCTATGCAATTATTTCGCGAGGTTTTCACAGCCGTGGGAGGCGTTACGAGCGAGGGGAACGGGATGTTCTCCCGCATCAGTGGTAAGAAATTCCTGTTTGTCTTTATATGTATATTGAAGTCCACACCCACCCTGCCCAGATCTCTCACTCTCTCATCACCTCACGCACCTATAAGCACGATTCAGGCGTCCACGGACCCAGGGAGTCAGTTATGGGCCCTTCCTTTCCTTAAAATGTTCGGTGTGTAAAACGTTGTCAACGCCATCGCCAATAACACAATGATCGCCGACTGCTTATGGCTTGACAGCCTCGTTACGGGCACAATGTTGTCAATGCCCGCAGCCCACATCTCTCTCTCTCATCGCCCTACGTACCTAAATTGGTTGGTAAATTGGTTTTTGAGGAAAGGAAATGGCGCAGTATCTGTCTCATATATCTCGGCAGACACCTGAACCGCGCCCTAAGGGAAGGAGGGAAGGTGGGAGTGAAAGAAAAAAGAGAGAAAGAGGTGCCGTAGTGGTAGTGGAGGTCTCCGGAATAATTTCGACCACCTGAGGATCTTTAACGTGCACTGGCATCGCGCATCACACGGGCGCCTCCAACGTTTCGCCTCCATCGAAACGCGGCCGCCGCGGTCGGGTTCCAACCCGGGTACTCTGGCTCGGTAGACGAGCGCCTTACCACTGAGCCACCGCGGCGTTATAAGCACGGTTCAGGCGTCTACTGGCCCAAGGAGCCAGTTATGCGCAGTTCCTTTCCTTAAAATGGAACAACGTTGTCAGTGCCAAGACATGCAGCACACATCGGTCACTACCGCCACATAGCTTAAAGCATGATTGAGGTGCCCACTGTTACAAGAAGGAAGTTATGTGACTTTCCTTTGCTTTCCAAGCTCCCGTTCCAATGGTTTCGCAGCTTGAAGCGTGACTAAGGTGTGCACTGCTGGCTACAACGGACAACGGCGACGGCGACGCAGCGAAGCGTAGAAGCGGGCGCCAAAGAGCTGCGCTCTAAAACAGGCAGTCAAATGCAGTAATTTTGATGATGACTCATCGACAAGAATTGTTTTTCGCGGTTTCATGAACACCAAAAGTGCAGCTTTACCTATGTGCAAGAATTATCTGAACTGTTTCATTGTATACAGCTCTGAACCGCATGTCGTGGAGTGACTCCAGACGCAGGAAATAACTACATCAAAGTAAAGGTACGAAAATCTGTTTTTTGTTCACAAGAATAATGTTGCCTAACTACTCAATCCTGACTGCCTAAGTTTTTCGTAGATGGAAAGGTAAATCCGCGGGTTGGTGAGGAAACTTAGCGTCATTTTGAAGCGCAACAAGGACACAGAACGCCGCCGAAGCTACAATGCAGCTCTAAAATTAAGTTATTCTCAATAAAGACGAATAATTTTAAAAGATAAAACCAAAAGGTAAGATATTCTTCGTAGTACATGAGTGAATATTACCACAATAAAAATGCGTCCTAAGCCTTTTCTGAAGCTAACGATCTTCTAAAAGGAAAAATAGCTGAAACTGTGCGGGCATGTTTGGAACGCTCTCTGCCACAAAATTAACAAGCACGGCTAAAAACTTTTCGAATTCATTGCTCGCTCAAGGAATTGCAGCCCGTTTCTTGAAAACAATACACATTAATGCCCAATTAATTGCTTTTTATCATCCGAAGCTGATTTGCAATGAAAATTAAGGAGTAGTGGTGGCTAAGTGGTTATGGTGCTCGACTGCTGACCCGAAAGACGCGGGTTCGATCCCGGCCGCGGCGGCTGAATTTCTTTGGAGGAGAAATTCTAGAGGCCCGTGTACTGTGCGATGTCAGTGCACGTTAAAGAACCCCAGGTGGTCGAAATTTCCGGAGCCCTCCACTACGGCGTCTCTCATAGCCTTAGTCGCTTTGGGACGTTAAACCCCATAAACCAAACCATCATATAGTAAACCGATCCACCGCATGAGAGAGGAAAAAATTATGGCCCGTCTTGTCGGACAGAGGAACTTTGCGACGCTAATCTTTATATCCTATTTTTGTAAGGCGTCAGGCGATCTTTTTTTCTAGGCACGAAATGACCTCACCATTCTGTCAAGCATGCAAATGGATATACCATAATAAGACCCTCCTCCACCAGTATTTACTCGCCCGCACCTCCTTGCCCCATTTTCTCCTTCGCCAGGAGACTCGGACGGCCCGCACTGTCCCAGGCTACCGCGCCTACCATGCCACTACGGCCACACCACTTGCGTCTATTTCTCTACGCAGCGACGTGCTTGTGGAGCCACTTGACATTCCTTCCACCCTCCTTAAATATTTAGTTGATGTGGCCTATTATCACCCTTCTTCCCACATCTCTCTTTCCCTTTTGACTTTCTACAACCCCCCTGTCACCTCCTCTTTATCCTCCGCCCTGGGCAAGTTCCTTCACTCTCTTCCTTCTAACTCCCATCTCCTTTTTGGTGTTAACTTTAATGCCCCTCATACACTCTGGGGCTAACCTGAAACCCGGCCGCCTCCTCCACTGTCTGGCGCAGGAACGCCACCTCACCCTTCTTAACACTCTCGGCTCCCCTACTCGAGCGGGCACTGCCTCACAGCGCCCCATGACACCCGACCTCACTTTCTCTCGGGGTTCACTTTCCTTTCACTGGAAGGTGACCGCCGTAACTCTTCTCAGTGACCCCTTTCTCGTCCATATTACCACCTCTCTTACCCACATCCCTCGATGTCTTCTGCTCACTCACACTGACTGGCATGCCTTCCGCGCCAATCTCGCCTTCTACTCCTTTCAATCCTACGACGACTGGACGTCGGGCATCACTGCAGCGCTCATGTCCAGTAGCCGTCGCGTTCGCTCTCGTCACCCAGTCATAGACCCAGATTGTCACTTTCTCCGTTTATGACGTCGCCGTAAACTTCTTCAACGCTCCTTTCGCCTCCAACCCCACAATGCCCATCTTTCCTCCCGGATCACTGCTCTGCGGACTGAGATCGTCGCCCACTGCGCCTCGCTCGTGCACTCTCGTTGGAGTGCTCTTTGTGACCGCCTTGACTCTGCATTGCACTCGCGATCTACGTGGTCTCTCTTTAAATCTCTCCTTGGCACTAAGCCTGCTCATGCTCCCAATCTAGCTAAAGCCCTCACTCAAGGAACTCCCTCCGATGTTTTTGATCAGCTCGCCTCTCTCTATCTCCCGCCCCCTCTGGCACCCTCCTACCCGGTGTACTGCGGTGGACCTAACCCCGATCTGGACCAACTCGCCTCCCTAGACTGTGTCTCCCGCATGTACTCTTATATCCACTCAATTCTCTCTAAACGTGTGGCTCGCTTTCGAGTAGACACCCATCTGCCCGACCCCCACCACCTCACCCGTGGCACTCCTCAAGGTACTGTTCTCTCTCCTACCCTTTCCAATCTTGCTATGGCCCCTCTCGCCTCATAGCTAGCCGAAATTCCCGACCTGCATCATATATTTTACGCCGATGACATCAATCTCTGGTGTTCGTCTGGCTCTCCCGGTCACGTACAGGACACCCTACAACGTGGCCTAGATCTCATCGACTCCTTTCTCACCACCGCTGGTCTCTCTCCTGCTCCTGAAAAATGCGAACTTCTCCTTCTCAACCATTCCTCATACCAGCGCTCACACAACCATTTCGTCTCTCTCTACCTTTCTGGCTCTGCCACTCCAGTCGTCACGCAGTGCAAAGTACTGGGCTTTCCTTTGGATGCAGCCAAGAACGTGCAAGCCCTCCACTACGCTGTCACCACCTGCCACTCGGTAACTCGCCTCCTGCGGCGCGTGGTCACAAGATGATCAGGTCTCCACGATACTCATGCGTGCCGAGTTGCCCACGCGCTGGCCCTCAACAAGGTCTTGTACTTCGCACCCTACGTTTCCTTCACTCAGAGTCAACTTAATGCTCTGGAGACTGCCATTGTAGGCCTCTACAAGGCAGCTCTAAACCTCCCTATCACTACCTCTACCGCCAAGATCTTTGCCACAGGCCTATTTAATCCTCTCTGTTCTCTTCTCTCTCTCCATCGTGGCTCGCAGCTGACCCGGCTTTCTCTCACCCGCCAGGGTCAGCGGTTACTGACTCAAGCGCGGATCACGCCCATTCCTATCGCCCCGTTTACCTCTCCCATTCCCACCCCGGCTCCGAATTTTCGTATCCTCCTTCTGCCTACAAACATGTCCCCAGTCCTGCACGCCAACCGTACTCATGCGGCCGCGCAGCACCATTCCCCTCTATTTGATACCCAGGGTGTAGCCTACACGGATGCCTCCTTTGTGGCTCCTCGAGGTTCCTGCGGCTACGCCCTGTACCATCCCCACCTCCCCGCTTCTGAAACCCACACCAGCGGGTCGTATCTAGGCCCTCTGGATGCATTGTCCCTCGAGGTTCTCGCCATTGCGCATGCCCTCCAGTCATTTGTCCTCCTTTCCTCTCTTCAAGAGTACACAGTCTATTCAGACTCACAATTCGCTATACGCCACATACAGAAACGCATCCTAACCCCTTCTTTCCAACAGGAGTTCAAACAAGTGGTCACCGCATTGCAGCCTTCCATCGTTTTCCTCCGCTGGGTCCCTGGGCATTGAGAGATTGACGGCAATGAGCTGGCCCTTCAGCTCGCCCGCGATGCACTTTTCCGGGCACCGTTGATCCCCTGGCCCAAGACCTCGGAGGACGATGGGAGACTCACCCTTCGCCGCACCATAAAAGACGTCTACCTCAAGCTCCGCCTCGATAACGCCTTTATCCTCCCCCTCATTCATAACTCACGGTGCTGGAGGCTCGCCTTTTTCGACGCATCCAAATCAATGCAGTCATCACCCCGTCTCGCCCCTTTCTCTATCGCTATCGATCGGCCTCTTGTTGTCCCAACTGCCCCTGTATCTATGCAGACCTGGCCCATTGCCTCTTTTATTGCCCGGCTTCTTAGCAGTCAGGTTCTTACCCCCCGCCTTCTTTATCCATTACCACCTAGCTCGACTGGCTTCGCGTTGAAGGGGAGGAAGAACCGTGACTTCTGGTTACTCAGGCGATCGACATGCTCGGCCTGTAAATTATTGCCGAATAAAGGCCTTCTACTACTACTACTACCAGCAAGCCATTTCGGCGCAGTGGCAGTTGCTGCCAAAGCAATATGCTTCCAAGTGTTTCCAGTATATCTTAGTGAAAGACACATACTTGGTTTTCCAAGAATACCAACTCTTGCACCGACATTCGCCCATGGAACTTACATGCATTTGTAATTCTTTTAAATACACTAATAAAACTTAAAGAGGTTGCGGAATCCATCATAGCTTCTTCAACTATTCGCTCGCGCTCTGATAATTTATTGCGACAAGCAATTTACCCATCATGTGCGAGTCAATGATATATCGCTAGTGACGGCACATGGTGAGGCTATCTTTAAGCAACTCTGCTCGCCTGTGATCCGTGAGGCCGCATTATGCTCTTTTCTCATCGTAATGAGAAGAATGACAAATATATATAAATGTTTCGACTAATTCCAGGTCACCAAATTTGAAACGCCACAAAAATTTCGCAGCGTCGTCATCAAGTTTTAGAAGTGATAATTTTGTGATGTGAAGGGTATGACTGGAAAAACACAAAAACACCTCAGATTACAAGCCACTGAAGGGAATTTTCGTCCACCATATAAAACCGTGTTCAGGAAAAACGCAGATACAAGCGTCGTTTATTCTTCAGAACTAGCAAAAAAAAATATGACCTCAAAGTCATCTTGCTCATAGCGCTCAAGATATCATATTGATCGAGCAGCAGATCCATATTGATTAGTAATATATTTTGTAGGATAATACGGCTTATTCCCTCAGAACATTCGTTCACGAAATGATTTCCTTAAAAGACTGGTTAGGTTCTTTTATTTTCGTATGTACGTGTTTTCACAGCGTCGGCCGCCTGGTTTCGGAAATGCTGGCGTTATAAAAGGAAACCCGGGTCATGAACGACAAATCTCTACCATGCATCAATGTGTGTAGTCAGCGATGGTCCTCGTATTGTCTTAGCTCCATGTAGTCATGCTATGAGTGCGCCAAAATGGCAGAGAATACCAGTTGTTTCAGGGAAGCAAACGACTGATTTAAAAAACTGAGTGTTTAAGGTAAAGAAACGCTCTGTGAGGTAGTATACTACCAGTGTTTGCGGCCGGCAGAAAACACGTGAATCACATCAACTGGTGAAAAGATGAACTAAATTCTAATAAATAACATTTAACTATTTCGATAAGCACTTGATTGGAATTAGCAACTTCTGTATACTAGTAATACCCAACAGAATTTTAAATTTAAACTTTAAGTTATCCTCGCCACTGCGGCTGAAGAAACTTTGGTGACATCTCGGAATATTCGTAAATCCTGCGCCTGCCGGGAGTGCAGTGCGACGTCCATGAAGTCGCAACAATCCGTATCGCTCGTGGGACTTGGCGTAACGTGCCTCACCCGCGCTGGAGCAGCGAAGCCCCTCGAAGACGCGGGATGTTCGAACAGCGTGAGAAAAAAGCCAAAAGCGAAATTTCTTTAGCCACAGAGGGTAGGGCACTCGTGTTTTCGAAAATTTGAAAGCTGATGCGACTGTCTTGTAAGCGACTGTAACTCTTTAATCAGCGTCTTGTCGGTAACAGTTACAAAGTTGAGTAATGAGGCTAATCTTACTAATCTCGAGTCCAGACGTTGCATCTTTCGGCTCTGCCTCTTTCATAAATTTTATCACAGCCAACTTGATGTTTCAGCTATCCTGCCAGCTCATCGCTTATCAAGCCGTACCAACCATCCCAAAACAGTCTACCCTCCCCCAGCACAGACTACAGCTCATCTTCGCTCATTCTTCGTGCAAACTGCTCGAGACTGGAACGGCCTGCCATTCGACTCCGTGCACCACTCCGATCCACTGCACTTCAAGGCTGCCATCCAATCTTCCATTAGTGACACATTCAGCCCATCCCTCATGTAATACCCCATTCCTGGGGCATTTGAGGTATTGATAATAAATAAATAAATAAATAAATATTAGAATGTAGTTATTTACTTTACTAGCCAACATTATTCGCTTGATTTGTGACGTGCGCCAGCACTGTGTTATATGCTGCAGAAAGGTTCTCTACTTGAGAAGCTGTGTTGTTAAGAATTGGTGGCGGGCTACCTTGAAAATCAAGGTATAAGCTATAACGCAGTCTGATACGTAGGCTTTGAATCTAGGGTTTGAAGGCTTGCCATCTGGTAAAGTAGGGCGTAGTAGAATAAATCTTGGGTCACTAATCAAGTAAAAATATCAGGTGCCATTTTGGAAAGCGTACGGGCTCCTCGTTCACAATGAAGAACCACCGAGTAAGATGGAGCTTAAATAAATTTTCCAAGTTAAAATAATGAATTTGCATAACCAGGATGAATATTCTCCTTTGTTCTGTTGATGGTGTTCGGCATCGCATGTAATATCGGGGATTCTTTCCGTGCCAACTATTTTCACTCCATGCCGTTGTCCATGTGAGAATACGCGCAGAAAGAAAGTGGGAAATCGCTTGGGATCACGTGGAAATCAATTTTATTGAAAGAAATCTCGCAGATACCCGCACCTCCAATCGCTGATAACACAGACGCCCTTGAACACTGTTAACAAAGCAAAGAGAAATATTCACGCGGCATATGCAAGATCATCACTTTGAATAGTCATATTTACTTACGCTGCACCCTGCTGGGCCCGTGCTTCATTTTGAGCAAGGAACCCTGTGGGATCTACAGTGCGGTCTGAGACAGGACCCCTCCGCTAGCTCGGACCACAGCTGAGCCCATGAAGGACAACACACCGAAGTGTAGCCAGCAGGCAAAGGTGTTTATTGGGGAACTCCGCAAATTCGGACAGCTTCCCGCGATCGCACGTAAGGAGCAGCGCCGCAGTAGGCAGGCAGCGGCAGGCAGCAGACACAGGAAACAGTTCTGGTCACCTGGGCCGCGGAGTTGTGGCGGCCTGTGTCCGCCCCAGTCCAACGTCTCGCTCTCAACTCTCCTGCCGATCAATTCGCGCTGAGTATGAAGTATGAAGCGCCAACTAGCCCCCGCTCTTGGAGTGTTAACTCTCCTGCCGCCTGCTGCGTGCGCGGCCCGCGTGGCCGCCGAAAACCGAGAGCCCCGCCCGCACATGTGATGATGAGGAGGCTCCCTCCCCCCTGTCCGCTGCGGTCATCGCTCCGGGTTAAGCAGAGAAGGGAAGGCCAGCAGGCCTTGAAAGAGAGAAAGGGAGCGCTAGGCACCTCCGGCGGGCGAGAGGAAAGTGGTTTCTCATAACCCGCACGGGTTCCGAAACGTCAACTAACGTTTTTAATATGGTCAGTCACTCAAGGTTCAATCTAGTGTGATACGCTTGCTAGGTCTCAATAACATTAGATTTTGCACCCGAATCTAACCGCCAGCTAATTGAGTTACCCTTGTTTATACCTCTCACCATGTTCCCTTCTGTTTCCAGTGGTGAATCTACGCCTTGGCACTCGTCAGAGCTCACACAGTCTCGTTCTCCCTCAACGCGTTGCTCTCCTCCTCCTCCGTCCTCCTGACCCTTCTAAGCTGTTCTCCTGGCATTCTTAAGGCTATATCGCCCGATGACAATTCTCCTTAAAACGAGCACTTAAGAGCTGCGTCGTTAAATTATTACGAATTTAGAATATGCTAGAAAGTGCTACAGTGGGGGAGATCATGTGCTCTCTTAAAAGGATTATTGCGCCTTCCAGTCTGTTGTACAGGATGTTTCATCTAGCACTTTACACAATATTTAAAAAATCGCTTTTGGATTTAGAAGAACGATTTTTTCGGCAGAGCATTGTCAGCAATGTAGTACATTACAATACAGCAAAGGCGTGCTAGCTAGCAGGCTGGTTAACCAGTATTGAATAGCTAACTTTTCAGCTGCTAGTTTCAGGCCTCTTAATTATACTGAGAGACGTGGAGAAGGTCGTAAGTAACATCCAATCAGCCTCTTAATTACTGAGAGGCGTGTGGAAGGTCGTAAGTAATATCTACATCAGTCTTTAGTTTTTCGAATTTTCGAAAAGACAGTTACACTCAGTGGTGTGGCGCAACAAATTTTGGCTATTTCGTTGTCGTACGTACACTGGAGAGGCTGCTTTGCCTGCAAGCTTCTCGCAAAAGTTTGCATTGTGGCGCGATGTAGCCAAAATTTGTGACATCACAGCGCCGAAGGTAAACACGTTTTATATATTCTAAAAGCACATACAGGTATTGCTCGCTGTGAGCTGTGAGCGGCACGTCTCTCAATAATTAAGATGCCTAACAGTCATAGTAAAAGTTAACTATTCAATATTAGTTAACCAGCCTACTAATTAGCATGTATTAGCTGTACTCGGATGTTCTATGCAACTGACACTACTAGGCTGAAAAAAGCTCCGTTCTAAATCAAAAGCCTATTTTTTTTAATTGTGTAATGTTTAGGTGAAACGCCGAGTATACTAGACGCAACCAGGAATTCTGCTTGTTCTGGCCCATCAGGGACGTACGTCTGGCGAATCAACGTCAAGGTCCGCTACCACAAGCTTCGTTTGTTTTTGTTGATTGACTTCTATGCACAATGCCGAAGTATTTTCAAGGGCTAAGAAGGCAACGATTACCTTTGAGCAGCTTGTGATGTTCGTATTGTCATGAGAGACTTCATAAATGTATACGATCACCGCCAGCATGTATAAATAAATAAATAACTTAAGGACGCACCTAGCAACTGCAAAATATTAGCCTACAGTACTCTTATAAGACCAAAACTCGAATATGCCGCCATCGTTTGAGACCCACATGCAAAAAAAAGACATAAGAGAATTAGAAAAAATACAGAGACGCGGAGTACGTTTTATATTTAATAAGTACAACAGAACTGAATCCCCATCTTCGTTAATGGCAGCAAATGATATTAAACCTCTCCACGTCAGACGCAAGATAGCCCGCCTATCCTTCCTCCCATTTAATACATGGAAAACTAGGCATCTCTCCAGCCCCCTATGTGCAGTTTTCTGAATCGCGTAGAACTCGTCGTCGTCATAATCACACTTTAGCACCATACTTCCCGCATACCAACGCTTTTAAATTTTCTTTTTTCCCGAGAACTATTGATAAATAGAACGACCTCCCTCTACAAGTGATATCGGCTGTTGATTTTGACAACGCACTTTGTGAGCTATTTTAGATTGTATATGTGCTACACTGTTGTGTGAATGTGTTTTTCTGCCCTCCCTGCCTGGACACAAATGAGGGCCTGCAGTATTGGGAAAATAAATAAATAAAGAAATCACTCGGTCATCATCCTCATTTCATGATTCTATGGCATGGATATCTGCTTGAGAATGGCTGCTGTAACGCTACAGCTTAACAGACGAGTTGGTTATATATTTTAGGGGCTACAGCGCGAGAGATGACGAAAAAGAGGTGTAAACACAGCTCGAGTGCTCCCCAGCCGTAACGCTATCATGTAAACTACTGGCGTAGCCCGGGTACTATAAAGCTGAAGGTGGCTTGAACGATGTGGTCCTACGACTTGCAACAAAAAGAACGGGAGCAACCTGTATCTCGACCACGGAGCGTGCTATCAGGGTGCGCGAAGCGTACACAAGACAGGCCAAAATATTATATTTTGAAGAATTAGTTCCATAGTCAGCTGTGACGGTACAAGTTAGGAGCGGAAAACGTGAAAAATGTTAGGTATTGACACTCCATGTGTTAATTCATTTTTGTACTGTTCTATTCTAAGGCTTTCTTCACGATATGGAACACAAAGAGAAAGACATGCCAAAAAAATAAACTTTGTTTTATACAATATACTGAGAAAAAGGAGTCTTGTTTTACTGGAAATTGAAAACAATCAAACAAGCTGGCGTCGACGCAATACATGAATAAAAAGATTGAAAGGCACACTTACATAAAATTCATAATACAGCGACTGGCTTAGGATCAGCATGCAGACGTACTTGTTAGCGCTAATTGAGAGTTAATTCATCCATTGAGAAAAGCGATCACTGCACGTTGTCCGATATCGTCTCTAATCGATTTTGTCATTGTCTTCACGGCATCGAGCCAAATTATGAATGCCTATTGGTCTAAATGGTCTTCAGCTCTGTTTTAAGAATCCTATGTATGTCTGGCCTGGGGTGTAAAATAAAAAAAGGCGTACCATTTTACAGCAAATATTAGGTCTGATAAGTTTGCCATGCAGACAATAATAATCAGTGCCTCATTAGCTACGCCAGCATTTCTAACTGCAAGAAGCGGTTCATTAGTAAGAAGAACTCGAAAGGTGGAATCGGTAGTTCAACGTGAACTCTCGCCCAAGCAACCGTCATTGTTCTGTTAAGAATTCTGACTGCTTTCTTTCAAAAGTGGCCTGGAATATTTTCAGGTACGAGCGCAGCGGACTGTTACCAATGCTAAAGCAGTATTCAACCATGACAGAACCCTTGACGAGCTGCAGGGTTTTCGGAATCTTATACTCGGCATCGTATTAGGCTTTGTCAGATGGCCATGCTTAACAGCAGTCACTACAAAAGTTGGGAGGTTTCCTGCCCTGTACCGAAAGTCATTTACAGTGTGCGTATGTGCTCGTCGAAAGAAAAACTAACAACGATGTAAGAGGCACAGCGAGGCGTTTCAAACTCAGCCTTAGTGCATTCGAACACAGACCAAGACATCTGTGTATCTGCGAAATATTCAAGTCTTAAGATTTTTGCTTCACAGCAAGAAGAAATGAGAGTAAGTTTTGAGGTTACAGGGCCTGCTTTACGTGAACAGTACTATTGTTTTGTCCCTGACATAAATTATATTTAACAATCGTTCCAAATATGTTAGAATAGGGCGCAGTTATATCGGTCCTCTTCCGAATGCGTAATTCAAAAGCTGGAGAATGTGTAGCGCAGAGCAGCCATATACGTGTTATCAATACTTATGCGCAATAATTTTGTCAATGGAATACTAAATTCGCTACATTGAACTTCTTCAGCAGAAATTCGGCAAATGGCAAGGCTGAAATTTCATTTCGTTTCTATTCGCGAAATTCTTAATACTAACACGGGAGATCAAGAAGTTTCATATTATTTAAACAATTAGAAGGCAAGATTACATTTACGTTACCTGTGATTCCTTAAGTTGCAGAGGTATTTTTTCCTAGTACTATAACAAATCCTATTTCCTCAATAGCTGCTGTTTCAGAATCCGCATAAGCATCATTTGAAAACAAATGCATAACTAAAATCAGAAGAACAATTTGTGATTAGAAATTTTTTATTTTCCTCTCAGAATGTGTGAGCATGTTACAGTGAATCCAAAGAACGAAACATGGGTGCTAATGAAGGCTGTAAGGCACGACCCGTGTGCCCTCTTGTGTTGTTCTTTCTTGTGCTGCTTCTGCTACACAGAAGTAATACTTGGTTCTTTCGAGCCGTCATCGCCATCTGTACTCACAACCAGGCTTCAGGGTGGCTCGGGAAACAATCAATTTGCGAAAGGTTTAGGCTCTAAAAATGTTTCCAATGTACATGCAAGAAATTCCGGAGGAGGAATTTGCTGCTGCCTATGTGCTTACTCGACCGTGGCGTATCCGCACCTAAACCTACAAGTTCTCCTCAATCATGGTGCAATAACATCAGTACACCATGCCATTCGCACCACTCTCCTAACATAAATTAAAAATATATGAACAGCAACCGCAGCATAAAATGACTGGGACGTTTTTTATATATTCTAGTCGTCAACAGGGATCCCATTTTTTTACGTCCTACCTCATGCAAATTGCCTCGAGTTTGCGTAATTCCCTGCATAGTGCGAACCAAAGACGAGCTGCAAAACGAACATAATACTTCTCCAAGGAGCTGGTTTCACGATGCCCGCCTGGAAGCATCTGACTCCTTTGATTCATACACTATTGCGCTTGGTTGCGTCCCCTCTTGACAATTTTTTTCCGGGTTATGAAAATCAACAAAAAGAAATAGCGCAAATCGATGCACAGCAAGAACGAACGGTCTCGGTCATTGCTCAACTTGTGTTTAATAATAGAATAACACATCCCGGGCTAGTTGCTTTATCACAAGGCAGAACTGATCAAGCTGCACACGGACAACAAAGTAGACGAGACACACACAGCGCTGCCTTGTGATGAACTAACTAGCCCGCGATATGTTATTCAAATTCATTTATAGTAGAACAGCGCTGTGCGTGTCTCGTCTACTTTCTTGTTCGTGTGTAGCTTGCGCTGTTCTGCTTTGCTTAATAAAAGGCAAATAAAAACTCAAGCGTGCCGAAACAAACCAGATTTCTAAAAAAGTAAAAATAGTTTCTGACCTCTACCTTCTAATGCCTTTTTTACCAGCGAAAAGTATTCGAAAGAAAACGCAGCAGTGCACTCTACGCTTTCAAGTTGAGGCGAAATACTTCGTGATGAAAAAATTCACGGAGACACTTATGCTCCGCCTATACTGTGTAACGCGATAGCGTAAATGGGTTAATGCCCAGACATGCGGAATCAGTTATTCTCGACTTTGCATTCATAGGTAACAGGCGGTCCTCAGACCACTCCTGGCGCAGTGGCGCAGCGGTTAAGCGATGCGCCACTGCCCTGGGATGGTAGGTGCTGCCACCGGTGGGGCTTGTGCGACCCGGGTTGCTCTTCTCGAGCAACAAATCATTGATTTAACGGCCCCCTGCCACGCTGGTTCTTTTTGCTCATAATTTGATGGGCAGGTTGGGATGACACCACATGCTCACCTGACCTATCTGGCCCACCCAGCTTGCTTGTTCGGAAAGGTACTGCTCACAATGTCGACGACATCAGTAACGACCAGAACGCCAGATTTTCTGACAAACAGGGGCCTCGACCTATCTCGTTAATAAGTAATGATGAAGATTGTGCACTCATTATAGGTGACATAAATCCAGCGAAAACCAGCTTTTCTATTACCTACTCGCAACTGACTGAAAAACAATCTTTGTTAAACGCCCACTCATGCTCTTTCCTCGAGGCATCTGTGCGGGTATGTCGGCCCACAGTTAGCACGATGGCCCAGGCGGGTGCTTATTAGGTCACCGCCGACTCCCGTAAAGCTTAGTGCTAAGCCCTTAAGCCACCAATTCCTCGACTTATGCCCATAATAGAGTGACGACTGTGCTGTTGTGGATTACTGGCCGGACCCAATGCTGAACGTGTACAAGCGGAGAGCAATAGTTCTCAAGAAAAAAATAGCGGAAGGACGCAGACAAGCACAGGGACACAGGACGACGCTGGGCTCTCTGTCTGCGTCCTTCTGCAGGCTTTTCCTTTAGAACTATGCACTAAATGGCCCTCCTCTCTACGCTACGGAGAACAGTAGGATGTTGAGTGCGTTTTCTTCCACGAAGCTGCAAATTTTCATGGCGTTCCAAAACGATGTAGGTGGTGGGTTCCGGACAATGTCACTGACGACAAACCCGTTCTTAGGGGTCATTATTGCAAAAGCTCTGTCCAAAAGACAGGGTTAGCACAGTGTTGGTAGCCAAGCGGTAGACTATAGTCTCCGCGTCCTTCAGTAGTTCCTCCGGCATCGGATGAAAAGCGCATGCCTTTTACTCTCTGCGTTTCTCTCGTTCTCCGCAGAAATGCTGGAGGGCTTTGCGGCGTCGCTTCTTCAAAATTTTTTTGAAGGCTGAGGATCCGGATTCAAAGAAAGGTATGTGCTCCAGCTAATGTGGTAAGAGTGTTCAGCGCAGACGCTATCCTGTGTGCTGCTGCTTGCATCTCACTGTCGGCTCACTCATTGCCTTCGATGCCTGCATGTGCAGGCACCCAGGAAATCGCCGCTGTACTGATTAGTTTGAGGTTCAGTTCATTAAATGTCGGTAATTAAAGTTGAGGGCCTCCGTAACCCCATTCATGACGAAGAAAATGCGAGAGCACTTTGGTTGTCTGCTAAGGTGTTTACAATAAGTCTGTGTTCTTTTGTGTTTTCACTACAACTCAGCTACGATCCCCGGCAATTCCTTGACCACACGCTACAACAACAGGCCTCGGACGTGGTAGCATGACACTTCTGAGAATTGGTGGGATGAGTACCCACCACATGCACAATGTTCTTGTCCATGACAAATTCTTTACTTGTTTAACGAAGAATTCGGAGAAACATCCAGTGGTACTTGTCAGATGCGCTATCTACCGCTGCCGCTTCAACTCATTCTTTCTTGTGACGACTCATCGTTCACGGCGCATTGTGCACGCTAGGCATCCGCTATGGCCTGTCAGTGGCCCTCAGCCTGTCTGTTGCTTTTTGCTCAGTTAATGCGTCCGCTGCCACAACGCGGGCCTTCTCCGCAGTGGACATGGCTGCACGTCGGGCACGCTGCCGCCCCGTAGCGATGGGGACTTCATCGTGGCTTCATGAGCACTGCCCTGAACGTTTCAT
Organism: Amblyomma mixtum; assembly: GCF_055824585.1. Taxonomy (NCBI): domain Eukaryota; kingdom Metazoa; phylum Arthropoda; class Arachnida; order Ixodida; family Ixodidae; genus Amblyomma; species Amblyomma mixtum. The sequence goes on along the minus strand of NC_143012.1, from coordinate 195,204,532 downwards.
TCTGCTCGTGTCTGGCACCTCGTCTTCTTTTCAAGCGCCAGCCCATGTCATGGGCCACAATTCCGGCCAGAACTTCGGTTGGAACCGTTCCATTGCTCTTACATTGTATGCACAAGTCGCGTCCTTTTACAATGTTCGAGGAACTTCCACTGATTTATGATATGGGATTATACTAATACGATCCACTAATACACATCAATCTACCCAGTAATCCCCACTAATTCACCCTTATTTATTTTCAGCTACTTCTGTTTGGGTTTTGGGCCGATTTTCACACTTCTGGTCTCAAATTTTCATATTTTGCGGTGCCATTAATGGTCCCGTGGTGTTAATAACATCGCGATCGTGTTAATAGCATTCATAGTTCGCAGGGAGTCCTTATACCACTACTGGCGCAGTTGTCCAGCGGTTAAGCGAAGCGCCACTGCCCGTCAGCAAGCTGTTTCAGAAACAGCCAACGGTGAGGATTCTGACACCAAGGTTGCCCTTCCCAAGCTCCCTAAGACTCATGTGCAGTGCAACAGGGGGTAGGCCACTCACAATCCGGTGGGCAGGTTTTAAACTGCCAAGGTAGTGATGACGTCACAAGGTTACGTGGTCTCTCTCAACCACTCAAGGATTTACGTGAGAGATAAGCCAGAAATATTTGTATGAGGGCAACCTAAACAATATTGCATCAAAATCACTAACAAATTCATTTACACGCAATACAACATTAAAATATGAATAGAAACGCACTGATTCCGGTAAATAGCGCACTTAATCTATCCACATTAGTCTATTTATCACGGTTGCGTGCTAATTATTCCCACCTCCAAGACGCTAACGTGTTGGACTAAGACGGTCGCGTGACTTCTGCCACTAGCCAGCGTGAACGTGTCTCATGAGCGGGGAATTCAGTGCACGCCTGAGGTGCACGTGTGCCATACTCTCCTACGCCGTACCCCATACTCCCTGCATACGTGCGGAAGAGCTAAACAAAAGGACCACGTTAAAACTAGCACTTATGTCCGAATTAATGCTACGGTTGGGTGTACCGTAGAGCTGGCTTGCCCGCGCTGCTAACTAATCTGCTTTTAGTGCGAGAGCGTTACTTCACGAGGTCCAACCGACTCATCTAGCTTGTGTGAAGCTTGACCCTTCTCGCGCTGCGCTTTGCAGCACACTGTCGTTATCGTCTTCCATCCGCGGCGTGAACAGCTGCAAAAAAAGCAAAGCTCGTCATAACGGAAAGCGAGCCGGGTATGTCTAGCTCATCGGAGGAGGAGTTGCGCTGACTACTCGGCATTGATGCGCAGCCAGAAAGAAGGCGGTTGCAGCGTGAGTCTACATATCGCGAGGACGTGGCTAAACGCAATAAGAGCTTGCAAATGATAGACAGAAGGGTCAGGTCACGCTAGCGGCCGTTATACAGGAACAGCAAGCCGTTCGCCTCTAGGCACAGCGAAATCGAAAACAGGGAATACAACACTTACTGAGTGATGAGTACCTCCAACGTTTTAGCGCGGAACTGAACGAACGGCAGGTAAACTTTAAAATGTGGTTGACCGTTGCCTTGTCTATTACCACCAAGTTTCAGGTAGAGTTTGTGCAAAATGAGTTCGGTTATCTCCGCCACGTATGTGATCGACTGTGACATCAGAAAGATTAGGCAAGGTATGCGAGCCCATGCATCCGACATTGCTGCTCACTTTCCACGAGATAGATATAGCCAGTATGAAGGTGCGAAGCGTCGTGTAAACGTGTAAAGCCTCGCTACGTAAACAGAAGACACCGCTGTGTAGCGTGAGTTACGGCTACAAGTATCCGCCGACACCCACCGATTTGCCTCTACTAAATGACACGGCGGAACGTATGCTTTCCCCACGTATACACTTTACGAAGATACGTCGATTGGCGTACTCTAGCCGTGGGCAGATCAGAACAAAGAGACCAATCGTCAACGTGCTGATGGACACTACCCTCCTACTACTGCTACGACTGTGCTGTCAAGCAATCGTTCGTGCCTAGCAATGCTAAACTGCCCACCGAATTTTTATTTTCGCAGTCATTTAGCATTTTTCTGCGCAACCACCGCAGGAACACACCCCCTTGACAGCAATGTCACCAGTAGGGACTGAGTAACCCATGTTGATCTTCTCGAGCAACCTCTCACACAGCTGCAGCAATGTACCTCCGAACTCGTGTGAGCTCGTGCAGCAACTCAGATTACTAGGCAGCGGCACAAGGCCAAAAGAACGTACGTAAGTACGTTGATAAGATTTTTGACCGATATTGGTAAGCTGATGTGTGCTTTCGCAGTAAAAGGTGAAATGGATTGGACTCGTCCCTGGCCCCAGAGCCGCGCTGCGCCAAAGTGACCCAAGCTGCCGCCCTCCAAACCTCACCCACCGGCATCTGCAAAATAAATCCGCGCAAACCTAGAGAAAGCGCATTCGCACCTGAGGTGAGGTGTATATGCGGTAAAGGTTTTTTAATTGTCATTTAAATGCAATGGCTTAAGTCACTGATAGTGACATTGCAAACTTTGAAAAGAGCATGACCTAATCTTCGTAACAAAGGCTCCGTGAACGCTATGAAATAATTGCGAAAGAGCGTGCTGGTTCTTAAAAAATCTAAATAGCAACAGCCGCTTCGCTTCCACATGGGTGGCGTTGAAATGAGTTCCCAAATGTATATTGTCACCTACGGGACAACTTCGGCCATTTAAGGTTTTATAGCCATTGAAGCAGTTGAACACTGACAATGAAGAAACGAGCGGAACGAAGAAGCAGTACAAGACATACAGGGATTATTTTTTGTGTTCTGTGAACTTTTTTCTTAGGGTGTCTCGACTGTGCTTATCACTTCATTGTCTGCTATGAACTAAATCACCCAGTACCTCACATTGCTCGTACGCTAGGCCCGCCGTAGAAAGCGCCACGACGCCGTCTTCCCAGGCAGAAAAGGCCGCCATGCCTGGATGGGTGGTTTCCTTGGAACTTCCCGTAGTGAATGTACTCTTGTGCGCGACACCGCCTTACTCATAAAATGATGCAATAACTCCTTCAAAAAGGTCGTTGAGTTTAGCTTGTGTAAGACTGCATGGCCAGACGTATTCTCCTACAGTCGCTGTAGCAGAGGCATCGGCATTGAAGACCTCTTCACTTCAATACACTTTACGTGAATACCGCTTATACGCTACTGAAAAAATGCCCAGTGACACTGGGAAATGCGAACAGCATGGAGAAGCAGTGCGCCGCTTCGGGCTCGGTGCCGACCGTTATAAAGTCGTTTCTGCACCATCGATCTGGAGAGTCCAATAGGAGCGCTTAATGCTATCAACAAACATTATCTTACAAGTAATATCTAGTCATAACTTTTTTCTTTGGAACGACGGTAGTAACCAGAGGCAGTCATTACTACCTTCTTTTATTCAGTGTAAAACTGAAACCAGCACTACTGGTCTTTTCTTCTGCCATGTGTTCTGTATGCCTGTCACTCGATGCACCGTTTCCTGAAAGCAGAGCAGACAATCGTCAGCGATTCAACGAAACGTTAATCTATTAGATAAAAAGAGGGGGAAGTTGGAAGCAGTATCTGTTAGATCAAAAGCGAGTGAAATTGGAAGCAGTCTCTGGCAGGAAAGGTGCCAAGACAGACCTCCTCTTATAAGAGAGACAGGCATCACAGGGTGTATTGTTTTTCGTGTGTCTGCCGTAGAAACTGGTCGGCAGTCTTCTTAGGTGTGTATGCTCTATTATGAATCTCCCTATTCATTCCATGGCAAGTAACGCTGGCTATGCGCAATGTTCGCCTTCGCCACACACACTTTATGGACCACTAGTTTTACCTTCTAGAGCTGAAGCAACCACTAGTTATATCCTGTGCCTGCGGTTCTTCACCAGACTTAACAGTGGTTTTTAGATCGTGCGCACTCCTAAGAACTAAGTGCTAGTAGAGAATAGGCATCATCAAAAGTAAGTTAGCCAAAGTAGGTAGCCGCGCAGGCTTACGCTTACAAGACGCTATGCTGCTACGGGTTCCTGAAAACTTGTCTGTGCTGTGTTCAGTTTAGCTATTAGCAAAGCTAAATTTAGCGGACTTTGACCGCACCAAGAGCGCGAGCTTCAGCACTTCCTAAAGTTAGCATTCCGCTAATTTAACCGAGCTTCCCAACAGTCGCAGTAGCTGTGTCGTTAGAGCTCGGGATATATCAGCAACCTGCCGTTGTCTAATCGGCATGCAAAAAGATACAAATTTTGTTGTTGAGCAGCACAGCCTTTGCTGGAAAGCTATTACTTTGTAATAAATCTCAATACAATTGAGCCCACATATAAAGAACCTGAAGGTCACGGGGATCTCTTTCTTTGTATTCGAGTTTCATAGTAAATAGACTTTCCCTATGAAAGTGAAAAATGCATTCGGGCAGAAGGGGCTTTATTTCATGCTGGTCTCTTATGCACGTCTGCTTCTTCATGCAGGCCCTTAACACCTCTTTCCAAGCTGACCACAGTGGTCTTGTGCTTCTCGCCAAAAGAATTTCCGCCAAATCGCAGCTTTAGGGACGTGATAATACATACCACAAGATCGTTCACGGCTCTTAGTATTGGATCAGCCTGCACTTCACCGACTATCGTCAAAGCTATACGCGTACAGCGACGAAGCTAAGCAACGCACTTGGGCTCGGAACATATCAATTGCACTCTCTGCTGCATGCATGCTGCTTCCGCTCCGCAGCAGCCAAGTTGGAGAACCGATTGGAGAATGTACATTACGGGACCGGTTGGGCCAGCAAGGTATACCATGTGAGTGGAAGTCACAATTCTCAAACAGCTGAAATAGGTTAATCACCGATAACGTCCTATTTTCAGCGCTCTCCCTCTGTCGCGCGCACCACGCTTCCGACTTTACTTCCATTTTAGACCAACTGGCACACGGGCATGCAGCGACTACACGCCAACCCACCAGTGCGCTCTTGGCCGGTGGTTTCAATGCCACCGCGAAACGATCAGAGCCGCGAAACGAGCCGCGAAACGATTGCGCACTGATTCTGCGCATGCTGAGCACAGACTGTGTGAAGCATCATACTGCCATGCCATCCGGAAGGCCAAACATAAATTTTTATCACAGGACTTTCAATCGCTCACAAAAATAACCCCGCAAAATTTTGGAAAACAATTTCCCCGTCACGCACGTCGGACACCATTTCATTGCTTGAAGAAAACAAATGTCCAATACCCCAAGAGAACTGTCCAGGCACGTTTAATGACTACTTCACATCAGTATTCACTACCGAAGACTATTCCAACCTACCTCAACCCCAAGAACTCAATTACCCATTCATGACTACAATAGATATAACAGCAGAAGGCGTAGCATCTCTAATTAACAGTCTTAAGGTATCAACTTCCTCAGGGGTAGACGAAATAAATACAAAAATTCTCAAACACACCATACATCCCTCTAGTATCATTCTGTGTCATATTTTCAGGCAATCTTTAGCAACCGGCGAAATTCCTTATGACTGGAAGATAGGCAAAAAAATCCCTGTTTACAAATCTAGCGACAAAAACACAGTTAGTAACTACCGCCCCATATCGCTAACGAGTATTCCATGTAAGTTACTTGAACACATCGTTGCATCTAACATCGCGCGCCATCTCGAGAACAATGATTTCTTTTTTCCCACGCCAGCACGGATTCAGAAAAGGGTTTTCATGTGATACACAACTAATTGAACTTACCAGTTATTTATTCAAGAACATGGATGAAAACTACCAGACTGACTGCATATTCATTGACTTTTCCAGAGCGTTTGACCGTGTTGTCCATTGCCGCCTTATAGCTAAAATATCGTCGCTTAATTTAGACTCGCTAACTGTCTCCTGGATCCGGAACTTCATATCTTTTCGTAAGCAGTTCACGGTAACAAACAACTTTTCATCACCCCTTAGTGACGTCACTTCTGGCGTCCCTCAGGGAAGTGTTCTCGGTCCCTTATTATTTTCAATTTTCATAAATGACCTGCCATCGCACCTTACATCATCAGTCCGACTGTTCGCCGATGACTGCATAATTTATCGCCAAATCCGCTCAACCACTGACCATGCAATTCTTCAGCAGGACCTTGAATGTGTAACTAACTGGTGCACATCATGACAAATGACACTTAATACTGACAAATGTAAAATCATGACAGTTAGCCGGAAGCATTCAAACTCGCTATTCACTTATTCCCTTAACAGTGTCACACTATCCCGCACGTCTTCCTATAAATACCTTGGCGTTTATCTGACTTCTAATCTTTCTTGGGCGGAACATATTCAATGCATAACTGCCAAAGCATCGCGCGCGCTTGGCTACCTGAAAAGAAATCTTCATAGCGCACCTGTTTCTACCCGCAAGCTAGCATACTTAACATTTGTCCGTCCCCAACTAGAATATGCATCAGCCATCTGGTCACCACATCAGGCTTATTTAATTCATTCCCTCGAAACAATTCAGAACCGTGCAGCGCGTTTTATTTCTCACGACTACAACCGTCATTCAAGCGTAACAAGCATCAAGTTATCTTTATCGCTAACAAGTTTACAGACACGTAGGGATATCGCACTTCTTTGCTTACTACAGAAACTAATATACAGTCGTCATGCGTCCACACTGCCACTTACACGCCCAATGCGCACTTCACGTCGCCTACAAATAATCTTAGCTTCCAACGTCTATTCGGCCGAACACTCGCGTTTAATTCTTCTGCTTTGCCACGTGCTATCAAGTGTTGGAATGGCCTTCCGGATTGCATTGCTACCATACGTGACCCATTAATCTTCAAAAACGAATTGACCACCTTCATGCATCCATGATATTGTACATAAATTGTGTTCGTATGTGTTGTCAAATCCATGCAGTGCAGCTATTTGTTTGCTGTTTTTTCCTCTGTGTCAATATATTACGTTTTTTTTTCAAGTACGGTGTAATAATTGTTTGCTGTCCAATGTATTTAATATTGTTTACTTTTGTTCTTTCCACTTTGTACCATATTTTGTCTGCTAAATATTGTAACCCCTCCCCTCACACAATGCTCCAAGTGTGGAACCTGTGAGGTATTTGTAAAAATAAATAAATAAATAAATAAATAAATAAATAAATAAATAAATAAATAAATAAATAAATAAATAAACTTTTTATTCCTTTCTTGGGGGTCACCACGTTGTTTTGGAAGTGAGCTGGGTGAGTCACACAAGCTAGGAGACGCTTTTGGTCTCCTTTTCGGTGCGCGTTTTTTGACTGCAGGGCCGTATTTACGGCGACCTCTCTTTCACTGTAACCGAGAATAGCTGTCACGGTTGTTCGTTGTATCCGAGACGAAGTGACATTGCTGTAATACGTATCTTTACGGTAACAAAACCGTCGGTCGTAGTAAGCGTGCGTTCGTTATAAGTGCGGCCGTTATAAGTGGGCTCGACCCTACTACTTATCTTCACGGTGGCTCAATGTTTATTGTGTAAATCAGTGATTGGATTATGTATTTATCTTGCCAAGTATACATGAGGCGTATGAAATATGTAATAGGCTCGCAATCGACGAATCGCGTCGCGCTTAGATGGAAGGTAGTAAAGAGGTCCAATGCACTGCAATGCATGCACTTCAATAACGCAGCCTGTTTCCCACGAGGTGTGCCTCATATAAACAAAACGGGCTCATAGAACAGGAGAACTAGAAGTTTTTCTCTATCCTAATAAAAGATCTTAAGTAGCGGTCATGCTCCGCATGCCGTTATTTTGTTGTCGAAAGTGATTGCGAGACAGAAAAGAGACCTGCTCACTATATTCTTTCTACTCACATGTTTCGTCATTAAAGGTGTCGTACTCGGCATTCGGCAGCAACCGCACAGCCCTAAAACAAAATAAAAAGTAACGGCAACTTCATGCAAGTACTGTCCACCGCAAAAAATTGAATCCTTGGCTCTTTCTGGTATGTTGAGGTTTCTTCAGTATTAAAAGGCGAGTTATTAGCTATAAAATTCAATTTAAAATAATCCTGCTAGAGGACTACAACTCTTGACATCTATACCGAAAACTACTGGTTTCCGCCCCTTCTGAGTGAATGACAATGTAGCGTAGTCTCTGGGAACTGCCTGTTGGGATCGTAGTGAACACGCGCATTTTACTTGCGAGGTCGGTCGGTGATGGGAACCACTGTACTTCATTTTATGCTGTTCATTATTTTATAATGCCTTGGTTTTCCGATTACAGTAGTCTCTTTGTTAGAACAGAGCGATACCGTATCGATACATGCCAAGTTAAGCTTGTCCTCAATGGCCCCTTAATGGGATAATTGTGCCGCCATTAACTTTTCTATAAAATGAAGGCATGGGAGAGTTGGCAAACAATTCAGTTGTCGCCATTACCTCTTCTTAGTATGTTCCTTCTGTTTTGATTGTCGACATGTTTTCATTTGTTCATTGAGCCGGTCGTATATATTGCACCGGAAATGAAAATCTTCAACTGTGAGTCAGCGCTCCTCCTAGTGTGTCTTCTTTCATCCAAGTGTCAGTTAGGGTGGTTTCTACCTACTAACCTAACTGTTTCCTTACCGCGGGGAAACAGGTGGTCTCGGTGCGGTGTGAGTAAAAAATTTACTCGCTTCCAAGTTGTGAGAAAAGGAGTGCTTCTTGCGGCACGTAAAGAAGGTGTGGAGCAGGCATTCGTGTCTGAACTTAAATCAGGTGAATGCACGCAATCTTCTCGTAAAGATTTGTCGTTTAGGCCTAAAAGGTCAAGTTTGGATGCAGCGGAAACGTGGCCACACCGCCAGTACTTAGCAGGGACGGTGCAAAGAGTGGACAGCAGCTTGTACGCCACTCTCGCCATTAAAACTCCGCACAGGCGCGTTTCGCTGCGCTCACTAACAAACAGAAGCGATCCTTAGTACCTTTAGGACCATTTTCGGCATAGTGGATTATCTTTCTTCTCCAGAACCGAGCCATATCACGCGGAATGGGAAATTTGGCGCCAGCGTTTACTCTGAAAGATTTGAATACACGTGGTGATGGAAGACTTGAAGGGGCTCTGAAACACCTTTTCAGTAAGGACATAAACTCGCTCAGTCATTACATTCTGTCGTCATTAGCAGCTGAGCCGAATTATAGGCCTCTACAGTCAGGTCAGAACCCACAATTGCGCGCGATAGTTGGCGAGCCCTTTCCAACCACTTGTTCATCACTGCACCCTCCTCTGCCGCATGCACCTGCATAATCTTGTTCAGAAATGGCTATTGGAGAGATGGCTTCAGGTGTCACGTAGCTACGGTGGCCGCGGCCGCTCAGGAGCGTCGCTCCAGCGATTCAGGTATCTCCGGCCCCAGCCACAAATAGACGCCAGCGCAAGTGGTGGGGCCGGCGGGGAAGCGCCAACCTTTTAGAATGCACAAAGTGACGAGTGGAGAGAGAGGCGTGAAGGCGCTGCAATTCAAATTTTCACTACTGATAACTCAGCCTCTACGAAATGCTATAAAATAATTCTTACTGGTTGATATTCGTAAAGCATCGTACTGCAGCATCCCAAAAGTTCCTCACATTTATAGACAGCGTATTTTAGAGAACCATTAGGCGATCAGGTTTCCAGAAGAAGCATTTTTTTGCATACTTAAGAATTTTTAAATATCTGCCTAGAATATACCTGAAAGAGAAACTTACGAACGTTGACGTCGCCTTTTGAGCTCCGTGAAAGTAACCGCTGTAGTCACCAACAGAAGGCCAAGAGTGATAAGGATACCAGCGACTACAGGAGCCGTGCTGTCAACACCTGCAAAATGGGGAAAAAAAAATTCAGTGTTGGATGAACGGGTGCAAAAGTGGGATAGTGACGTCAGGCACTTTTCCGCCTTTTGTCACGTCCCCCAATTATTGTCTTGAATAAAATTGATTGATTGAGTGATTTTACCGCCCGACCGACCGACCGACCGACCGACCGACCGACCGACCGACCGACCGACCGACCGACCGACCGACTGACTGACTGACTGATGATTAATTGATTTATTGATTGATTGATTGATTGATCTAAGAAAGAGCATGCGCTGCATGATGTAAAGATCCTCGTGGCTTTGGACGGGGCTAACAATCCGGCCACAGTCATTTAGGAGAAGTGAATTACTTTCCGTGTTCCGCAGCCGATCGGTTCATGTCGGGCTCCTTAGGAGGAATATGCTCTAACGCCAAGAAGGGAAGCCTCGTATGTGATATGGTTTAGAGTAAAAGATGCTTTCTATCATGGACAAGCTCTCGAAGGTAACGGAATTTTATCCAAGGAAACTGCACACCGTCCTCTAAACAGTAGGATTAGGGAGCCGCTACCGCTGTTAACTGAGCCATCTTTCATTGGTCAATATGTTACTCCCATTCAAGAACGGGTGCACCAGCTCAGCATGAATGCTAACATGGGGATTGCAAAACAACCCGCCGCGGGGGCTCAGTTGTCAAGGCGCTTGTCTACTGAGCCGCAGCCCCCGGGTTCAAACCTGACCACGGCGGATGCGTTTCGATGGAGGCGAAACGCAAAAGGCGCCCGTGTACTGTGCGATATCAGGGTACAATAAAGATCCCCAGGTGGCCGAAACTACTCCGGAGACCTCCCCTATACCACCTCTTCCTTCTTTTCTTCTTTCACTCTTTTTATTTTTTAAAACGAGATTTACTGGCTAAGGGCATCAATGGGCGAAAATGGGGTGAATGATGGAGTAGTGATTAACGTAATGAGACTAAGTTAGGTGACTTCATGAGGTCTAGTAATGAGCAGTGGTATACTCCCTGTGTCGAGACAATATATGAAGCAGGTTTGCGCAGTGAAAGAGGCGCTGCCTTCACGTGCCTGGTCCCCATAGGCTTGAAAGCAGTGCAGTTCCACAGTACGAAGTGAGGGGTCTGTGTCGGCTTCAATGTCCTCGAGTTTACATATCGTACACCCAGGCCGAGGATAGAAATCTTGATACTGAGGCCGCTCCCGGGTGACGGCAAGTGAGAGGCCAGCCCCTACCTGGATCCTCCGGAGCGCAGCCTCTTCAGCAGGGCTACGACCACGGGGAATGATAATACCGTACACGGAGGGATGAGAGCACGTGTGCGGCGCTGGAGGTGTTCCTTTCTTGATAAAAGGAGGGTAAAGTTGTTCAGGGCAGGGCATGTAATGCGAAGGCAAGATAACCGCTGGTCCTTAAGGGTAACGGACTGTATTCCAAGAGAAAGCAAACGTAGCAGGGGACGGCAGAACATTAGGTGGGCGGATGAGATTAAGAAGTTTACGGGGATACAGTGGCGACAACTGTCAAAGGACAGGGTTAATTGGAGAGACATGGGAGAGGCCTTTGCCCTGCAGTGGGTGTAGACAGGCTGATGATAATGATGATGATGAAAGTTGTTCAAATGAAGGGGCCGAGGCAACGATGAGCCTCGAGTCCCGAGGCGGGTCCCTGAATCTCTAGCTTTGAGAGGTCAGCACAACCCGTGTGACCCACTCAATACGTTCTGGCTGCGCGATGTGTGTAGCGAGGCTGCGCATGTCGTGACATATTAGTGGACAGCGCCTAACACATTGCCGCAACTTAAATGGTTGAATGGCGTTGATGTGGATGAGAATGGGGGGAGCAGGGAGCAAAGTTGTGGCGGCCACGACGCAGAGTGCCTATTGAACTAAAACGAGCTCAGCACAAAAGGACGTAGGGGGTTCCGTAAGTTGAAATCTGGAGATTTGATTTAGGGCACGTCTGCACGAGCAGTAAATTGCTGTTGTTGCTTCACAAGCTTGGATGCTTGAGTCTACATATAGGACAATGGACTCTTCGGACCCGCGTCCTTTAACAGAGTCTAACGTTCTGGGGCCTTGGACACAACCTTCCAGACAACGGAAAGCGGTGAAAGCGCTCCTGAATTTGCTAAGGGACTCGGGGTTGCATTCCCGCCTATAATCTAAGTTTTCTGTGTGCGCCCTCTGTCCCTGTGACATAGTGGTCGATGGACACTTAACAGACTCATTTCTTTGCCGCTCTTTTTCCTTTTTTCCCCTTTGTTCCCCTCCCCAAGTGTAGGGTAGCCAACTGGGCATCGCCTGGTTAACCTCCCTGCCTTTCCGTCCTTTTCTCTCTCTCTCTCTCTCTCGCAGGCAGGGAAGCATCTTGTTCCTCAAATTAATGGCGAAGAAACGATGCCGACTTAGCAGATGGTGGTCGGCGATTATCTGCTGGCTTGTCGCTGAGCTGTACAAACTTCCATGGGGGAAGAACTGACGTTGGCGGCTGAAGAATAGATTTTGACGCTGTAGAAGTCTTCAGTGCGTGCGTGGAGTGAGGTAGACTGGCCTTAAGGCTGCGAGCATAACGGCGCTGCTGCACCAGCTCATCAATGATGGGCTTGATCAACAAGACGTAGCTGCAGAAGTGCCGAATCTCATTGCCGTGCAACGAACGAGCCAGCGCCACCCGTCTTAAGACCAATTCTTCTAATCAAACCAAAAGTCTAAATAGCTTGTCTTTTTACTTGAGAAAGCCCAGCAGTTGCTGATCCTGATTGTTGAGTAGTTAAGCGCAGCATTTTTACACTCGGACTTTCGTATAATAAGGATCCCGATTGACAAAGACGGATTGGATTTGCACAAAATTTTGCGGCGTCCCCAACGGTTGGCGACCGCCGTGTGTGTAGTTTTATGCACGGGAAGTTGAAGGCCGATGGATGATGCGTGATTAGAGGTAACACCCAAGGCTGGTTGAACTGCAGCCTCCTGGGTAAGCACATCGTGGTGAGTACTCCATGCCGTGATGTCATCAGCATATTGCAGAAGTTTTATGTCACTCATGTCATGTAAGCGCCATGCCAGCGGGACAAAAGCAATATAAAATAACATGTGATAATACTGAAACCTAGGGCACTCCGCAGTGCGAAACAAACGATCCGACTGCTTGACCGCTGAGACGCATTGTCAATTTTCTGCCTTCCGAAAATTATAAAAAAAAACTACACACTCTCAGGGGAGATGCAGCACGTCAATGATGTTCAAAATGGCAGCATGATTGATGTTGTCGTTGGCATTTTCAACGTACATTACGAAAACGATGCGCAAATTAGACTAAATACTCTAAATAGTCATTTTCGCCATCTCTTCATCGCGTAAATCAATTTTTTTTGAAGTTTAAGTAATATCAAATATAGCCCATTATTTTTTAATTGACCTCATATCAAGAGGTCAGGGCTTAGTGGATGGTCTGTCTGGAGAGAGAGTAAAGATATAAAAACGCCTTTTAAAACACTGTTTAGCGTTCTTTCTTGAAACAGAAAAAATGCACGTAACAACCTTTCCTTTCTGAGAACACGTCCTGGTGGGAACTTGGAAGAGTAGAAGTTACACATATTGCAGAATTAGTACAAGAAATAGCCTTACAGAAAGAGGCAGGTGTACAGGAAAACAAGCATTCACTGGTAAAAGTAGTATAAGCAGGACATCTCGAAAACTGGGCCTCCTCGCATTCACTGCCAGTGCAAGGGACGTATTTGCGACGAATTTCCAATTCCTGCCAGAACAGAAACAATGAAAACGACAATGTTCCCCGCTGCACCCGCAGGAAAGACCAAGCCTTTCTGTGCGGTCGTAGCAGGAGGATGTTTTGACCGAGCAAATCGGCTGATGGCTATTGGCGACCATGACGAAACGTTACAAGCTGGAAGGGCTCAGTAAAGCACTCCGGAATAATTGGAATAAAATGCTTACAGATGCGTACTTGAGCAAGTAGAAAACAGTGCTTCAAACTAACTCATGCTAACCGATTGCTACCGTGATCTTGAATCCTCATTCCGTTCAGCAAGGCTTCGCTTGCATGCTATAAAAATATTTCTCCGCTGAGAGGTATGTGGCGAGCATATATCTGATGTAACCACATTGCCATGCCAACTCAGTATATGAGGATTCGCACCCAATATTTAGCCCCCACAGATGCGCGAAAACTCCTGATATTTCTTTTGGTTGCACCAGTGGTAACGAATCTAAATAAGCCAGCAAAAAGATTGCACGGTTGTAGAAAAAATTCAGGGTTGAAAGGGTTATTACTTCAGTGGATCCTTAATTCTTCATGTATAGAGTTGATTCCACAGTGCACCCTAGGAAAATTGATTCTCTTGATACTCGCCTTAATTAGGCGGAAAAGCTACGACTTCATGGTGCACCACTCGGTCACATGAGTGTGCAAGCAGGTCAGTGAGACATTTTTTGAAAGCCTTTAATTTATATTAATCGAATAACCAATTCGTTAGATACAATTATTGTGCAGTTGCGAAACTGTCTAGTCATGGCGCAAGTTCCCGCAAGTTACGTGATGTCGTCAGATCATCGAACAAAACGGTTCGCCATAACGATGTCCCAATTACGCATAGAACCTGCATGGCTTGATACCCATTAGTAGAAGGGTGGAAAAGGTTTACGAGTGTTTACTATCCCAAAGCGACTCAGGCTATGGGAGACGCCGTAGTGAAGGGCTACGGAAATTTCGGCCACCTGGGGTTCTTAAATATGAACTGGCTTCGCCTCTATCATTTCGCCTCCATCGAAATGCGACCGGGTCAGCAGCCGAGTGCCACAACCACTGAGCCACAGCGGCGGCATAAGGGCGGAAAAGTGCCTAGTCATGATGCTAGTTTCTTGAATTCACGTCACACCAGATGACTCAGCTAAATCGTTTTGTGGAGACGATAGCCCAGTTAAACAACTCTCGACAAAAAGCTCCCGTCATAACCGTCTTGGCAGACGTGAAGGGATTCTTCTTCATGGTAGAAGCGGCACGAGGTCACATCATCCCACAGTGCACAGCGAATATTTTTTTCGTGATAGCGGTCGTCTCACTGCGTTCTAAGGATTTGTTGGTTGGGTACTAATTATTATAGGGATGTGATAATATTCTTTAATTGTACACGCCACTTAAAGTCACATGACATTATGCGTTTGCTCAACGAAAGCGTTCTGTCAAGGTGACACCCTTCTTTCGCCTAACACCGGTTCGTTGTATATTCACCTCGATAGGGCTTAAATATGTCAAGCTGGGTTTGAGAGGAAGCCCTGTCAGAGCGCCATTGACTCACCGAAATATATTGGTCCTATAATCGGATAAAACTCCAGAATTAAAGCAGCTAATGCCACTTATTGGTGGCCCTCAAGCCAATCGCACGAACTCGAGGTTAATGTTTTTGCACTGGATAGCGTGACATCACAATAGGGTGGGCACTGCAAGGTTTTCAGCAATGGATTACCTGGTTAAACCGGGGCGGCATAACAATCTGTGGACGGTAGTGGCTGGCCGTGTGCTTATATAACCGCTTCGTTCGTGTGTTGTATTCAATAGCAACTCCTCTAAATATCTCTGGCAAGTTTTTTAACGGCTATACCTTGGTGGCGCTGTGGCGCGAGCTCCGCAGTACTGTCTGTGAAAAAGTGACGCCAGTGCGTAGCGCTTAACTTTAGGACGCGTTTAACAGGCGCTAATGTCAGGAATATATTTTCACCAGGACTCGAGCGGGGGGCACTACTACTGCAACGTGCAAAGGGTGGTCCTTTGGCTTCTTTATGTGTATTTCGCAGTCCGTGTTTATTTTCAACAATGAAGAAGGGCATGCTGCTAATGGTAAAAAGAAAAAAAATTGAAAAATTCGGTGTTTACGTTCCCCAACCAAGAGTTTCTTGTTGAATGTAATAATCCACTTAACTCGCCGCAGGACTCTGACTGCGTCAAGTATTCTCCAAAGGTTTCTTCAAATGACCGCCAGTTACACTGTCCTGCACAACGTCCTGCCACCATAACTCTGGTATCATTCCAGAACAGTTTCTTTGCACCTGAATATCTGGCGCCCATAAAACGTTTCCCTTTTCTTGAAATCCTTTGCCTTACCCATGAATTACAGTTATACGATCTCCGTGCAATGTGCCGTTCCCATGTCGATTTTATACCTTCCCTTCAGTCATGATGCGATTAATTGCCCTTCATTCTCTACCAAATGTGTTCATATTCTTTTCTATTGATGTTAACTTAGCGCCTTGCTTTGTATAGCTCACTTCGCTTCTTCCAATTGAACTATAATGTTTTCTGTTAGGTGCATGATATTTGGTCCTTTGGTAAGTACTGGTAATGTGCAGCTATTAAGAAATTTCTTCTTCGGGCATACTGCTAAGCTGCTTTTCTTGACGTGAGGGTACCCATCTTCTGAATAACAGTATCAGCGATTGAGCTAATTTCGATTTACTGTCGTTTATGTCTTGTTCTTGTAGCTCCCAGTTTGCCTCACTAGCAAAATGCTTATTTCCGACAACTCACAGTCGCTATGATCCCTGAGGTCTTGGTTTTCTCCATTTAAAGTGCATTGTCTTCTACTCTGTCTTGCTGTTAGCTCGCATTAACAAAGCATTTAGCAATTTTTCTTCTCTCAGATGTATCAGAATTACTCAGATGCCGTAGTGACGTAGCCTTTAAGCACCTGATGTGGTCTATGCATTATTAAAACGACGGATCTGGCAGTCTTCTTTATTATTGTTCGGCGTGTTTGTTATTTAATTAATCCCCACTGTCTTTATATAGTCACTTTCTTTTTTTCCTGCTGAAAGTACATTTTGATTTGGAATTTTTTTCTCCCGCCTACAGATGATAAATAGAAATACTTTTAACCGTTTCGTATACGCATCAAGAGTGCGGCTAACATATAACCTATGTGTTTTTTTGTGAATGGCGTCTGTATGCATTCAAGAAATAAAGACTAAGGAATATTAAACATAAGCGCTCGACATTACTCGTATTTTTCTAGCTCTTTCCTTATTTGTTCGAGTTTTCGACAACTATTAAACTACATAGAGGTATTTTTACTTCTTCCTACATTTCATTGCTTATCGCGAAGAATTCTCATACCGTAAATTTGAGCAGACTAGCTTTCTTTACATTTATTTTAGTACCAGCGTTCTGCTGAGATTATTGAGGTCGCAAATAATGCGTTGCACTTCTTCCCTAGAGATCTGGGCTCATAAGTGAACAGCGGAGAAAAAAAAATTCTCGAATTTTTATATCACGGTCATGACGCTATGCTCGGCCCTGCACGTGCCTCTGCAATACCGCTAAGGATTTAAGCCTTAAGTGAAGTTAGAAGTGACCATTAGCGCAATTATGCGTGTTTATTATAAGAACTCCTGATAGGAAGATTGCGTGTCCCACCCGACCAGAAAAGATTCTCGGCAGCAAAAAGGGAGGAAATCGCAATAGTTATGGAATGCAAAGCAAGCGCAGAAAAAAAAAGCATTCAAGAACAAGGCCTCTAACAAAGCTTCGTTTGAAATACGCGAAGCATATACCAGTTAACGAGGTTGTCATCGGTGGCTGGCCAGTTGTGCCCCCTTGCGTCTCTTTGCATTTTCCAGGGAGCACTTCGATGTCGTCAATAGCAATGTCACCTTGTCCACTTTCGAACCTTCCTGCAATGCTAATCTG
Organism: Amblyomma mixtum; assembly: GCF_055824585.1. Lineage (NCBI taxonomy): Eukaryota > Metazoa > Arthropoda > Arachnida > Ixodida > Ixodidae > Amblyomma > Amblyomma mixtum. Next base: position 195,187,048 of record NC_143012.1, on the reverse strand, counting down.
CATGGCGAAAAGGAATGCATGAAATGAGTGAGTGCTCTTTGAAGGCGTCTTTTGAAGACCCAACATTTTTCAGTGTGAGCAAAAAAATATTGGAAAGCGCATTTATTGCTGCCTTCCCATATAGAGACCATAAGCAATCTGCCTTTTGTGTGCTTGAACATATTTTTGCGATATTGTGTCGTTGCCAAATGGAGTAGATGCTTTGTTTCAATATTTTCTTTTCCTCTTTTTGCATTGAAAGAGGTTGATCTCAGCGTTTGTTTAGTAGGAACCTAGTGAAGGTGTTCACATATTCTACAAAAAAAAAATGAAGTATAACAAGAGATCCTCGCACATTTACCGCAGCAGTTAAGTGGAGTGAATGACGTTATGCCGCCGAGGAGTTTTCGTTTTCTACCTAATAACATTAGTCATACCGTTAGCCACAATGAAAAAAAAAATCTAATATTTATGTCGCCGTGATTCTCATTACCTGAAAAGTTGGTGGTCCACAAGCTTTCGCCTATCTGTCGCCTACGACGGAAAGGGTTACTGCACGAAATGCAGGCTTAAAGCGCATTTAGCCACCTAATAGACAGGATCGGGTTGTAAGCGCCCCCCCCCCCCCTCCACTTTCACTGTGAAAAATGTGCAATTGTCTTCCTTCCATTATTAAATTCATCCCATTTTTGGTGCGTATTCTGCTGCTCATTCCAAGCGAATTCTGGTCCCTTCAGGAGTAACGACGACGTCTGCTGCATGGAGAAGACGATTTATCCGCGAAAAAGCTTTCTGCCGTACGAAGGAGCCCCTCTGGAGATGTTAAGGCCTAAATGTTCATGCTCCGTTTTGATTTGGACAACCGAAGGGCTGAACGTCATGTTTAGTCCGCGTTATTCAGCTAATCACCACTTCCTTCTTTCCGCTATTACTCCCAATCTTTCATGCCACGTTTGATGCTAATTGAACTTAAATTCTACTACAGTACGAAACAAGTGAAAAAAAAACAAACAAAACAAAATGGGCGACCCTGCTCATGAAGCGAGCATTGTCGATCTTCATGCGGACATCAAACACACTGATACAAGAAATGATTAATGGCGCCGGCGCGATTGGCAGTATGATATGCGGAGATATGTATTGTTTCCAGTAATTCAGAGAAGCGCTTTTATTTCTCTTGGCTGACAAGCAAATGGCGCATGGCTTTGAGAATTGAAGGAGAGCTCTTCGACGTCATCCGTGACGTAAGAAAGAAAATGACAGGGCTACCTCCTGTTCAATCTCTACAGGGCGCCAGGCTTAGTGGCACTATCTGGTAGCTGTCCCTAATTTCTGATAATGGCGATGGTTTTGGAAAGGTGTTGGCGTTGAATAGCTTGAGCACGCGGTATGAATTTGCTCGATTTCTTTTCGTTGCTGTATGTCTCCCATTTTTGCTGCGTATAAGCGAAGCGGTGTCAAACAGCCTATATCAGTCGATTTTTGCCTGAAAAATTGAAAAAAAAAACAGGTGAAACAAAGGTTTAATTATTTCTTTTAACGAGGTTTGGTTAATGGTTTATCGGGGTTTAAGGTGCCAAAGCGACCCAGGCTGTAAGAGACACCGCAGTGAAGGCCTCCAGAAATTTCGACCACCTTGGTTTCTTTAACGTGCACTGACATTGCACAGCACACGGGCCTCCAGAATTTCGCCTCCATCGAAAATCGACGGCCGCGGCTGTGATCCAACCCGCATCTTTCGAGTCAGCAGCCGAGCGCAATAACCCCTTAGCCACCGCGGCGGCTATTTACAAATTATTAGGTTCTGCGCTCGGTTGCTGACAACGCGCAATGTGAGTGACAACAGGTCCATGGCTGCACAGTAGCGAAGTGCTTGGAGTAAGTGCAAGCACTGTTTGATCACTGTCGAATGTCCTCATAAGTGCTCGGTCTTACTTTATGTCTGCTTTATAATGCTTTTCAATTGAGGAAGCCTGTGGAAAGAAAATAGGCACACTGTGCGTGAAAAGAGCAACACGTGCAATAAAACACACAAAGTCTAAGCAAATACTCAGACGGCTTGCATATACTCACGTATTCGGCGCTGTATATTACTTGTGGCGGCTAGTTCTGTGGGAGTGTTACCGGACGCTTTCGCGAAGTGCTTTTTTCTTTCCGGACCCTGTGAGCATCTTTCACCCCGATTAATTTATTTTTCAGTTGCGAAAAACAAAGCTGTATCTCAGTTAGCTCGCATTGTACTACCCAGCCCAGTGTGCTGGCCTTTTAACAGTGGTCGGCTAGGAAACCCAGTACCAAAATAGGGAAAAGGATGCCTGTAAGATCCTGCGTGAAAATACTTTTTCTTTAGCCTTCAAATTAACGCCATCCGTGTTTTAAAGCACGCCTTCAGCATAATGGTCTATTGGTTTTGTCGACAAATGATTGTTTACAGTTCAAATATACTGCCAACCACCGAGGAAACTCTTTTTTTTTGTTTGAAGGTATCGGATCTTTCGCACGGGATATTCTACAGCGGTCCCTCAGGGAAGAACTCCCCTCAAAACATGACGCTAAAAGGCAGCTGAAAGCAAAAAGTTTAACAAGCGTACAGATTGGGATGCTTATGCTACCGTCTAAACACGAATTAGCCCTCACTGGAGTAAACATTAGGTGCGGTTCAACTACTCTTGAACCTGGTTAGAGAGTGAAAGCTATGTCGCACCGGGCAACTATACGCGGCTTCGCGTCTGTAACGTTGAGAGCGTTCCGAACACTGGATAGGTAGCGCGCCCACCCTGCCACCCTGGCAGGTCGAAGTTAACGGTTGATCGCTAGATGCTTGCCCAAAGAACGCTGAGCCGTACTGCTGCAGTGCGGCGTGTCTGCCACAACGTTGACAGCGCTAACGCATGCAGCTCACACCTCTCTCTGTCTCTTATCATCCCACGTGCCTCAAAGCGCTATTCAGGCGTCCACTGACCAGGGAGGCAGTTATGCGCCTAAAATTGTGTCGACGCCAACGCCAATGAAAACAATGAACGCCGACGGCCTATGGCTTCAATGCCACGTTTCTGCCACACCGTTGTCAATGCCAACGCATGCAGCGCACATCTGTCACTACCGCCACGTAGCTTAATGCACGTCTAAGTTGTCCACTGTCCCAAGGGGCCAGTTATGCGCCTTTGCTTGCGAAGCTGCCGCTCTCCATTGTTTTCGTAGCTTAAAGCGCAACTAAGCTGTACAATGTCCTCCCCAGGGGCCCAGTCGACGAAGCCTGGCTTCTTTGTCTCTTCGACTCACTTTCCATATCTGCCGACGAATCCAACCGAGACGCCCCTTCTATATATACGAGGTGTCCACTGTCCCAGGGGCGCAGTCGACGAAGCCTGGCTTCTTTCAGTCTCTCGACTCCCTTTCCATATCTGCCGACGAATCCAACCGAGCCGTCCCTTTTATGTATACGATGCAACGCCGGCTCCTCCTCTGCCGTCATGCCAGATGGTGTGTCGAGCGGCGCTGCCAGCTGCGGCGGTGGCTAGGCAACGGCTCAGCTCGCGGTGTGGCCACCGGCCACCGCGAAACGGCGAGAGTACGGCCAATGTAGCTCTCGCCACAAAATAAAATAGGTTGCCTTCGAATGTACCCCCTTTTCTTGGTCAGGTATTCTGCTCGAGCCCTGGGTTAGATTTCCACCCGAAAAATTACTGAATATTTACAGTTGGCAACGGAAAGACATGTTCACCTGAAAACTTGCAAACTTCTAGCCTTTACGAGGATTTTAACCGAAGTTTCAGTCTCCTCTATTTGCTAACCCGAATAACTCTGCTGCCGCGTTTAAAAGCATCCTCCTCTTGCTACCTGCATCAAGTTCATTTGCTTCGTTATATGAACACGGCTCCCTTGCCAATAGTAAGCATTCCTTATATTTAGTGACCAAAATGAAACCCGGAGTACGGGCAGTACACCTTATCCCTTAAAGTAGTGCGCTAGAGGACAGCTTACTTCATTTTAACTCTCATGTAGACTATTTGTACGTCATTCTTCTATGAATGTACGCAAAGGTGAAACAAACTTCACTGAAAGTATTATATTCTTTAGTGGAACGTATTTTTCCTTGTGCTCTTGTCATCCGTGTATTTTTTCGCGCATTCCCGTTGCTTAACTATGTACGACCCACTCACGCAACAAAGTGCACTCGTAAAAAAGTGAAGCGTATCTGGCAAAGTGTCAACTACCTAAGTGGCTCAGCACTATTGATGACTTAGTGAATCGTGAGTTTATACGTCGTCGGTTAGAATTCCTCTTGCATTCTAGCCTCGAACGTGACTGACTAGCAGATGGATGCTATGTAAAGCAAGAAATTATATGACATAGCCTGTAAAGCTGTGGGAAAAATGGTTGCGTGACAACTTCGATACGAATATCGGGGATCTGGCAGCCCATGGAGCTAAGTAAGTTATGCCGTACGAGTAAATGGCACGTCGCAGGAAATGGCGGGGGGAGGTGGCAGCTCCTAGTATATGTTGTGCATGCGTTCGTCGCACTCGCCACATCGGTGGCGAGACGACGGCTGTTGCGACGCCATTTTTTTCGGGACAGTCTTTACGACTGACCAGCGACAGTCGCCAAAGAAAATACGGCGCCCGCCCCAGGAGATTCGTTCCCGTCATCCCCGCCATCGCTGTCCTTCGCGCGCACGTCAAGCTTAGAGCCAAAGCCGTCCGCCTCTCTGCTCTATGGTTACGTGCGTATGCCCGTTGGGCTCTGCAGCTCGGCTCAAACCTTCCAGCGGTTCATCACTGAGGTCACGCGTGGTTCTCTGCTGCGTTCGCATACATCAGTGATGTATGCACGGTTACGTGGGCACGTGAACATTCATGTGTCTCCCGTGCCAGGCAACAAAGGTCTTCCGTCGTACAAAGACACCTCTCCAGAACTCCCTTCCACCCGACCGTCCTTTTGATTAGGTTCATCTCGACATCGTTGGTTCTCTACCCGTGTCCGAAGGTTATCATTACTTACTCACCACGGTCGACCGTTTCACACGCTGGCCAAAGGTCCTTCCCATTAGCGACGTGACCACTGAGACAATTTCCAGCGTCTTAATTTCTGCGTCAGTGTCTGGCCTTGCTTGTCCTGGAACCGTGACAACAGACCTTGGGCGCCAACTTGAGTACGCCCTGTTTGCTTCCCTTAACAGCATTATCGGCCCCAAGCACTGCCGTACTACTGCGTACCACCCATGCTCCAACGGAATGGTTGGATGCCTTCACCACCAACTCAAGGACGCCGTAGATACCCGTCTCAATTGCACCAACTGGGTTGACGCCTTGCCCGTTGTGATCCTTGGTTCAAGGGTCATCCTCCGAGCAGACCCTCTACCCGGAGACTCCTTCAAATCACAGCAACTGCCAGCCCAGGCCCAAGAGTGCCTGCAGCATCTCGTTGTCTGTGTCAAAGACCTCCGGCTTATTCCGCCTCGCCGTTCCTGCCGCAACACCACCTTCATTCACCCGTATTTCGCCGCTTCCACACGTTTTGTTCGCTGCGACGCTGTCCGGGCACCGCCAACCCCGGACAACGACGGACCATTCCGCTTCGTTCGCCGCACCCTAAAAACAACTCTTATCCAGAATGGCCGCGAAGAGGCAGTCAGTTTGGACCGCCTTAAGCCGGCCTGCCTGGAGACTGCCACTGAGTGCCTTGGAGTGCCGCCTGACGTACAACTCAGCGCCCTGGAGTGCCGTCCCCCCCCCCCCCCCCCCCCCGCTTGCCGTCTCCGAATCCCTGTTTCTCATCCAGTGCTGCCGGCCTTTAGTTCGGTTTCGATTACAAATCTAGGCTCGGGGCCCTGTAGCGCCCTCCTCTGGCTGCGCCTGCAGCACGAAGAACGCGTTCCCGCACGAGCAAAAAATTAAAGATGGTGCCTGGCTGTGGCACGTGAAGCCACGGCTCGCAGTTCTGTTCTAATCTTGATCCGAGTCAGCTGACTCGTTCCTTCGCTCGTGACCAAAAAGCCTATATGCTGATCACTGATGTTTCCCTGCTCACTCCCGTTACTTCGCCTCGATTCATATATGATACATCAATTTTTCATTTGAATTATCTTAACCACTCTGTAATCGAGGCTCCCCACAGGCTTGTTGCTATGCCCTATGTCTGGCTAGGCTGGAAGGTCCACGTGCGATCATGGCCGCGCTCTTATCTCGCTTGTACAAGAGCCATTGTTCATCGGCACACCTGAAGCCCTATAGAATCATTCACCCCATCGATCGAACGTTTGCAGAAAGATCAGGCTGACATCATCTGGCCTCTTCTCCATCCATGCAATATCAGTACGCCAATCCATGCCGGACTATTTTACTAGATGGCCTGAATGGCCTGAGGTGGGCTCAGTAGCTGTGTGAAAGCACAGCCGACTAATCCGCTACTCTTCGGAATGCAGGCGCTCTCCGTCACCGGCCAACTGTTCATTGCCGCTTTGCTGGCTGCTTCCCCTGGATCTTCATCACACGTCTTCACCACCTACGATGAACACTGCACCTATCTTGGAATAAAGTCGTTACCGATACGGGATTTGCCTGCGTCGCCGCCGGAATATCGCCTCCCAGGCATAGAATGGCTACCATCATCGACATCATCAACGACTTTGTCGGCTATAAAAGGGCCGCATCTGTCGCCGCCGCTCTGTGGGCTCGGTAGCTGTGTGAAAGCAAAGTCTGCTAACCCATTCCTCTTCGCAATACAGGCTGGTAATAAGATCTCTCTTTATGCTATGAAAATCAGCAATTACTAATGCAGCTGCCGAGCCCGCAGAGCTCCTCAAGTGTTGTTGCTGAATGCGTACGCACGATTCGTATGCTTCTACTCCTTTCAGGTGATCTGGAGACCGATCCTGGGCCGGACAACTCCAAAACCATATTTTCCGAACTGCAAAAATTAACAGCTGGCCAAGCGACCCTTATCTCTGACGTGCAGGACATTAAGACACAGGTCAGAACAACTGATTCAACTGTGACCGATTTAAACAAGCGCATGATTACTCTGGGATATCACTACCCCAAGCTTTCTGAATTTAATTCTGAAAGAGGCAGCCTTAAAGCTTTAACTACTCAACTAGACCAACAGATGTGAGATTGGAAGCACGTGTAGACGTTGCTGAAAACCGCTGTCGCCATAATAACCTAATATTGTACAATATTCCCTACACTGATCCTTCTGAAAGTTTTCCGGATTCAGTGAAAACAGTCATTAGGCACTGCTCTACGCATCTAATTTCAACATTATTCCTAATCAAATCGAGTGTGCTCACCGCCTTGGCCGTTCAAAACTCAATAAAGCACCCTTTCTAACGGAAACAAACTTAAAGGGACATACTACAGCAATGTCGAAGACTTTTCTCGTTCGTCATGTTCGCAAACAGCTATTCGCCCATGCGCAGTCAATAACAGATAAATTAACCTTGCGTTTCGAAACGCTACACATCGGTCCAAAACGTTACATCTTAGGCGAGACACCGCAAACCGTAAAAGAAATGAAGTAGCAATCATCTCGGCAACAAATTTCGTCAAAGCGTTTGAAACATTCATCGCAACCAGCTTTTTCCTTGTCAGCATCTTCACGAGTGTTCGCAGTTTTATTTCAACGCGCGATATCGTTTCTAATCTCGTATTATCGCCTTCCAGTAACTTAGTAATCTTGACTTAAGTGTGGCTCAACACCGACACATCGAACAGCGAAGTACTCGCTAGCTTGACAAATTTCCATGCTTATTCCAATGACCGCAACGATAGGAGGGGAGAAGGCGTACTTATTGCAACCAGGCAAGTAGTGTCATCCAGGACCATCAACGTTTCATCAGACATCGAAATTTTGCGGGTCCTATTCCACTCTTCACCACAGGCAGTTCTCGTTGGCGTTTCCTATAAACCCCCTAATAACAATCCAAATTTTTCCGAAAAATTTAGTAATGCAATAAATAAAAACAAAACTAAGCGTCCTAACGCCGGCATTTTCGTCTTCGGTGACTTCAATTTTCCTAGCACTGGTTGGCAGAGCCTAACCGCTACAGGTAGCAGTGAAGCCAATGAATTTCTTGATGTCTTGCCTTAATTTTAATCTGGTACAAGTAACATCCGAACCAACGCGTGTAACAGTAGACAGCGCTAATACCCTTGATTTAGTATTAACCGATGATACAGAATGCGTTCATTCCATCCCGTATCATCCAGGTGTTAGCGATCACAAAACAATACATGCATGCCTCACCATTAAACCGTTGCACCGCGCAACCAAGAGACAAACTATTCGATTATATGATCAGGGAAACTATGCTTGGTATTAATAACGAACTTCTCACCTCCCTAGCCCTTGCTGAACCCAACTTTCAAAGAGAACCATTCATGAAATATGGTTGTTATTCAAAAGGAAAATGGAAGAATTGGTAAACAAATTTATTCCAAAAGTAATCATACGAAACAGCCCACGAAACCCATGATTCAACAGTTGTCTAAAACGTCTGGAAAACAAAATAAGACACGCCTCTTCCGCTCAGCGGAATTGCATCCCAGTGAGAACGCTGGTAATAAGCACTATATGGGAGAAAAAGCGTATCTAAAATAATCGGGAAACCAAGCGCGCTTTTTTTCAGTCTAATTCGCCTGAAATGCTGATAACTAACCACCGTAAATTGTGCCAAGTCACTAACCCACAGCACACGCTTAACATTTCTCTAGCCGATGCATCAGGTGAACCCATCTCAGATACAGACTGCCCAAATCTATTTAATGAGGCCTTTTCATCTGAGTTTACGGAAAATCTAGCATGTCACTGCCTTCAAAACCGACATCTATTATTGAAATTATGCCTCCGCTAATATTCTCTCCAACAGGAATCTCATTATTAATAGAAAAAATGAGGCTGTGATCCTCCGCCGGCGTCGACATCGACATTAAAATTCTAAAACGCCACAAAAAGTACATGTGCGTCTTTCTTGTAGTTGTTAATCACGCAGTCCCTCCTCGCTCGCCAACTGTCCAAGAATTGGAAACATGGGAAGGTCGTTCCAGTCTAAAAATCAGATGACAAAAATTCGCCATTAAAGGGACACTGAAGCAGAATCTTAAAATTGAAGAAAAACGCTTATAAAAGATTCTCGGCATGTGATTACTCCGAAATCAAGTCGTGACTTCGCATATTTTTAAGCGGATAGTTTTATTTTAAATGTTTTATGAGTGCGCGCCAAGCCCCCCCCCCCCCTCCCCCCCCCCATCAACATCATCAACATCATAATAACTGGTGACGAGTCTTGGGTCTACAGGTACGACCCGGAAACCAGATCCCAGTCGTCACAGTGGAAGCATTCCACGTCACCAAGACTTCAGAAGGCCCGCCAATTGCGCAGCAATGTGAAAGTGATGCTGACTGCTTTCTTTGACACCCTCTGTGTGGCAGACCACGAGTACGCACTCCACAGGGTCAAACAATGACCAAAGAGTGCTACAGGGATGTCCTTTGTTGCCTACGTGATGCTGTGCGGCGCAAGAACCCGGAGCCGAGGTTAACAGGAAAGTGGCGCATCCATCACGACAATGCTCCTGCACATGCCCCGCACTTGATTCAGACTTTTTTGGCGAAAAAACCAGACTCCTGTAGTTCAACAGACTCCTTACTCTCCTGATATGGCCCCTGCTATTTCTGGCTGGTTTCCAAAATCAAAAGGCCATTGAAAGCAGCGCGATTTCAGACAAGGAAGAACATTATGGCTGCAACGACAGCTGAGCTAAACTCCATTTTGAAAGGGGCCTTTTCAGAATACTTCAAATAATGGCAGCACCGCTGGGAGAAGTGTGTGGAGTCCCAAGTAGACTACTTTGAAGGTGACTAGGTTTGGAACGCTCCAGTTATGCAAGTTTTTTTTCTACGGCCAAAGGTCGGATACTTTTCTAACAGACCTCGTAATCTCCACGACAACGGATCTGTTCTGCTTCCTCAAAAAAGGCTTGAGGCCGCGCTCGAAGCCCACGGTGACTCGGCCCACTGGACTGATTTCTACTCGCACGCCCCTTTGGGCCTCCGTTGTTGTGCTTTTGCGCACATTCCGCTGGCCTCTCTGGAAACGAGCGCCGTGCGCCCGCCGTCGCGCAAAGCGAGTCCACACTCTCATCGGACATGTCGCGGCTTGCAGCGCGAATAATCCCGCCTCGCCGGCGCGGACCCTTCCTCTTCCTCCTTCTCCTCACCGTCAGTTCGAACTCCTACGACGCTTCGCCGGCCGCCCTTTTCAGTGTGCATGCCTTCAACGGCCGAGCCCTTCTCGACCATTCGTCTAATTTGAACGGTGGCGAGTGCCGTGATCTGATTGGAGGATTTGAACAGCTGGCTTCCGCAACGAACACCGGCGGCTATAAAAACGGAGTCGCGCTGAGCCCGAGCAGCAGACGGGCAGCAGAAGAGCCATCACGCCGCACCTACGCTCGCCGCCGGGCGCCGCCCTTCATCTTTGTGCTAGCCCGTGGTGCTCTTGGCCCTTGTATCTATCATGTAAAAGCCGTTGCACATATTGTACATAAACGTGCTTTGACTCACCGTCGCCTCGACCGTTCTTGGCTCGGAGGCCAAGTCCCAACACCGTGCTGCTTTGAAGGAAGACCAGCAGTGCACCTCAGCCAAACTCGTTCATAGAATCATGAGGAGTCTTCTGGCCTAGCTCATCCAGCTCCCTCCTTTTGTACACCATTCCACGTGCCCTCATTTATCCACCAACTAGAACACTCGTTGGCAGCGCTGTTACCAGTCCGGACTCGAAATAACTGCGCAGAAGCACTCTTTATGATCACCGAGCTGTATGCCGCTATTTTTACGTTTCTGCGAAACCGCGCCAACCGTCGGTTGCTGGAGCGGCCATATACGAGACCGTATCTGGTTTTAGACTTACGACCACCAAGGCGGTCATTATTCATTTTAGCGCAGACAAAGACGACACAGTAAAGTGTGCGCTTAAAAGAACTGTGAGAATGGTACAGCCGGCCGCACAATGCATATTACTGGAAAAACTCAACATTGCCTACATTGACAACCACGGCATCCAGTTTTTGCCCATTTTTATGCGCTTGTGATGTTTTCACCGCCACTAGATTAAGCCCTTCAGCATTCTAGGCACATTCACTGGCGCGACTCCGCCTCTGCGGGTGAGGGCCCCTGTGACACCAGCTGGTTGCATTGCGCGCGTTCGCCGGGAAGTAGAGATGGAGACACCAGCGCCAGCTGAGTGCCGGAAAATAAACCAGTTCGGAAAGCTCAGCCGTACGTAGAGGTCGCATGCTATGTACATCTAAGCCGATCCTAAGCCGTTCCTGTTTTTTGAGGAACAGTTGCACCTGCATGCTGCTTGCGTCGGGCAAATGATGGCACCCGACAGGATGATCGGCTAAGGAGTGACAGTTATCCGTCACGATTTGGTCCCGACAAGCAAAAACTGTTATGAGAAATCTGTCAGTCCCAGAGAGGATGAATCCCTTACTCCCATTGAATCAGTTTTCTCTTCAGTACTGATAATAGCGAATGTCAGCCGTGAATGTTTTTTGAAAGCCGAGGAACGCTACATGGCGGTTCAAGCAAGCGGACGCGCGTCGCATCGGTTCCGCACATTTTGACCAAATTCGACCGGACCGAATCATTCTCGCCACCGGATTTTCTTCGGAACGGAAAGATATCAAGTGCTGGATCCCCAGGATAGAAATTTCAAGCGGTAGGACCAGTTTTCGGCTTTCTACCGGACTTGAAAGTTATACAGCGGGCGCCGGCCCGCTAACCCTAACGGGCCACCCAGCTCGACATCGTGAGAGCATGGGCCGCTAACCTTGTCGACGACGCCGACGCCTAGCATCGACGCCGTTTCAACGACAGACCAAATGGCGGGGCCATGCCAAGACAACGATGTGCCACTACAATCACCAAACGTCCTTCTCAACGAATTCAAAGAGATGGATGAAGACGACTTCGGAGACGCCGACTTCGGAAGTGAGGACGAGATCCCGTCCGACTCCTCGTCGAAGCCAGCCGGGTACAACAACGATGCCAGCTGGGAGCTTGCACAATCAAAGCGCCAGAGAAAACTTCAAAGGCGAAAAGAACGCAAAGGCACGGGAACGGGCCCGGCCGCCCAACCTCACGATGGAAAATTACCGGGTGATGCGACCGGCTGCAACAACAATGGATCAAGGGAGCAGAGCAGGCCTAGGCGAAGAATGCCGCCACTCCCCACCCTTATAAAAATGGTCTATAGACTTTCTATAGTCTTTTTATGGACTCTGTAGCCATCCTATAGACTTTTCCTTTTGTCCATAGACAGTCTATAGAAATTCTATGCACTAAAGTCTATAGCTGCTTCAATTTCCTTTTGTCTATAGACGGTCTATAGACTCTCTAGAGACTAAGGTCTATAGCCGCCTCAATTTCCTTTCGTCTATAGACTGTCTATAGACCATCTATAGACTAAGGTCTATAGCTGCCTCAATTTCCTTTCGTCTATAGACTGTCTATAGACTCTCTATAGACTAAGGTCTATAGCTGCGTCAATTTCCTTTTGTCTATAGACTGTCTATAGACAGTTTATAGACTAAAGTCTATAGCTGGCTCAAATTTCCTTTTGTCTATAGACTGTCTATAGACACTTTATAGACTAAGGTCTATAGCTGGTTCAATTTCCTTTTGTCTATAGACGGTCTATAGACTCGCTATAGACTGAAGTCTATAACTACCTCCATTTCCTTTCGTCTATAGACGGTCTATAGACTCGCTATAGCCTAAGGTCTATAGCCGCCTCAATTTCCTTTTGTCTATAGACTGTCTATAGACTAAAGTCTATAATTGCTTCAATTTCCTTTCGTCTATAGACGGTCTATAGACTCGCTAAAGACTAAGGTCTATAGCCGCCTCAATTTCCTTTTGTCTATAGACTGTCTATAGACTAAAGTCTATAATTGCTTCAATTTCCTTTCGTCTATAGACGGTCTATAGACTCGCTATAGACTAAGGTCTATAGCTGCCTCAATTTCCTTTTGTCTATAGACTGTCTATAGACTAAAGTCTATAACTGCTTCAGTTTCCTTTCGTCTATAGACGGTCTATAGACTCGCTATAGACTAAGGTCTATAGCTGCCTCAATTTTCTTTTTTCTATAGACTCTTTATAGTCTAAAGTCTATAACTGCTTCAATTTCCTTTCGTCTATAGACGGTCTATAGACTCTCTATAGACCAAGGTCTATAGCTGCTTCAATTTCCTTTTGTCTATAGACGGTCTATAGACTCTCTATAGACTACAGTCTTCAACTACCTCAATTTCCTTTCGTCTATAGACTGTACACTATAGATAGTCTACTGCCTATAGACCAGTCTATAACAATCGTAATTTTATCTAACAATGTTCGATACACTGACTTTCGACTAAGTCCAGAACAATGTCAATTCATTTTTGCACTGCATGTTGAGGGGACCTGCATCTAGTGTACCGCAACTATGTCGGGAGTCCCCCACCTCCTTCGCTATTACGGAAATTAAAAAGTATTGCGTAAAGCCATTACAACACCCTCCTGTATATTGTTTTCAGGAGCATTGACAAGCTCCTTTTCGTTATACCGTGACGTATATTGTCAATACAATTAGATATTAATGCTAACAAGTAAGCCGAGGAAAGGCAGCCGTTCTTGAAGTAAGGGCGCCCGCAAACTGTACTACATCGCACGAATACGCTGTCCCTTAAAGGAATCGCTCTACACAATTCCATTGCATCTTTCGATCGTTACTGTCGAACGCGATGAAATCAGACACATTTCATCAAAGGTTCTACATTTCTCTTTAAAACGTCCTGAAAATAAAGGGGAAAATACGGGTGTGAGAATTCAAGGAAGCGCCCATCCCTTAGAAACACTTTAGATTAATCTCAAAGAGCCTGGTCCTCTGTACGATTAACATCTGCCATTTCTACCTTTGCAGTTTGTATTCACGTGAATAAGTGCTGGGACGCAACAATCACAAAGCCAGTATTTTTTCGTTCCTGTCCTTGCACCTGTTGCTTCGGAGCCGATGACACGCTGATGTGGCGCATATCAGTTTTCTAAACACGAACACACGCAAAAAAGACGTTATGCTATGCAACCTTATAATTATTATTTGAGAATTGTACCACATGCTATTCGGTGGGAGATGCGGCGCGTATACCGACAAGAAGTTAGATTTCGGTTCTGTTTTCACAAAAACAAAAAGATTTTTAGAGGGTAGCGAAGAATTTAAGCTTATAAACCAATTGCCTTCTGTGGTCTTGGATATCAGATCAAGCTGCACACGGCAAGAGTGCGAGCGATAAAGATACGACCATGAAATGGGTTTCTGTTTCACGTTTTACTCATTTTACCGCGAGACGGCGGAAAATCATTCGGGCTGCAAACAACCCTGTGCGTGGTTGCATCAATGGCGCTGGCGTGTTTTTCGCGGATTACGTTTTCTTCAAAATCCAGCTTCATCGTCCGCTTACGGTAAGTCTACACGTTTATATTTTATTCATTTGGTCTCCTAAACCAGAGCTGTGTGTGCAGAAAAGATTATGTGCGCAGTTACAAACGTCCTATCTTCGTTTCTAAGGCGGAAGCCATCGGGTTCTCGACTAATGCCGCTTATCTCTGTCCCGCTGGCTTTACTAACGCGCGGAAAGGCAGTCTGTGCGATGCCCTTGATGATAAGCCGCTCCTCGCGAGCTGTCTACTAGATTTTTCGTGTTTCAAGGTAGATGCGCGGCAAGAAATGTCGTTTAGCCTGTGAATGACGGCCGAAATGGAACTGTGTGTTATTTAGCGCCCTGTGAGCTCAATTTACTTTGCACCTCCGAAAACGTACTTACATACAGTCTCGTTCAGTGGTGGATTACATTTATTTTCTTATCTTTGTGCTATCGCCTGTCTGGACCATGGAGTGCTGTTCTTTTTGAGGTGTGCAGTGCTTGCTACGTATGGACGCTCGCTCGGTGCGCGTCGTGGACGCCGACGTTTCAACAAAGTTGTCTTGTAACGCTATAGACTGGAGCGCGAGACGTTTGTCAAAGTTGTAGTCAAGCGGCGCTGGAGGAATGCTTGTAGTGTGATGGGTGAATAAAATTCGTTGCCGGCGCGTATGGCCGGCGTGCTCAAACACCGCGAAAAACCCACGAGGTCCATCCCATCTCCCCTCCGTTGCACACGTATGGATTCGTCCGTGTCTGTCATCAGAGCCGTTGGCCGCCGCCGCTGGCTTGCGGGCACTTCATTTTGAAAGCTGGGTAAAGGTCGGCTCGACAAGAGGTGGCTTACATTTCGTTCCGAGTGGTTCGTTCATGAATCCCGCTCACGCGTGCACAGATTTGTAGAATACCATTTGCGCGAGAGGCAAAGTATGTGTTTCTGATTTCAGACTGCTACGTTACGAAAGCGCCGATGTGACTCGCCGCTTATTTGCGCCTAAAATTAAATTAAGCTCTCGTGTTATTATAGCTGCGCCTGTTGAAGGCGTTAATTGTTTCATTGAAATACTTCCTACTTTGAGCACATTAAATGCTTTCGCTGATTTTTCTAGCAGCGTTGGGTTAGGCTGCCTCCATGCAAGAAACACACCACTTTACTGCGCTGTTGGAGCTGCACTTGAAGGGAAAACTAAGTGAATTTCAGACGGTATTTTATCGTGACAGTAATTTGCTGTCTCAACCTCGCGACTGCTTTTGAAACGGCGCAGCTGCAGCCTCTGTGTGCTGTATTAGTTTTCTGAATAATGAGCGCGGCATGGAAGCGCTGCAACCCGCTTGTTTCTAAGAGCGCGCGCAGATGTACGAGTGTGCTGTTCCGTCTTTGTGCTTCAAGTTATAGTCGCAAATCTGTGGTGAACTGGTTGCTTCTGCCTGCTGGTTTTGTATAGCTTGTGCTCGTTTGAGTATCGGCTTACGTACACTCGGCCAAATCATTAACTGGCTTAGGTGTTGCATCGCTAAATGCACCTTGTAAAAATGTGCCTTTTGGCTACACTGCTGGCATATTCATGTTGTAATTTGACGCGTGAGATGGCATTTCATAGTTTATTTTTGTTAATATAATGTTTGAGTGAAGTACTTGCATGTTTAGACCAAAGTTATCAGAAATATTCATCGTCTGCCGCTACGAAGAGCCGAAACAAGCAGAATACGCAGCAATGGTTATGGTGGCGCATTTGCACTAATCTGGGTAAACGACTTGTCCGCCATGAAAGAAGTGATACTTTACCCAGAGGATGAGGCCATATGGACAAGATCCATTGCTGCGTATGCCGCTTGTTTCAGCTGTTTGTAGTGGCAGACGAATGTTTCTGATAACGTTGATCTAAACACGCAAGTACTGCACTCAAACATTATATGAACAAAAAGGAACCACGAAATGACATTTCGCTCGTTAAATTACAGCATGAATATGCCAGCAGTGTAGCCGAAAGGCACCTTTTTTACAAGGTGCATTTAGCGATGCAACACCCGAGCCAGTTACAAATTTGGCCGGGTGTACCAGGCTTAATTCACGCAGGGTATTCTGAAGCGCTTCTCCTATAGCGGTTATAAGAATAAATGCTGCAATATTCTCCTTTTTGGATCCCTCTGTAAGGTGCACTGAATCTGTGTTTTATGGAGGTGGCATTCTTAACAGCCCCTTGCGAGTCAATGCAGATATGTGGCACAATTGTTCGAAGTCTTCTGTTACAAATAGTGTAAAAGGATTGCCATGAAGAGATCAGTATTGGCTGTAGCAGTATTGCCATACAGAAATCAATATCAGTACTGGATTCAGAGTAGAGTGCTCCAGGGATTAGGGGTCTTTGTTACAATGTTTTATGACGACACTTATAATCTGTCGTGTATTTACTGAAATGATTGAGCCGGCGTGGTAGCTCAGTGGCTATCATGGTCGTATGGCGACCTGAAAGATGCAGGTTCGATTCCGGCCTAGGCGGTCGCATTTTAATAGAGGCAAAATGCTAAAGGCCTGTGTACTCTGCACAGGTGACCGAAATTATTCCCCAGCCTTTCACTTTAGCGTCTCGTAGCCTGTGTCGGCTTGGGTCTTTGAACCCCATAAAACCAAACCAAAAGATCAAGGTTGCCTTTCTAGAATGGCATAGCCAGGATATGCCTTGCATTGTAAAGCACATGTGTAGAGATGGAATGGGATTTTTTTTTCAGTTCCTCTTATATTATTTTTTTTCTTTGTGCTGTGCAGGTGAACATGCCCGGATGATTTACTGCAGACAACAGGCCACAAGAATGCTTCTGAGGAAACTAGCCTGACTGTTACTTTCAACTTTTATGTTACTGTGGTGCATTCTTATGGTGCATGTATTGCATATTCCCAGCCTGGATAGCTTGGAAATAAACTAAATTTGTAAGTATATTGATTGTTTCATGTGGGAACTCTGTCTGGTGACCTTTTTCAATGATTGTGGACAGTCTATAGGCAGTCTATAGATAATGGTCTACTAATAGTTTAGTAGACAGAGGTCTATAGCACTGCCAGGCCACACACCTATGGAATGTCTATAGACAGTCTATAGACATATGTCTACTGGACCAGTGGACTTTTGTCTGTAGACTGTCTATAGACAGTAATCTACAGGAAGTCTATGGCCATAAGTCTATAGGTCGTCTATAGTCCGTCTATAGACAAGTGTCTATAGACGGTCTATAGACAGCTCTATAGGAAATGCATGACCATAAGTCTATAGATCGTCTATAGACTGTCTGTAGACCTGTGTCTATAGACTTCCTATAGACCTATAGACTTTCAGTAGACATTTGTCTATAGACTGTCTATAGACAAAAGTCTACTAAAAGTGTATGGCCATAAATCTATAGACTGTCTATAGACCAGTCTAAAGGACTTGTCTATAGACAGTCTATAGACTTCATAAACTAAAGTCTATAGACAGTCTATGGACTGTCTATAGAAATTTTTATAAGTGCAGAAGCGACTACAAGATCATTATTCGACCTAACAAAGGACTCATGGAGAAGTCCCTCACCACCCACCAAGTAGCGCGCGCCATTGTCATGGCGTGCGGCCAGCAATGCAAGGACGAGGACCTACTTGTAAGGCTTCGCACCGGATCCAATATCATTATCGTTAGCACCCCGCACGAGCAAACGGCCCAGCTAGTGCGGCACATTACTCGTCTCAAATTCGACGGAAAGACTTATGATGTAAACGCTTACGTGGCAGCACCGGACCCTTATAAAAATCTCTATAGATAGTCCATAGACTGTCTATAGACTTGTCTATTAAGTCTATAGACTGTCTATAGACAAATCCTTTAGACTGGTCTATAGACAGTCTATAGATTTATGGCCATACACTTTTAGTAGACTTTTGTCTATAGACAGTCTATAGACAAATGTCTAATTAAAGTCTATAGGTCTATAGGGTGTCTATAGACACAGGTCTATAGACAGTCTATAGACGATCTATAGACTTATGGTCATACATTTCCTATAGAGCTGTCTATAGACCGTCTATAGACACTTGTCTATAGACGGACTATAGACGACCTATAGACTTATGGCCATAGTCTTCCTGTAGACTACTGTCTATAGACAGTCTACAGACAAAAGTCTACTGGTCCAGTAGACATATGTCTATAGACTGTCTATAGACATTCCATAGGTGTGTGGCCTGGCAGTGCTATAGACCTTTGTCTATAGACAGTCTATAGACCTCTGTCTACTAAACTATTAGTAGACCATTATCTATAGACTGCCTATAGACTGTCCACAATCATTGAAAAAGGTCACCAGACAGAGTTCACACATGAAACAATCAATATACTTACAAATATAGTTTATTTCCAAGCTATCCAGGCTGGGAATATGCAATACATGCACCATAAGAATGCACCACAGTAACATAAAAGTTGAAAGTAACAGTCCGGCTAGTTTCCTCAGAAGCATTCTTGTGGCCTCTTGTCTGCAGTAAATCATCCGGGCATGTTCACCTGTACAGCACAAAGGAAAAAAATAATATAAGAGGACCTGAAAAAATACCCATTCCATCTCTACACATGTGCTAATGCAAGGCATATCCTGGCTATGCCATTCTAGAAAGGCAATCGATCTTTTGGTTTGGTTTTATGGGGTTCAAAGACCCAAGGCGACACAGGCTACGAAACGCTGAAGTGAAAGGCTGGGGAATAATTTCGGTCACCTGTGCAGAGTACACAGGCCTTTAGCATTTTGCCTCTATTAACATGCGACCGTCTAGGCCGGAATCTAACCTGCATCTTTCAGGTCGCCATACGAACATGATAGCCACTGAGCTATCACGCCGGCTGAATCATTTCAGTAAATACACGACAGATTATAAGTGTCGTCATAAAACATTTTAACAAGCACTCCCAATCCCTGGAGCACTCTACTCTGAATCCAGTACTGATATTGATTTCTGTATGGCAATACTGTTACAGCCAATACTGATCTCTTTATGGCAATCCTTTTACACTATTTGTAACAGAAGACTTCGAACAATTGTGCCACATATCTGCATTGACTCGCAAGTAGCTGTTAAGAATGCCACCTCCATAAAATACAGATTCAGTGCACCTTACAGAGGGATCCAAAAAGGAGAATATTGCACCATTTATTCTTATAACCGCTATAGAAGAAGCGCTTCAGAATACCCTGCGTAAATTAAGCCTGGTATACCCGGCCAAATTTTTAACTGGCTCGGGTGTTGCATCGCTAAATGCACCTTGTAAAGAAGGTGCCTTTCGGCTACACTGCTGGCATATTCATGCTGTAATTTAACGAGTGAAATGTCATTTCGTGGTTCCTTTTTGTTCATATAATGTTTGAGTGCAGTACTTGCGTGTTTAGATCAACGTTATCAGAAACATTCGTCTGCCACTACGAACAGCTGAAACAAGCGGCATACGCAGCAATGTAACTGGTCCATATGGCCTCATCCTCTGGGTAAACTACCATTCCTTTCATGGCGGTCAAGTTGTTTACCCAGATTAGTGCAAATGCACCACCAGAACCATTGCTGCGTATTCCGCTTGTTTCGGCTCTTCGTAGCGGCAGACGATGAATATTTCTGATAACTTTGATCTAAACATGCAAGTACTTCACTCAAACATTATATTAACAAAAATAAACTATGAAATGCCATCTCACGCGTCAAATTACAACATGAATATCCCAGCAGTGTAGCCAAAAGGCACATTTTTACAAGGTGCATTTAGCGATGCAACACCTAAGCCAGTTAATGATTTGGCCGAGTGTACGTAAGCCGATACTCAAACGAGCACAAGCTATACAAAACCAGCAGGCAGAAGCAACCAGTTCACCACAGATTTGCGACTATAACTTGAAGCACAAAGACGGAACAGCACACTCGTACATCTGCGCGCGCTCTTAGAAACAAGCGGGTTGCAGCGCTTCCATGCCGCGCTCATTATTCAGAAAACTAATACAGCACACAGAGGCTGCAGCTGCGCCGTTTCAAAAGCAGTCGCGAGGTTGAGACAGCAAATTACTGTCACGATAAAATACCGTCTGAAATTCACTTAGTTTTCCCTTCAAGTGCAGCTCCAACAGCGCAGTAAAGAGGTGTGTTTCTTGCATGGAGGCAGCCTAACCCAACGCTGCTAGAAAAATCAGCGAAAGCATTGAACGTGCTCAAAGTAGGAAGTATTTCAATGAAACAATTAACGCCTTCAACAGGCGCAGCTATAATAACACGAGAGCTTAATTTAATTTTAGGCGCAAATAAGCGGCGAGTCACATCGGCGCTTTCGTAACGTAGCAGTCTGAAATCAGAAACACATACTTTGCCTCTCGCGCAAATGGTATTCTAGAAATCTCTCACGCGTGAGCGGGATTCATGAACGAACCACTCGGAACGAAATGTAAGCCACCTCTTGTCGAGCCGACCTTTACCCAGCTTTCAAAGTGAAGTGCCCGCAAGCCAGCGGCGGCGGCCAACGGCTCTGATGACAGACACGGACGAATCCATACGTGTGCAACGGAGGGGAGATGGGATGGAGCTCGTGGGTTCTTCGCGGTGTTTGAGCACGCCGGACATTCGCGCCGGCAACGAATTTTATTCACCCATCACACTACAAGCATTCCTCCAGCGCTGCTTGAATACACCTTTGACAAACGTCTCGCGCTCCAGTCTATAGCGTTACAAGACACCTTTGCTGAAACGTCGGCGTCCACGACGCGCACCGAGCGAGCGTCCATACGTAGCAAGCACTGCACACCTCAAAAAGAACAGCACTCCATGGTCCAGACAGGCGATAACACAAAGATGAGAAAATAAATGTAATCCACCACTGAACGAGACTGTATGTAAGTACGTTTTAGGAGGTGCGAAGTAAATTGAGCTCACACAGCGCTAACACACAGTTCCATTTCGGCCGTCATTCACAGGCTAAACGACATTTCTGGCCGCGCATCTACCTTGAAACACGAAAAATCTAGTAGACAGCTCGCGAGGAGCGGCTTATCAAGGGCATCGCACAGACTGCCTTTCCGCGCGTTAGTAAAGACAGCGGGACAGAGATAAGCGGCATTAGTCGAGAAACCGATGGCTTCCGCCTTAGAAACGAAGACAGGACGTTTGTAACTGCGCACATAATCTGTTCTGCACACACAGCTCTGCTTAGAGTGGTTTAGGAGACCAAATGAATAAAATATAAACGTGTAGACTTACCGTAAGCGGACGATGAAGCTGGATTTTGAAGAAAACGTAATCCGAGAAAAATACGCCAACGCCATTGATGCAGCCACGCACAGGGTTGTTTGCAGCCCGAATGATTTTCCGCCGTCTCGCGGTAAAATGGGTAAAACTTGAAACAGAAACCCATTTCACGGTCGTATCTTTATCGCTCGCACTCTTGCCGTATGCAGCTTGATCTGATATCCAAGACCACAGAAGGCAATTGGTTTATAAGCTTAAATTCTTCGCTTACCCTCTAAAAATATTATTGTTTTCGTGAAAACAGAACCGAAATCTAACTTCTTGTCGGTATACGCGCCGCATCTCCCACCGAATAGTGTGTGGTACAATTCTCAATAATTATAAGTGTGCATAGCATAACGTCTTTTTTGCGCGTGTTCGTGTTTAGAAAACTTATATGCGCCACATCAGCGTGTCATCGGCTCCGAAGCAACAGGTGCAAGGGTAGGAACGAAAAAATACTGGCTTTGTGATTGTTGCGTCGCAGCACTTATTCACGTGAATACAAACTGCAAAGGTAGAAATGGCAGATGTTAATCGCACAGACGACCAGGCTCTTTGAGATTAATCTAAGATGTTTCTAAGGGATGGGCGCTTCCTTGAATTCTCACATCCGTATTTCCCCCTTTATTTTAACGACGTTTTAAAGGGAAATATAGAACTGTTGATGAAATGTTTCTGATTTCAGCGCGTTGGACAGTAACGATCGAAAGATGGAATGGAATTGTGTAGAGCGATTCCTTTAAGGGACAGCGTATTCGTTCGATGTAGTACAGTTTGCGGGCGCCCTTACTTCAAGAACGGCTGCCTTTCCTCGGCTTACTTGTTAGTATTAAATATCTAATTGTATTGACAATATACATCACGGTATAACGAAATGGAGCTTGTCAATGCTCCTGAAAACAATGTACAGGAGGGTGTTGTAATGGCCTTACGCAATACTTTTTAATTTCCGTAATAGCGAAGGAGGTGCGGCACTCCCGACATATTGGCGGCCACTAGATGCAGGTCCCCTCAACATGCAGTGCAAAAAGAAATTGGCATTGTTCTGGACTGAGTCGAAAGTCAGTGTATCGAACATTGTTAGATAAAATTACGATTGTTATAGACTGGCCTATAGGCAGTAGACTATCTATAGTGTACAGTCTATAGACGAAAGGAAATTGAGGTAGTTGTAGACTGTAGTCTATAGAGAGTCTATAGACCGTTTATAGACGAAAGGAAATTGAAGCAGCTATAGACCGTAGTCTATAGAGAGTCTATAGACCGTCTATAGACGAAAAGAAATTGTGGCAGCTATAGACCTTAGTCTATAGACCGTCTATAGACGAAAGGAAACTGAAGTAGTTATAGACTTTAGTCTATAGACAGTCTATAGAGAAAAGGAAATTGAGGCAGCTATAGACCTTAGTCTATAGCGAGTCTATAGACCATCTATAGACGAAAGGAAATTGAAGCAATTATAGACTTTAGTCTATAGACAGTCTATAGACAAAAGAAAATTGAGGCGGCTATAGACCTTAGCCTATAGCGAGTCTATAGACCGTCTATAGACGAAAGGCAATTGAAGCAATTATAGACTTTATTCTATAGACAGTCTATAGACAAAAGGAAATTGAGGCGCCTATAGACCTTAGTCTATAGCGAGTCTATAGACCGTCTATAGGCGAAAGGAAATGGTGGTAGTTATAGATTTCAGTCTATAGAGAGTCTATAGACCGTCTATAGACAAAAGGAAATTGAGCCAGCTGTAGACATTAGTCTATAAAGTGTCTATAGACAGTCTATAGACAAAAGGAAATTTGAGCTAGCTATAGACTTTTGTCTATAAAGTGTCTATAGACAGTCTATAGACAAAAGGATATTGAGGCAGCTATAGACCTTAGTCTATAGAGAGTCTATAGACAGTCTATAGACGAAAGGAAATTGAGGCAGCTATAGACCTTAGTCTATAGAGGGTCTATAGACAGTCTATAGACGAAGGGAAATTGAGGCGGCTATAGACCTTAGTCTATAGAGAGTCTATAGACCGTCTATAGACAAAAGGAATTGAAGCAGCTATAGACTTTAGTCCATAAATTTTCTATAGACTGTCTATAGACAAAAGGAAAAGTCTATAGGATGGCTATAGAGTCTATAGAAAGTCTATAGACCATTTTTATAAGGGGAAGACGTCCTGCGCGGCGTGATTCACGTTGTAGACCCAGGTATCCCTCCTGAAGAACTCAAAGCACGCTTACGAGTCAGAACTCAAGGAGTGACCATACTTCAGGCAAGGATGCTCGGAAAATCCAAGACGGCAGTGCTCACGTTCGACGGCCCGGTCTTGCCGAAATTCGTCATATATTACGGAGGAGAAGTACCAGGCTACGAGTACCGCCCCACTAGGCAAGTGTGTTACGTCTGCTTCCAGCAAGGACACCGCTCCGACGTGTGCGCCACACCGAATATTATTGTGTGCGGACTGTGCGGAGTTTCAAACCCGCCCGACGACCACGAGTGCGCGCCCAAGTGCATAATCTGTGGCGAGGCACACCAGACCGGATCCAAGGAGTGCCGAGAGAGATTGAAAAAAGCAAGGCCAAAACCCATAGGAGGAAGAGGACGGTGCGACCAACGCGGGCGACCACCCAAGCGATGACTCAGCTCAGAGGGAGAGACATCGAGGAGCCGATAGAGGTCCAACTCCTTCCCGCCTCTACCACCAGCTGGCCCACAGGACGGGGAGAAGCAAGAGAAAAAGAAAAAGAAGAAGCTTTCCCAAACAAGCGGCGGCAAGGTGAGCTGGGCTTCTACCACTGCTTCGCACTCAGTAGGAAAGGGTAGTGACATAAACAACACAAACAACAAAGTCGCGTCACAGAACCGAAGGACGCGAACAGCGATGCGCTGAGACGCGAGCTAGAACTCGCTCGAATCAAACAAAACGAGCTCGAACGCAAAGTTGAGGAACTCACAAAAACACTAAAGGAACAACAGCGGGAACTCGACACGACTAGAGCCCTTCCAAAACGACAACCACAGGCATCGAATGAAGGAGACCTTGAAACACGAATGCAACGGATGATGCAGCAGATGATGCAGGATATGATGCAGCAAATCCAATCGCAAATGCAACAGATGCAAGTACAATTCCAAGGGCAAATCTCAGAGATCAGAAGCGCTTTTCGAAAACAAAAACATACCGAAAACATTAGGGAAAGGACGTACAACCGTCCAGCGCTGACAGCTTTCGCAAGCGAACAAGGCAACAGCAGTAACGCGTAAACATGATCAATACGTATCGGCAAGAACAAGAATACTTCGATATTTGGCAATGGAACTGCAGAGGCTACCGCAAAAAGCAGGCCCTCTTAAAACAATATATAAACACACAACTCACACATCCTGATGTAATTGCGCTCCAAGAGACCGGAATCAAGCCGACCTTACAAGGTTACGAGGTTTACGAGAGTCAAAACGAAGGTAAAGCGGCCGTCCTAGTCAGCAAAACCATTACCGCCATCAGGCACGATACCATCGCCGACACCGACGTTGAACACGCGCTTGTTGAACTTATTCCGAAAAAGCGAAAGGGACGCAGCACGTTCTTACTGAACGTGTACAGCCCGCCGAGACAAAGAAAAGTCAAACTCTTCGAACTGTTTTATGGAGCGCACAAGCTGGCCAAAGAAAATGCACTCATCATCGTAAGAGGTTTCAACGCCATGGACAGGAGTTGGGGATACCAGAAACAAGACATCAAGGGAAGAACATTAGTGGATGGTTTGGTTTGGTTTATGGGGTTTAACGTCCCAAAGCGACTAAGGCTATGAGAGACGCCGTAGTGAAGGGCTCCGGAAATTTCGACCACCTGGGGTTCTTTAACGTGCACTGACATCGCACAGTACACGGGCCTCTAGAATTTCTCCTCCAAAGAAATTCTAGCCGCCGCGGCCGGGATCGAACCCGCGTCTTTCGGGTCAGCAGCCGAGCACCATAACCGCTGAGCCACCGCGGCGGCGAACATTAGTGGAAGTAGCGGAATACTTTGGCTGCAGTCTAATCACAGATCCTGTGACCCCCACGAGAATCGGGAATAGCGTGAGCACGGACACATGCCCGGACCTCACCTTCGTAAGGAACAGCAGGGGGGAGTCACAGTGGGAAAACATGATGGAAAATCTAGGCAGCGATCACTTTATCCTCCGGACACGAATAGCATCCGACACCATAAGACGCCAGTTGGACAGGCGAAAATTACTGACTGGAACGCGTTTAGCGGGGCTTGCAACAAATCTGAAGGCGGTATCCAATCACTGGAGGAATGGAGCGGCATGCTGAGAGAAACGCGACAACGATGCACAAAAAGTCTAAGGAGAACGACAGCAACGCCTGAAGTAGACGCCCACCTCCTCAGACTATGGGAAGCGAGACGCAGTCTCACCAAAAGATGGCGGAAGCAAAAACACAACAGGAAACTAAAACTAAAGATAGCAGAAATTACGGCAAAGGCGGAAGAATACGCGATGCACCTCGCGAAACAAAATTGGGAACAACTCAGCGACTCACTTAGGGGAACTCTAGGCACGGCAAGAACCTGGACTCTCTTAAGAGCACTAATCGATCCGAGGAAAATAAAATCAGAAAACAATAAAGCCATCCACCGGTTCATCCACTCCTTCGAGGGATCAGACATCGCCCTACTGGAGAAGGCACGAGAAAAATGTTTCGGCGATCACAACCCCCCGCGATACCAAGGAACGTATCGAGGAGCCGAACACGAGAAACTCGACCGCCCCATAACTGTGGAAGACGTTTACGCGGCCATAAGAAACACCACCAGAAACACGGCAGCCGGAGCGGACAGAATCGACAACGCCCTAATCCGCAACCTGAGCGACGACCTCATACAAGAGCTCGTCACCTTTCTTAACAAACATTGGGAGGCGGATACGGTTCCCGAAGATTGGAAACACGCCGAAGTAATAATGATACCTAAACCTGGTAAAAAGCTACAAATTGAAAACCTCAGGCTTATATCACTCACGTCGTGCCTTGGCAAGCTTTACGAACTGGTTGTAACTTTCAGACTGCAAAATTACATTGAAGACAACGACTATGTACCACATACCATGTTCGGCTTCAGAGCGAAGCTCTCGACGCAGGACGTTCTCCTCTAAATACAAGAAGATGTCCTGCGAAACGCACCTCGGACGGGAGAAAATGTCATAATGGCCCTGGACATCAAGGGGGCATTCGATAACGTCAGCCACGAAGCGATCCTTACGGGCCTAGACAACCTGGATTGCGGACGCAGAATCCACGGCTTCGTCAAAGCCTTCCTGTCCGATAGAACTGCCACCATCGGCATAGGAGACCTTCGATCGGAAAAAATTCGCACTCCAAACAAAGGAACACCTCAAGGGTCAGTTATCTCACCCCTACTCTTCAACATAGCTATGATAGGCCTAGCTCGAAAACTAGAGAACATCGAAGGTATCAGGCATGCAATGTATGCTGACGATATAACAGCCTGGACAAACACGGGCTGTCTCGGAGAGAAGGAAGAAAGGCTACAGCAAGCGGCCTCTTGTGTAGAGCAATACCTCGCAGAAAGAGGATTCGCATGTTCGACCGAGAAATCGGAACTGCTGAGAGTCTGGAGAGGCAAGCAAAACCGGACCGTCCCAATCAACGAGGACCTAAAACTCAACGTCTACCTAGAAGGGACGCCCATACCCGAAAAGACAACAATAAGAATTTTGGGCATGTGGGTTCAATCCAACCAGCGCAGTACTCACACTTTTACCCTACTGAAAGCAACAACGCTACAAGTCGCACGCATGATCACCCGCATCACCAACAGGCGACATGGCAGGCGTGAAGAAGACACACTACAATTAGTCAGAAGCCTAGTAGTTAGTCGAATCACGTACAGCCTACCCTACCAGTGCCTCAACAAAAATGAAATACAACAAGCGGATGCCCTGCTACGCAAAGCGTATAAGACAGCGCTCCGACTACCAAGCAACACGTCTACAGAAAAACTCATGGCCCTGGGATTACACAACACCTTTGAGGAGCTACGTGAGGCGCAGATTGAGTCGCAAAAACTCAGGCTGTTGCAAACAACGACAGGAAGAGCGCTCCTGCAGAGGCTCGGATACCGCGAGCAGATGCGAGAAATGTCGAGGACGGCAACGATCCCCGACGAGCTTCGCAAGACCCTCAAGGTAGCGCCAATACCACAAAACATGGATTCCAACCTCCATCGAGGCAGAAGAGAAGCGAGGGCCGAATTCATCGAGAAAACATACGCTCCTCAAGCCACGACCGTGTATACAGACGCGTCTTGGAGAGGAGGAGATACCAAAATCGCTGTAGCGGCGGTGGTCGATTCGTCTTTACGCAAAATGACCAGCGCGTCTCTCCAAGGCTGCACAGCTGCAGAGTCCGAGGAAGTAGCCGTTGTTCTAGCGGTGGCGGAGGGCTATAGAACCGGGCGGTCACTAACAATACTTACGGACTCTCAAACAGCCTGCCGAAATTACATGAATGGCAGGATAGGTCGTCACGTGCTCCGTATACTCCTCGCAGCGAGTGACAGAATTAAAAACCGGGAAGAACAAAACGACAAGATCCGACACAAAATTGTGTGGGTACCGGGGCACACGGGGGTGGCAGGGAACCGAGAGGCCGACAGGATAGCTCGAGGATACATTACTTTCCGAGCTTCCGACGAGGCCGCAGAACTCGCGCCAGCACCTAGGGAATACTCGGTCATACTACAAAACTATGGAGGCAGAAGAATGCAATATCCCCCACCGCACAAATCTCTCAGCAGAGAGGAAGCTGTCACTTGGAGACAATTACAAACAGGCTCTTTCCCAAACCTACATATACTAAACAAAATGCACCCTACGATATACACGAAGAAATGTCCCTGGTGCGACGAAAAACCTACACTATACCACATCACATGGGCCTGCAAAAACATAGACGTGGTCCCCAAAATACAAAACCCGAGTGCGGAGCAGTGGGAGACTCTGCTGTCCAGCGACCGCTGCGAAGACCAACAAGGTCTGGTACAGCGAGCTCAACGGGCGGCAGTGGCCAGCGGAGCCCTGGACTGAGGGCAACCGACCACTTATTAGAGGCGGACGACTTCCACAGAGAAGGCTCCTGGGGATAGAACCAAGACGTCTCTGAAGATGCCCCCAACCCGCAGGAAAACCCATTAGTGTAAACAAAGTTTTCCCTTCCTTGAAAGCCGAAGAACTTCGAATTTCAGCAAGGCCTCTTTCACACAACCATAAGGAATTCGGAAATTTGAATAATTAGCTTTATGTCGTGGCGCCTACCTACTCCCATCCAAGTTATAACGGCGGAAGTTCATTACTTCGGATGCCGCTGGTTTCACACGGCATTATTTGGACCGGCTTCTGACTGTAAGCCGTGTTGGAGGTATGACGGGCGCAGGAAACGATCTTCAAATAGCCTTGTCGAAGGGCCGATTTCGCGGTGTCGCACTGTCCTTGCACTCCTTATGTGCGCGCAAGAAAGATGTCATTGACATTGCCCCGCTAACAGAAAAAAGTGGCGCTGGCTGACTTCAGTTTTAGTTTTGTCATCTTCGCGCCAGCCTGCGATGAGAGCAGCTATCAGCCACGCATCAGCTTCTAGGCGTGCACAGCCCATCGCCGTTTCGGAGGCTGATTCACGGTAAGCTGGTCTTCTTAAGGCGAAGGGGTCAAGACCTTACCAGCGCCATAAGACGATACTCCGTGGACGACCGTGCTTGCTGAGGCTAATAGATGGTCCCAAAAATACGGCATCGCAACAGCCGTAGTCTAGCCACTGAAGCGGCGATTGCAGATATCAGCAGCAGCAACATCCCTCCCGCCCCCGCCTCACTGCCTCTGACTCACCACTTGCTAGTACGGCATAACTGGCGGACCTCCATAAGGCGCCAGTTTTGCTGACTTTGGTGTCAAAATCGTGACACAACTGTTAGTCGTACAACGCTCCGGATGATGCCATGCGATTGCTTGTGCGCATGCTGCTAATTTTTGAGACAAGCTTGCTACAGGGATTCCAACATATTATACATAAACTCATGTACAGGGTTGGTCAAAAGTTCCCAGGCCACAGGTTGTGCTTTTAGGCAATATGGTCCGGATGCTACGACACAAGTAAGCAGCCCTCCAACACTTACAAGCTGCTCTTTGTTGTGTGTCTTATGAAGACATCGTGGGGGGTACAGCGCGAACAAGATGAAGGACGGAGCAACAAGACTACACAGACGAGCGCTGAAACACGGAAAAGGGCCCAGTGCAACAGAAATACATTCAAGAAAGACGGATAGCTGGGCGAGTTCGTAATAATTCATCGTGCGGGGTACAGCGCCAACAAGACGAAGGACGAAGCAAGACTACACAGACGAGTCTTCTTGCTTCGTCCTTCGTCTTGTTCAAGTTGGCTATTCTGGCGGCCAGGGCTGGAAGAGCGATAACGGAGAGGCGAAGGGGAACGGGACTCGCGCCTTCCAGAGTAGGCAGGGTTCTGGCGTGCCCATAGATGCTGCGCAATCTCATGCGGTCGTTCGCCGTTCTGAGGGCAGGGTGCGTCGGGATGGAAACCGCGAAGGCCCACTTAGCGGTACGGACATGCTAGGTAGAGGTGACCGGGCTCCCCACAGTGGTAGGAGAGAGACCTGCGGTCCGGTTTACGCCACAAATCCGACTTGCGAGGGCGGGGCCCAGCTGTAGCAGATGCGGTTGCGGAATATGCAGCGATGTTACTCACGGGGGTCGTCGGGGTCATACCGTAGCCAGGCACGTTTGCGTGACATGTGCCGATGATGCTCACGCCAGGTGTTGCGGTAATGGGACCGTAGCCAGTCGTGCGACGTACAACGGATGCCTACGTGGGTCTGTCATCGAACCGGGGCGGCGCTTCGGGGACAGGAGGTGCCTGCGCAACCTGTCGCACCTCGTCCCTGACGACTTCGGTCAGCGTTGCCAGCGGCGCAGGCGCAACCTGGGGCAGATCGATCCGTTTTAGTTCCTCCCGGACAACTGAGCGAATTAGTTCGCGCAAGGTGTCTGCACTGCCTCCGAGACACGACGAAAAGCCTTCGGGCACCATGCTGTTGATGTCCCGGTTGTACTGGCAGGCCCGTTGTTGCAGCGTCGTCTCCATCGTGGTCGCTTATGCAACGACCACGAGTGTATGCAACGGGAAGGCTTTGAAAACTTGCGTGGAATGTCACGCTTGTCTTGTAGAATGACGGACAGTTTTCGAGGCCTGCAGCCTGAACTGAAGCTCCGTCTTGCACCCGAATTACTAGGAAGTGGAAGAACTTGCCTGCGTGGCCTATGGCTTGATGCCGCATTAGCGGCATAGTACTCGTTTGCTGTCGGTATGGCTGCTAACCCTGCATGTGCTATCTGCAGGCACGACTTGACCATGGGGCGCATTGTTAATGTCGCGCGTACAGTGCCGAAAGAGTATTTGCTGTCCGCTGGAGCATCTTGACGCACTCGCGCTGACGAAAGCAAAGACTCTCGGACGGCGGTCATGGCGATCGGCGGCGGTGAGGGCATGCAGACGCTGCTCGATTTTTTAAGATCATCGGCCTTGCACAATAGGCTACGACTTTCCCATTTGCTTTAAGCCGGCTGACAAATTTTAACACGTTGCCTTTGAGTGAAATATCCGCGAAAAACTCCCAGAGGATCGATCTATCAGCCAGTTGGACAACCTATGTGAGGTGACCTAGTCCTTACTACTTGCCCACCAGATTGTGAGGAAACTGCCTACCGTGGCAGGTGGGAATTAAATTATCCATTGGTCGCGGAGGTCACCCCGGATAAGCAACAAACCCCACCGGTGGCAGCACCTGCAATGGGAATGGCGCGTAGTTTGACCGTTTAGCGATGAATGAAGGGAGGACTCCCAGCGATCTACGAATGCACAGCGCAGAGTGATCACTAACGCTTATATGGGCACTAATTCATTAACGCTACGTAGTAATACCATTAATTTGGAACTTATGTGTCCCATCCAGTTTTGTCCCTTTTATCTCCCTTTTTATCCCCTAGTCTCTTCCCGTCAGTTAAAGGGTGCAAAGCGATTTCTTCTCCCAAGTAATCTCCCCTCTTATATTTCTTTCCTCATCAACGTCCTTACAGACACGAACGTGATTCAAACACGCGGCAGCACAAACATCAATTTCAGTGACCGCTGCATTAGGCCATAAAGCCATACCCGCACGCTAATATGCCGCGTGCTTAACTGCCAACCTCTTGTTGTTGTTGGCCTTATAAAACGGCACATATCCACAAGATGGCCATAACCAGGCAGTGACGATCTGTATTACAATTTTCATGCGGCAAACATCAACATCTATCCCTGCGTGAGTCAGTCTAAAATCAAGGGAAGTTGGGCACTTGGGCATGCGAACCCAATTCCGAACGCTCGGCTGGTTTTGTGGCTAAAAGTACTCATGGAATCGCTATCTGACATAACATGAAAGTGCGGAAGTTTACAACTGACGGCTTCAATTAATGATGTTGATTGTGATTTTTTATGGAGCAACGGCATCTGGGGCCAAACAGCGCTATGGCGCAAGGTATTTTTCTACTTCTCAATCTGGAGTCAAGGTCCCAATCTCCAACCATTTCACTCTAAAGGAGACGAGCACGAGTCGACGGAAAGCTTGTACCCATTGTTTCACCGGTGGGTACCCGACGCACTGGGACCGAACCCCGTACCTCCCGGATGCGAAACCACTAGACTAAAGCTGCGGTGTACGAGCTTCAATAATCTCCGGTGTGAATGTGCGCAGCAATTAAGCTAATACTATAACATTGTTAGTGGGTAACGTAAAATATTTGCTGGTTGTAGACTGTTTCGAAATAATTTTTTTCCAGGTTCTTAACATTGTACATATTGTCACCGACAAACGCAGCATGAAGCGGCAAGCACAGCCATTTTCTAGGGCGAGGCTTGCCGCACCGTCGACCTCGTTTAAGACAAAGAAGTTGCTCGGCCACGCGCTGGGAGACAAGGTTCGACAACCAGATGGCGCTGGCCGAAGTGGCACAGATTGGAGACGGCACAAGTTCTGTGAAGGCTTTTTTCTGGTCCTACCCACAAAAGAAAGGTTCAGCGTCTTACGTCGGGCGGGTCAGAGGCTCAGCTAGCGTGGAGAAATTATGAACAAACCGGCGATTGTACGCGTAGAGGCCCAAAAACCGACGCAGGCTCCGTTTGTCGGTGGGCTTGGGGAAGGCAGCTACGGCGGCCGTCTTTTCGGGGTCTGGACTAACGCCTCGAGCCCTGACAGTGTCGCCAAGAAACATCAGCTCATGAAACGAAAAGTGACCTTTTTCTGGTTTGAGAGAAAGACCAGCGGAACGTATGGCCTCAAAAACAGCGCGAAAACGTTTCAGGTGTTCATCGAACGTGTCGGAGAAGATCACGATATCTTGGAGATATACGAGGCACGACTGCCACTTCAGGCCAGACAGCACGGTGTCCATCATTCGTTGGAATGTGGCAGGTGCCGAGAACAAGCCAAGAGGGGGCACCTTAAACGCGTATAAGCCGTCAGTCGTAATAAAGGCGGTCTTCTCTCGGTCGTGTTTGTCTACCTCTATTTGCCAATATCCACTGCGGAGGTCAAGGGAGGAAAGCGCGTGGCATGGCGCAGGCTGTCTAGGGAGTCATCAATGCGTGACAGAGGGTACATATCCTTTTTCGTGACGTTATTGAGGGGCCTGCAATCCACCCAGAATCTGAGGGTGCCATCTTTCTTCGTGACGAGGACAACAGGCGATGCCCAGGGTCTCGTGGACGGTTCTATGACGCCATCCTGGAGCATTTGTGTTCTGTTGAAGGCACCAGATAAGGGCGCTGACATAGTGGTCTTTGGTCGTCAGCAACGATAATTCGGTGTTTGGTAAGTAGCGTCTGTCGCACCTTGGAAGTTCATGCAAAACAGTCGCGGAACGAAGAGATGAGGTTTTCTACGTAACGTTTCTGACTGGCCGAGACGTGCGGGTTTACGTCGGTCGGAATGGCTGTAGCCGTCCCCTCTTCGAGGTCTGACGTCGTGGACAAAGAGCATTGCCTGGTACACTCTCCAAGCTCCTAAAAAAAAAGCGACGGCCTCTGTATTCGTTAAATGTTGCGGTTCACGGGTAAAGTTGATTTCGGTGCGACCGTTGGCAAGTTCTACTAGGCCTCCAGCTACACAAAGTTGCCATGTGGGTAGCAGCGACATGTTCGCTTCAGCGATGCCAAGAATGCTGGTGCTGTCATTACACTCGACTCTGACGAACTTGCTGGCTAGCGGAGGGATCGTTATGTGGTCGTCACATCGGCGCATCATTACTCTGCTGGGTTAGGTGTTGGTGTCAACGGCTCGCTGGGCGGAAAAATGCACCATGAGCTCCGGAAGATCGATAACCGCACCATACTCTTGAAGCAAATCCATGCCCAGAATCAGGTCTTGGTAACAGTCACGTAATACGGCAAAAGAGCCAATGAAAGTAAGACCGCGGATTTCGATGCGGCAGGTGCAGACGCGGATCGGCGTCACTCCACGGCCACCGGCAATGCGGATCACGGGTCCACACCAAGGCGTCAGAACCTTACGGAGAGTCATGGCGAGCTGACTGCTCAATACAGAAAAATCAGCACCGGTATCGACGAGTGCGGTAACTTCATAACTGTCGGCGGTTACCAAAATTTTCCCCAGAAACTAATCGTTCGCAGCATGACGGTGAGGTCGCCGGATCGGGTCGTCACCACCCGGGCCGTAGCTTCGAATCGTCGCGTGGAGGCTGTTGACTCTGTGCAGTGGCGGCCCCCCTGCTCCCGGAGGACGCCGTCTTCGGTTTTCCCGGTGAGGGGACGTGCGTCTGAACTGACCAGAGATTGAGGGTCGCCTGGGCGATGCAAAGCGCCCCGGGTATGGCGATCGCGACTGGCGCCGCTTCGAGGTCGGGGGCAGCACGTGAGCTGCGAGGTACTCCTCTGTCCTGCGCTCTTTCACCATTACGTCGTGCGTATGGCAATAAACAGCATGCAATGTGTTTTCAAGTGACTTATGCCAAAAAATGATGCTTCTTTACTTGCAAATAAAGTAAAACCATTCCCATTCGTATTGCAACACATTCTAGAAGTCGTAAGAGACACTGAAGACTACTCCATTCATTTTTTGATTTGTGGTAAAAATTGTTTCTCGATGCTTTTTCTGGTATGTTGATGTTTTGCGGGCAGCTACACATGTACACAATTATTGCTAAAAAAATAACCGACAACTTTTCCCGCCAAAAGATTCTAAATCGCAACGTCTACATTAAAATGACTGCTGGATCATTTTTTAATACCAATGGCGGTGTAGCCTACCGTCTGGAATCCATGCAGAAAAACTGTATCGACGCACCACCCTTCGTTTCTAAATTCGACCAGTGACGGCAACACCTGTACCTAATTTCCTGGACTTTTGTAACTTAAAAACTCTCCGTTCTCAGGGAATGGGGCGGCCTTGTTCTTATGATGCGGTAAAGTATCGATGCCGGCCAAGCTCAACACGTCTTAAAGAACAGCTTAAAGATGGAATTTTATTTTCCTCTTAGAACCAAGCTGAAGTTTATTAGCATGTTCGAGGCGCGTACTACAACTCACCATGAAGGGGGCGGGAAGGCGCTGATGCTCCATTGTAAAGAGTGTCCAGTCACTTGGAGCGGTGGGATCGGAGAATATATTTGTCGAGTGTATCACCCGTGTTCGAAGATCGAGGAACAAGACGCGGATCTCGCAACCTGATAGAAGACGAAAACAAACAAAAGGAATATATGTAGCTGTACGGGGAAATAGTTCACCTGCGGGCAGAAGAAAGGAAAATGGAAGGCGCATATGCTCAACAGCACTGATGTGCATCGCCTGAAATGGCTATACAGTTCCATGAACCAAGCCTTTTTCATTAAGCTTGGACCGAGATTCCGTATCACGGAAGCTTCGCCGATCTCAGGCGATACCTCAATGTGTTGCTACAATTGAGTTCCTACGAACTCGAGCCAGATTGCCGACATAGTGCGCTGGATGTACCCTTATAAGAAGGCGTTCAATTAAATAGAATATGCGCGTTCCTGCTCAGTTGGTGCATCTACTCCAGACTGTTTGCTTCGGCGCGAGATATAACATCATGCGGCTGCACCAGCGGCTGCACTTAAAGCCAAGTTGATTTGCAAAGGTAGCTTGATTTTTAATGCCGGTAAATGTATGCTAATAAAAAAATACAGAATGAAATAAATTGGCAATAAATAATATCTCAAAAGCAAGCATTTTCCAATTTACCTGATTTTATTTTTCAATTTCGTAATTATGCCATATGCAATCCCATTTTCTTTTCTTGTATACGATTTCTAAATAAATTTGAAGACCCCCCTCTCCCCCTCCCCCAGGCATAACAGAGCATGAAAGAAGCGCCTGATTCAAAGAAGCAGGGCACTATTCGCGTGTATGTTTCCTTTCTCAACTGTCTAGCTTGCTCAGTGTTTTTACAAATGGAAAGTTTCGCTGTTACCTCGGCACCTAGTATTGCCAGGTGCTTTACACCATCTTTCGAAACGTTCCTCTCCTGACGAACTACTGGTTGAGCATTTCTATGCTCATGTCATACTTTCCTCCTTCCACGCTAACCACTCTCCGAGTGGTTCACATGGCAACACACCCATCATTTACGCCGACACCTACGACAGGCTACGACATACTACAACGACGCGAATCCTGGGTACAGGCGCATAACAGGTGTTACTGTAAAAGGGCCTCATCATAAAATGTAAGCTAAAGCATCGTGAAAACGTGAGTTAGCCCTTTGTTGAATTCAGTACGTGGCTAGTCACATTCTTATGCGGTGGGTAGTGTGAATGACTCAGCTACAGAGTCTGCGGTTGGTTATGCAGTGGCTTTTTTCCGCAAATGGTTGACGAGGAGCATAAGTGTTATGGTAAATAATGAGATGATGGCGGAGTCTATGGGGATGCTAACGTTTGTGAAAAACACTTAGAAGGAACTTTTTTTCTGCTCAATTATAGTGACGAAATATTGAATCTGATTTTAATGACACTGACGAAAGCTATTCTGAGATACTCAAACACAATGGTGACCGGTGAAGTACTTGTACAGAAGGAACGTAAGTTTGGGTGCAGTTTTCTGCTAGTGTTCTTTCCAATCACTGAGACCGCTGAACTCTAGGCGATTCGTCCGGAACATATCTTCGTGGATATGTTTGACAATGATGATTACGATAGCGTCCCTAGTGATGTATCGACTCTCCGTGTTTAACGACACAAGTTACTGAGTTGGGCAGAGTAAACCCAATTCCTGTGCCTAAGGAACCATTTAGAACATTTATCGACTCTCCTGCCGCATTATAAGACTGGTACCGTTAATAGAGGCGCAAATGCCCTTTGCTTATCCAAAGGACACGGTGAAGCAAGGTTTTAGGATAAGTTACTGCGGGACAATATATTATGCACAGTAGAGTATGGCCTGGTGGTGGTAGTTACATACAACACATTGTATAAAGAACAGCACGGAATAAGAAGGACCAAGAATCGGTTTTTTAGTAAAGGGTTCTTGGTGTATTCCGTAATTTTTTGCGTACACCATATACTATTTCATTTCAGCAATATGTTATGTGCCATGAGAGAGTTAGGAGTAAATGAGCTGGAAAGATGGTAACCGTTTAAATCTGCGACATACATTCTGTACATCAGCAACAGTACCATACATGAGAATTACTGATAGGCATATTAACTCGATGATTTAGATAAGGTACTACTTACGCCGGACGCAGTGGCCACATCAAAGCTTTAAAACTCCCTCATCCCCCCGTTTCCAAGACGACACTGCTGAAAACAAGTTAGCCGAGTTACTATGAATTTAGCTATATGAGTTCCTTGCACAGATAATTTCCGTTCTCTGATTTGTCCAGGGCCCTTTTCCCAAGCATTTCACCCCAGGAAACTTGAGCACCATGCCGGGAGAACTCATGTACAGATTAGAATAATCACCAAGTCGACTTACCTTCCGTTAGGTAATAGTACATTCTGAAACAGCCAACGGGGCCAATGTTGAGTACTTCGCTGAGGACACCACCGACTCCGCTGCTTGATAGGTCCTCGCCGTCAAGGAGAAGGTAATGCCCTTAGAAAACAAGAAAGTACGTGTAAGGTGCATGGGCTAAACGCCTTTTTCATAAGATACACTGTCGTTCACGATTTGACGGAAGAAAACAACTACGGCAGATGCGCGTGAGTGACATAATTTTCTGTCAATAGGATCAGATTAAACAGGCTCTCGCAACACGGTTCTAAATTTTGATATGCCAAAAATTTTTTTTGCTAGCTACTATCGTCTTGTAAGTGCGAACTCTGATTACTCCTCCACCTTAACATACCGGCTGGCAACACTTGACGCTAGAGCCCTTTCGCAATGATTAAGAAGCCTAGATATGTTTCTTGGATGTAGTTCGCTCCGCAGAGCCACGGGAAGTCATGGCTGTCATATATACTCAGCCTGGGAAACTAAAACGCTGACCTCTTGCCGCTTGCTTGTAGGCACTTGGTCAAGTAGGTGTCATGGCAACACAACCGCGGAGCCACGTTGTCTTATACATTGTAGTTAGCACTTTTGCGTTCTGAACTTCACAGAGCCGAAATTAAATTAACATGTGAGTTACCCGAAGCAGCAACGGCGGATAGAAACGATAAGATAAACTACAAGGCTTAATTGGGCAACATGCTACGTAGCAGAATGGCCTAGTAGTAGATATAGGATCAATAAAAAATGCTTACATGTTTGAGTTTTAAACCTGAGAAGGCTGCTCATGTTTTAATTTGAAGTTTTTAAGTAAACATCGCCCAATATGAAATCGAATTGAAGCAGATCACGAAACCGGCAACTTTAGTCAAATGAAAGTTGAGAATCCGGCACAGGCGCCAGCTTGGAGTAATGTGTGTGCCATAACGTTATCACCGACGAGAATTAGACGATGCCCACATGTACTGA
This sequence comes from Amblyomma mixtum, assembly GCF_055824585.1. Classification (NCBI taxonomy): domain Eukaryota; kingdom Metazoa; phylum Arthropoda; class Arachnida; order Ixodida; family Ixodidae; genus Amblyomma; species Amblyomma mixtum. Next base: position 195,148,243 of record NC_143012.1, on the reverse strand, counting down.
GAAACAAAGTTCCTGCCAGGAAGCTTCGACACTCTGCGGTACCGTATGCTCGGACAAATGTGACTTCAGTGAATTTACTCCCAACAGAGTGCACACGTAATCCCCAGCGCGGGTTGTTCACAGACAAGGTCAACGAAAACATGCCTGTTTTTTTTTTTTAATGAATGGCTCTTCCGAGATGCCGACAAGACGGGTCATAAGAACTCAGTGTCATAAATTTGGGCTTTGCTGGTAAGTAGCACCTTCAGGTATTGCGTCATTGCCTCATTTTCACGTTCTATGGTAAGCACGCCACAATGTAGTCAGGACTGCTGTTAAGATTTCAGAGAACAGCCACTGCCGAGAATCAAGAATTAAAGTACGGCCGAAACCGCCGAGTGCTTTTGGCCGTCAGTTTCGATCTTTGGGTCAAAGAAACATCAGACGAGTAGCTTTGAAATTTATAAAAACGCGTTGCGCTTACTAGCCGGAAACGATACAGGCATAGATATCACGCCACATGTGACAACCAGCGATCTGCAGCTCCAAAATTTTTGCGATTAATTTTGCATAAGTGAGTAGCTGTGTGCGTGTACGCTTGTGAATATGTACAGTCTTTGTCAAAAGTAACCAGGCTCCATGGTTTGCTTCTCATTCGTATAACAGAGCAATTACGGCCTCCCTAAAGATAAAAAAGTTCTTTGAAGGAGAGAACAGGGGTCCTTCTTACCATACAGATATTTAGAGCTTGAGGGCTGGCATAATAGCTTTAATATACGACTGAGAAGAAAAACGTGCAGCCTGGTTACTTTTGACAAAGGCAGTACGTGTATATACGCGGCCCCACGCTGATGTGCGCGAATAAAATGAAGGGCCACGCACCCAAACAAACACGATCTACGCATTTTTCGTTGTGCAAGGTAATTCATGGGTCGTTCTGAGAATATATTCATTGTGTCAACCATGATGTATTTGAGCGAAATACGAATTGCTGACACCTTTCACCATTTTCGTGTTTACCAAAGAAAGTTACACTCTCTTATATTTGACTGCACGTGTTAATGAACGTCGTGTTCGAGCTCCAAAAAAAACAGCGAATAATGCTCACCTTCAGCCGTTCCCAATGTGTGATCATTTTCGAGCTGCGAGAAACGAGATGCGGTGCGCCCTTTGTGGCGGTACCATATTGCCCAGGTGTCGTTCTGAACGGAGTGCCAATTGCACATGTCCACTTCAAAGGAGCAGCTGCCCGGAGGAGGGCACGGCGTCTCGCTTAAACTAATATCGTCCACAGCAACTGCGTCCACCGGAGCTCCGCTTGTTGATCCGGTGAACAAAATCTGCGCGGGCCGAAAAGTAATCACCCTGAACATAGAAATGCAAACAGCCTGCCGTAAAAATTGCTCCAATTAACGAATTTTACTCGTGCTTTGAAAAGGCTGCTCTTGTTAGTACCCACCATTGTGCAGCAATAACTGAAGGGATTATTTATTTTTCATATACTTGATAAGTTTGTCAATAAACGGCGGCTTACATGCATTTTTCGCTTAAACACGCCCTGAATGTCGCCGGTCGACCAGCTGTCGCCCCTTGACAAGGTTGAGCGACGAGTGATTGCCAGCATGACATGAGGACATTGCACAGCAAAAATACATGATTTAAATCACTCCCACACAGAACAAAGACGCTGAATATCGGTTTGGTATAGTCTGTCAGATTACTGTTAATAACTAATAAGGAGAAAGGATCATCTCCTGAGGAATAAATAATAAGTGTAGTGCTACAGATCAAGCTCTTCACTTTCTGGCACTATGTATTTGTGACCTTACGGGCTGCACGCTACTGCCGAAGATTCCAGCAGCCTCATTACGATATTGACAGACCTCAATATTGCGATATTTGCAGAAAAAAACAAAACTCTTCAAACACTACAAAGCTAAGAAAAAGGAAACACATAACTTCAGAGATGTAACCTAAATGTTTTTTGCACCTTTTCACAACACCGGGCTCTGATGAACGCCTCGCTGATTAACAGCTGACTCATTCTCGCATTCGCGAAACAGAACTAAAAACCTAGGGCCTCCACTTGCTGCGAGTGACGGAAGATAGCAAGAGCACTGTTCGCAACAGGTCATTTTTCAAGGAAGAAAGCATTGAAATTGCGGATGTGGTCGCCGACTGTGGCAGTGCACGCACAGTTGGGCACAAAAGTTTCCAGGACGCGTCATCGAGGGGCCCAAAGTGATAGCACCGTGATTAGCCGCTGCGAGGAGACTACACTTGTCGAGGTGAAAGTCGGACGCACGTGCTTTGCATTGTGCTAGTGATATCAGGTTGTCGCTAAGAAACATGGCAGCATTTATCAAAAACCGCTTGTCGCGCGTCCTGTAGAATTTCGTGCCCCCATAGTACGCTCACTTGCAGCCCAAGAAGCAAGGTTATTCAGTACAGCTGACGCACGCGCCGTAATTATGAGGCGGTCCCTGTCTCTTAGTACGCGTGAACAGTCTCTGATAGTTTCGTTGTTGCTAGGTACCATGCACAGCACCCGCCATTTATCGCTTTTGAAAACGGTGCTGACCAGCCCCAATTTGTGTCTTATAGATATCTTATCGAAAAGGGTCTTATCTTATCGAAATCTTATCGATGTCTTATCGGAAAGGCGTGAATTTAAATTGAGAACAGCCCAGCCAACTAATAAATAAAAATGATAGGTGTAAAGTCAACAGAAAGGAAGAGTGCAGAGTGGGTCGGAGAGAAAACGCGAGTTAATGACATTCTTGTCAAATAAGGAAGAAATGGGCAGAAAGCGTTGCGCGAAGGGAAGATAACCGATGCTAGTCAAGGCATACCTAACAATTCTGGACAAATGCAGTTTTGAACAAGAAGGAGTTTATGAACGCATTTTTTTCACATATTGTACAATTTAACTATCACAGTCAATATATCTGAAGATCTCCCTTCGGCAAGCTTGCATTTGATTCCTCGTAATGATTTTTGCTATCATCAAAAGCGTTTCCCTTTGGTTTTCTATGGCAATCTTAACTGCCCGATGCGGGCGATGGCAACTCGATAAAATAAAGACCTTGCTACATATCGGAAGAATGAACCCTTACCTTCAATATTTCTGTGTTCTGTTGGGTTTAATGGCAGATAGGCAGCCAAGGCCATCATGCCCCAACACCAGTTCAATATTTTTTCATTAACTTACACTTTTTCCTATGTCAAACGTTTTCTCCAAGAATGTTGTACATGGCAGACTCTCCAGCGTGTGAGCAGTGCGGTTGTGATTAAACGATCGGACACCTCTGTGACTGCCCTCGTTTTGAGCGAGAGCGTGTTTTTCTGTTTGCTACTCTGTGCCACTTGGACTCGCGTCCTCTAACAGAGTCCAACGTTCCGGGGCCTTGGACACAACATTCCTCACTAAGGAAAGCGGTGAAAGCACTCCTGAGATTCTTAGGCGACTCGGGGTTGTATTCCAGTCTATAATCTTTAAGTTTCTGTGCTCGCCCTCTGTCCCCGTGACGTAGTGGTCGCTGGACACTTAGAAAACTAATTTATTGCCGTTCTTTTTCCTTTTTCCCCTTTGTTCCTCTTCCCAAGTGTAGGGTAGCCAACTGGGCATCGCCTGGTTAACCTCCCTGCCTTTCCCTCCATTTCTCTCTCTCACTCTATACATATAAAAAAGTGTATCCCATGAGAAGGTATGCAAGCGAGATGGGGGGGGGAGCAGAAATTCAGGTGGGAGGTTGAGATATGGAACTCTGTGGGTAATATGGTTGCCGCAGCTGGCGAAAGAAACTGGTTAACTGGAGAGATATCGGAGAGACATCCTTTCCGCAGAGGACATGATATTGTCATGCTGCTAATGATGGTCTATCATTCCTGTATGTCAACATGCCGGCAAAGAATTAATTTTTATTCATTAGAATATTGAAAAACATTTGACACGGCGCACTCACAGCAGTAGCAGTACTCGGTCGGCTTAGCGGGAAGGAACCAGAGATCCATTCGGAGAAATGGCTGCCTTCGCGGCTCAGAAACCAAGCCTTGCCCTCAACTCCGTCGTTGTCGGTTGGAATTATGCTCAGAGTACTGCCATAAGTACCCGCCATGAAGTACCAGAATCGGAGGCACTGGTGGATCGAAGCGTTGTACCACCCTATGGGGCTGAGCATGCGACTGCCTGCCGACTTCATCAGGGCATACCCTCCTGCGCATAACGTAAAGTGGTAATTTATCCACCATTGGCATAAAAACTGAATTCGAGGTTACAGTTCTTATAAGAAATAAGCGAAATTACACGTAGAGAACATGCTTTATTGTTTGCTACATTCACCAAGTCTTCGGCTGGAAGAATCACTATTATACGCTGCAGCAGTTGGCATTCCAAATGACAAAAAGTCAACTTATCTGTGGAGCCTAGAAAGGACACGGGACATTTCCGAGGAGAAACTGCTAAGCGTAGGCGCAAAAGGCTTTAAAGGAACAGTAAGGATGACCGCATTCAGTGATTGGTTAGTATTTCTGGGTTTTAATTCGCCAAAGCGACTAAGACAACGGGGACACCATAGTGAAGGGCTCCCGATAATTTCGGCCACCTGGGGTTCTTCAATACGCGCTGGCATGGCACAGTACACGGGCCTTTTGCACTGAGCCTTCGTAATACGACCGCTGCGGCCGGGATCGAACCTGCGTCGCTGGTTCAGCAGGCGAGCACCATAACGACTGAGCCACCACAGCGAGTTCCAGCAGCTAAAGGGACTTACTTGGTGGTTAGAGTTTTGAAATGACGGGTGGTGGAGCATAGCCACCGTGGTCTGTCCATGAAGTTTTAGGTGTTGACGCACCGCAATTTACTTGCAAAATTTAGCTATAGTGGAAATACTTGTTTTTTTGTTTCTCTTCCTTAGAAACTTGCAAGTTTCGTTTGGGCCGGTCAACCTAATTTATACTGGTGTGGCACCACAGGGACAGGGACAGAGACAGAGTGACAACAACACAAGTGCTCACTAACAACTGACAAAATTTATTAAAACCACAAAAAAATATATAGCCAACCTAATTTTTTTCGTAACTGTCCCCTTGAAACATAGATATGTCTGTTTGTACAGTAGTGAACAAAAATCCGTGATACTTTTATTTCCTCGTATAAATTAAAAATATATCAGATGTAGAAACATCTTTGCTATTTCTGAGCATATTTTGAAGCAAAAATTCAGGGGGGCACTTTGTTGACCTAAAGTGCGGTGAGGCGAAAGCCTTAAGCGTGTTGTTGCTGCTTGTGTCACTGATGTGTTGGTAAGATGTCAAGCTTCGAAACGCGACAGCGTCTTGCAACGCTACCAGGGAGTCCACAGAACGCCATCGCCCGTTCGGCTCTACGCCTTGTTCGTCGGTAAATTGGTTTTTGAGGAAAGGAAATTTATCTGTCTCGCATGCCTCGGTGGACACCTGAACCTCGCCGTAACGGGAAGGGAGGAAGATGGGAATGAACGAAGACACCTTATTCACTAGACGCGCCTCTGTTCATTCCAAACTATCGAGCTGGCATGGCGCAGTGGTTAGCACGCTCGTCTGGCACTCCGGAGACCGGGGATCTATTCCCGAACACGACCAATTTCCTACGTGGATTTATTTATTTATACGGCCTGGTCAGAAAGGTTAAATAGGCTAATTGGGTGATTAGGTAATTAACTAAACTAGGTCCCACTTGGAGCATCACTATACGATCCCTTTAATCGGCTCCATGGTTACTAACCTAAGTGCAATTGGCCCCGTTTGAAATTCGCGCACTGTGATGTCACGACCGTTTCGAGCAACTGAAAAGCGTGACATTTCTGTCGACAACTCCTGCTTACAACGATGAGGCATTAAAGGGTTCCGCCTTAATAATGCCATTTTCTTCGGTCAGAAGGTGTTGGCAGCCTAACTGTTCACCCTCAGCTCGTTTTTATTTCAGTCCTTTCACGGGCGCTCCTCATTGCGTTCATTTGCCGTCTATTCTGAAGTATCGTTAACTTGCTTTCGTTTTGAGAGGACACAGTGTAAGGTGAAGTGTAGTAATGCATATTCTTATAAGCAATCGGCGCAGTGCCAAGTTAATATAACGTCATGAGGAGTGCTCAAACGGTAATTATCCGCTGCCAGAACTGTGGGAGGAAACGCCATAAACAATCATTAGATTTCAGAGCAGCGCAGTCTACCCTTTCACAAATTTTGAAAAGATAGAGAGTTATACGTCGTTTGGTTTCGATCTTCGCAGTGGACACACCAGAACGACCAACGAAATTTTCGTGAAAGACATTGTTAGCGGGAGCCTAAAAACTGCACATACACTGTTACTAACATTTCCGACGGATTGGCCCTGTTATCAGGTTGTGCAACAACTACATGGATTACAAGACGACACGTGCAATGCTCTAAACTAGACGACAGGAGCCCAGCTCAAACTATGCCCATGTGTGAAAAGAACTGGGTTTCTAGGATGGTGTAGGTTAAGGAAGACCTGGTGTGGATAGGTAACAAAGAGAATAGAGTGATTTCATTGGACTAATTGATGTTATTTTCTTTGCGGGAATGATAAGAATAGTCGTATTCGTTGCAGAAAACAATATTTATACGGACGTCATTATCAACTTCCCACATTAAACCACAGAGAGGGGAAGGTAATGGCACGTGGCCGATCCGCCTCTCGTGCAGTTTGCCTCCTAGATGAATTCAAAGCACCATGGGCTAAGAGGTTCACAAGGGCATCCCATGCTTCAATAGGCACGAAAGAATCCGGAATTTCGATGTGTTTTTTGTGCAGAATTACGAACCGATGCACTCTTCTACGCTTGTGAAAATTTGGGTGAAGAGGACGGTAGATTTTATGAGGTGGCGAAATTTTTCTACTAAGATTATTTTATTGGAATATATTTAGAAAAGCATCTCGCATTGTCCAAGGGGCAAAAAGGCTTGCAGCGCCCAACAGAAAGTAGAGAACATGCTGCAGAACTGAATAAACATAGAATAAACGTTCAGTGGCAGCTTCCTGGACATCATGGTCCTCAGGAGCGGGGCAGTGATCATCGGAAAAGACTTTCGTGCGATGTAATGACGCATTGTGTTATTGTGGAAGGCATTCTTGAAGTCGTTGCCTCATTTTAAAATCTAAAAATATATAATCACTGAGACCTTCGCGGAGCGCAGAACGCAGTTCTTTAACAAATTTGCTGTGGGAAAACATTGTCGATTAATATGACTGCAAACATAGGTTGCTATTTTGTAGAAACTCTGAAGTTGCCGTTCAAGCCAGCTCGTGAGCAAATGTTAGTGATGTGAAAAAGTCACTGTCGAAAAACTGAAATATCATATATTTTTGTTCACTACTGTATGGACAGCGTTTGTTAGAATGTAGTATCGGCATCAAATGAAACAGAAACAGCAGAAAGCGTGGCGATAGGCCCAATTGAGACCGCCTGCCTGTCGTTTTCAGAGAGAGGTGCCAATTTCCGGTTCGCGTTTGCGTCTATTTTCTTTGGCGTTCGTTTTCTTGCTTTGCCACTGGAGCGCCACGTTCCCGTTCCCGACCGTTCCCGATCGGCCTCCTGCGCTGTTCGCAACGCAACCAGATGCTGATAACATGGCATCGGTGGAAGCAAAACCAAAGCACTAGGTGTAATCGGTGGTAAGTATGAATGTGGCTCTCCAGTGGCCAAGAAAGAAAACGAACGCAAAGAAAATAGAAGTAAACTATCACGAATCGGAAATTTGCGTTTCTCTCTGATAACGAGGGCAGACGGCCTCAAATGGGCCAGTCGTCACTCGTTCCGCTGTTCGCATTTGCCTTGACGCCGATACTACATCCCAAGGGACTATTTTATAAGCCATGCTGAGCAGCTGCTAAACACTCTTGAAATTTTTACACTGGGCGCTGGCTAAGAGTGGTGCTCTTCGTAGTGAGAAACAGAAAGGTTGCAAAACGGCCTGCGCACACTTTGGTAGAAGCGTGTTGCGAAACGAAAGACACAGCTGGCTTTTCGAAGAGCCTGACTTCTAGAATGAAAAACAGGCATCGTGCCAATCTTTAAACTGACATTTAAAAAAGAGAAATGAGAAGGTAAACTTTTTATAAGGTATGCGCATCATATCAGTGTCTCATTTAAATTAATGGTGTTTTGCTTGCATACTAAATAATTTTGCACGAAAAATACCTTCTCTTTCTCATTTTCGGGCAACCCAAGAAGCAGGAAACTGTGCCAAATGTTGAAAAATATTTCGATCCTCGCTAGCAGAGGACCGCTATTTCGCATACATATTGCTTCCTATATTCCAAGAAATATTAGCCTGAAATTTGATGTCATTTGCAGTTATACGTGTGCTTTACCTGTGGGTGCTTGCATGGTATGGTCCATCTTAGGTTTCGTGGCTTTGATTCCCGTGGTTACTTCCCATTTGTCTAGTTTCCAGCCGCAGTCTCCTGACTCAAACGTACACACTGTTTGCAGAATAAACAATGAAGGCATTAGATTTAAGTAAAACATAATATTGGGCTAGTCGGTTCATAGTAATCGCCAAAAAGACTGCACGAGGACGACCGGACAAGAAGAGGCACAAAGATTGTCTTGAAGAGACATTTTGCCTTTTCTTGTCCCGTCGTCTTCACACAGTTTCTTTGGCAAGCATTAGATTTATTCATTGTTGACGCACGGCAGTACATGAATTAGTTCCCCTGGCTAAACGAATAAAAGTATAATAGGACCCCAGATGTCTGTGAGGAGCACTATAGGCTCTAATGATATGGAAAACCCCAGTAAAATCAGCGACGTTCGAACGAAAGTTCCTGCGAAGGAATTATGTTTTTCTGGTGGGCTACTAAGCGCATTGTCCGTATCAGAAAAGAATGGACGAACTTACACCTCTATTACATTTGCTTTTTTGACCCGCAGAATGGGCACAGTCGTCTTACAGGCACGTCAGTACAAATGGAACTTTGGAATATGCATGAATTATGTTTATAGATAATCAGTTTAGATTTAAAGGTGCACTGGAGAGGAACCTGAACTCGTCTTTTTGCCGCGGGAACTCGATCTACACGTTCCGAGCATTCTTAGAAACTTCGACTTATTGCCCTATGTGGCCGATTTCCCTAATTAAATCGAATTAACGTCCGGCTCGCGCCTTTATTTTTTGAATTCTCCCCGTACGGTGAGCGGAGTCGACCAACGCATGGAGTGCCTTTCAGCCAGATCCGTGGAGGCTTTGCTTTCGCTTTATTTTGTTTTTTAGGTTTCCGTGAAAAATAGTTTCATTCGCTGATAATATAGCCGCAAAATATGTCCGCAGAAATAAAAATACGCGCGAACTATTTGCTTCTACAGATTACTACGTATTACTCCGCCGATGGCAGAGAGGCAAGCCGCCACGGGACTGGGTGAAAGGCACTCCCCGCGTTGGTCGACTCCGCCAACCGTACGGAGAGAATTCAAATAAAAAAGGCGGGAGCCGGACGTCAATTCGATTTAATTAAGGAAATCAGCCATACAGGGCAATAAATCGAAGTTTCTGAGAATGCTCGGAATTTGTAGATTGAGTTCCCGCGGCAAAAAGACGAGTTCGAATTCCTCTTCACTGCACCTTTAAGTACAGGGACAGCTCCTGGTAATGATCGGTTTTAATGTGTTTCACCAGGTGCCATGAAATAGCCTTGTTAATCATTCCGACTAGAATTCTTGCGATCAGACACATCATTTAGGCATGCTTTATTTTTTATGCCGTTAAGCTCGATTGTTTCTAACTGCATTTCGCCCTGTCCTCTTGAGACTGGGCAGTGAAAAATTTGTCCGGTCTACAGACTGCGCAATATAATATGTGTCAGCCGTGACAAGAAGTTTTATGTCAGAAAAAGGTTTTTTCTCATCCTAGTTTCGGATCTGCGCAACTACCTATCGAGTATTCGAAAAGAACTAATGCTTCCCTCTCATTCAGCAGCTCTCAGAGTGGTGACTAAAAGTGCGAGAACGGCTTTCTGTAGGGATCATAAAAATGAAGTGCAATCCCATGCACTGAAACAGTTTGAGCTAGCTTTTAAGAACCCGAGAGCACTTGTAACGTTGTGAGCACTAACAAAGGTACATATTCCACACTCAAATACGCTTGCATATTCAGACTCATTTATTCCTCGGACAAGCAATGACTGGTATAACCTATCATCATCATCACTAACAAGCATAACTGAAATTGAGAGCTTTAAATCCGCATTACAAAGTTTCTTTTCACAGCTGGTGCTCATGTTATCATCATGGCTTTCATACATGGCGTTCAAATTCCCATTATGGCTGTTTGTTTATTAGGAACTATATTCCTTGTTTTATATTTGCTTTCTGTGTCATATTTTTCTGTAATTATTAACACCGTTCCAGATTTCGAAATTTACCGTTTGTACCTTTGTTCTTTTTCATTCTTTTTGGGTGCTTACTTTTGTTTTTGTACTGGTTTTACAGGGATTGGGTATATTTTTTACTAATAACTTTTTTGTGCACAATGTGTATGCCTGTGCATCCGCCCCTCCCCTCTATAGTGCTCGTTTGTACCGTTAGGGTATAATAAATAAATAAATAAAGTGCTTACTGGAGCGAAGAAGGGACTTTTATTCTCCCTTTGCCTGTGTAATCTAACAATTTTCACTACACTGGGCACTCAAGAGCACGCCAGAAAATATTCGAAACGCTGCACATGATGCTGCAATCATATTCCAGGACTTAATTTATTATGCAAAGGAAACTGCGAACGCAGTTCAAGCTCGAGGTCTGAGGGGTTTACCTACTCTTTCACAATTACAGCTCATCGGACACGCATCCCATCAGCCATTTGCATTCAATATGCAGCATCTCACGGCCATTTGCTCTGCAGAACCCGAGAACTAGCCTTTTGCTCATCGGAAGCTCGCGACTCAGCATCTCTCAGCCTCAATACCAAGATTCTCATCACAACCATTCATTGGCAAGCTACATAGCGGCAAGGCGTGCTTGACATATTACTGAGTCTGTGTGGTACCTTTAATGACCGATAATATACAGCAATGTGTTTTTAGCAGGAAACAAAACATTTTTCTCTTCAGTGCATTTTTAAAAGGTGTTATGTGTTTATGTGGTTTAACATCCAAGAGCGATACTGAAAAAATTGCAGTGAAAGACGAGGACAAAGCAGGGACAAGACAAGGATGAGCGCTACTCAAAACTGAAGATTTATTCCAAAACACATTCATATAAAACACATGCACATGAACATATATTTATATGTGCATGTGTTTTGGAATAAATCTTCAGTTGTGAGTAGAACTCGTCCTTGTGTTGTCCCTGATTTGTCCTCGTGTTTCGGCGCAATTTTTTCAGTATGCATATCAACCAACAAACCCAAATTTCTTCTATCTAAAAGCGACTCAAGCTATGACAGAAGCTGAAGTAGATGACTCCGATTAATTTCGACCATCTAGGATTCATTAACGAGCACTGACATCGCACTGTACATGGGCCTCCGCAATTTCGGCTTCATTGAAATGTGAGCGCAGTGGCCGAGATTGAAACTGGTGTTTTTTTGGTTCGTAACCAAGTCCCATAACCACTCAGCCACAGCGGCACACTTTTCTGAAGCGGAAATAGTGGAAAGTGATCAACATTCGACGTAGCTCGTCATCCCAACTTATGCTCTTACCAAAAACAGGACTGCTTTATTTATAAGAAATGTCAAAATAAGCTCAGTGAGCAGGCTCTGTTCTGATTGAAATGTTCTGGTGGAAGTACCGCGGTGTCCTTATTTGAGCATAAGAATTCGGATAATCTTCAGAGACTCGCACTTTCCCGCACTTCTATAAGAATACTCGCAGCAATTTTTGCTCCACCGATAAAAAGGCCTTGTACAAGACACTAATGAAAGCTTTTGCTTACTCGTATTCACGATTCCTGTTTCCTACACATGGGCTGAAAAACGTGAATTGCTCTAAAACGACGCTTTCCTTTCTTCACCGGGAAAGATAGATTGTAGACAGGACAAGGACCGGTAAGAGAGTGGCTCTTACGAGCCGCATATGGAGTAGACCAACATTCAATGAAAGCGAAGCCAGTAAAACAAAGAGGGCTTTTTTTTGCTTCTGATATTCATATATCTGTAATTAGCGGAGAACCATTTTTACATCGATGCAAATAGATTACAAATCTGAAGAACGGCAACTACATGCCATGGGTGGGATTCGGACGCACGACCTCCGCGTGAAGCATGCGGTGCGCTACCTACTGAGCTACGACGGCGGCTGTCCACTATCGTAAGTTTGAGGGTAGTCATGGTGTATGTAAGCAAGCCATGAGAGTGTTCACCATCGTCACCTTGAACTATAGAGATTTTTTAGCAGCTGGGACATCGTTATTCTGATTCATACTTTTGGCTGTGTCGCATCTGCCATCTTTCAAAGTCGGTTGGTCGATAGCGATCACTCCAGGAACTATTGGCCTCAGGACCGCCTGCAAGAGAAGCTGTGAAAAAGGCAAATTGAGGTTATATTTAGACGTTCGTAAGGCTTAATAAATAGCTTAAGCAGAATGTATTGAACAAACAACAAAAATACACTCTGTTATGAGTCATATACAGCTGAAAATTGGCACAAGGAAGGAAAGAGGCGCACGGCTCAATTTGCGGTAGGGACGCTAGAGCGTATTGGTTTGCTTCCCACTTCAATGAGGTCCTCTATCGGCATAATCGTATATTTATGCAGAAATTATTAGTCCAAAGAAAAGGAAGGTGGCACCGCTACACTTCAGAGTTATATACAAATTGCTGATGGTTTTATCAATGTCTTAATAGCTTGTATAATTATATGTGAAGTTGTATGCTTTCTTAGAAGGTACACTTACTGGGTAGCCAGTTTGAAATATATCATTTCATCTGAATAGAAATGTCTTTGAACCGATGTTAAATAGGTAAGAATTTGTTCTAGCATGTTTTAGTTGAAACATTACTCAGCTGTTTATGAATAAAAATGTATGTGACAGCTTTGTTGCAATGCTGAAACAAGGCTGTCCCGGTTGCCTAGACAAATACTAAGATTCCTTAAAACAGCGCAAAAGACAAGGACACAGATGGAAAAGACACACACAGCGCTGTGTGGGCCTTTTATATCTGTGTCTTTTCTAGCTATGTCCTTGTCTTTTGCGCTGTTTTAAGGAATCATGGTTCACCAACTAGCCTGCACGTCCACCCTTGAAATACTAAGAGTTGTGAGAAAATAAGGACTGCAGAGTTTTAGATCAGGGACGCTGGCTAAGAGCAAAAAAAAAAGAGGCATTGGTAGCCAGGAGCTCCCGTTAGGGCTAAACGCTTCAGATAGAGCGGTGGCTCGTCGGCTGCGCTTCCCATCAAATCATTCCGGGTGTTAGCGGTAGCACTTCATTTTTTCGCGTCACTATAAATATCTCAGCGAAACCATGCTCTCACCTGATGCGTGTGTTGCGAGTGCACTGTAACTTGCCCCTGTTGCCATTCTTTGCCTTGCGGTCCAATGCGTGCCCAGAGCACGCTGGTCACAGCCTCCTTTTCACTTAGGGAAACATTCAGCCAGCCGCTATTCGGGTGCCACATGTTGTACCTGCAATGAATGTCGAACTCGAGGACTAATATTTGTAATAGCGAGTGTCCTGCTAATATTAATTCAGTCGGTGTGTGGCGAACCTTACGACACGCTGTATGAGCGAAATAAATTTCTAGAACTTTCGTGCAGACATTGGGTGCAGACCAAGGAGCCAAAAGCACATTAGATTAAGCGCGTCTCGTATAGAAAAATGCTTTTTAGTGAAATAGGTTTCACGTATTGAAAGCTATTCACCATTCATCAGGATACCACAAATGTTCCATAACTTCACACGCAGGACAACGTAACCTATATTAAAGTCGTAGAGAAGGCCTTGCATAGCATTGAAAAATCGTTTGGATACTTTAAAGGCAACCTTGGTGTCTTTGCTATCAACTTTCTGCATCGTTCGTGCTTATATCGATTCAGCGCCTACTGAAATTTTATATACGGGAACATTCCCAGGAACATGAGAGTGAAACTGTGCCATGTAAAGGAAGAGGCTTGGATATTTCGATTTTTTGTCCTTCTAAAGAGTATAAAATTTTTTTATGAGCACCGCCGGACATTTTCAAAAATTTAAGAACTCCCAACAATCTCTAACACTTGACATCATACTTACCAAAAAGTAAAGCAACGGCCATCCTTCGGCGTAGGATTGTGCCTTACCGAGACAAGGCGAGCAACCTTTTCAGATTTGAACGTGTTCTTTGCATACAGGTAAGCGCCTGAAAGTAGTCAAGAATATCACTTCAGGCGCACTAAAATGCTTCCTTGATATCATGAATACACACAGTGCACGTTTCAGCACTGAGAAACCAGGCGGGGAAAGCTATAGATATATCTGTTTTGGGGAAATATTTGCAAGAATTGTAGCGTGCCATTTTTTGGTAATGTAAATCTCAAGGCTTAAGGATTCTTCACATTTGTTGCTCTAAACCGCAATGTAAACAAATTTCGAGCATTACAGTGATAGACTAAAACCCACCAGTGGATACTCCGCAAGGCACTCCTTGACAGACGTAATTTTTGGCGCAGTGACATTTTGTTGTGAGACTTCAGTATATCCATGCACTTCGTCGCAATATGAGTGTCTTGATAACTGCGGCATGTAATTTAATGCCCAGGCGCTACTCTAAGAGTCACTGCTGTGATCCTTTTACCTGTGTTTCTGAGCACAAAAGAAACCATTGCTTCTTCTTCCCAGCCGTAATTGGAAGCTGCTGCTTTACTGGAGCTTTTTGCACCGCTGCCTAGTTTCTGCAGATGACGTCAGGCTCACTGTAACGCTCGGCGAATGGCACGCTATACCAAATTCATTCTTGTAATTTCCTTTGAGATAAGTGGGCTGATTCTACCTTTCTTTACTCCGTTCTTTCTTTTTGCTGTTTCTGAACTTGAAAAGAGGGTGGGGGGGGGGGGGGGGGGGGGGTCGTGTGTTGCAGGCCTACTTTCTACTGCGACTGTTATTTCAAGCTTTTTCTAGCATTCGCAATTCCATTCCATTCGTTATTTTAGCCCCGCATAACCTCAGTTCACATGGAGTGGTCCAAAACTTTTCCCCAGCGGCTCAACATAGAGCGGCTACGAATGCACTTCAGTTGCGCATCGTTGCTCTTGCTTTTGTCATATCTTCTGTTAATATTAATTCTATCTTTTTAATGCTAAAATGAATCCAACGCGACGGTTTATGGTAATAACCAATCATATTAAAATTGCTTGAGAACCGTCGATAGATTCTCAGAATATTTGTAAAAATTCACATTGTTTGAAAAAAAAATCCTCAGCTCGTAGGCACTTTCCAAAAACAATGAGGAACGAAACAGTAAAACATTAACCAGAAAATGTGATATCTAATTTTAAACGAAAAGCCGGACGCGCTGCTGAAGAGGCGACGAAGCTCGTGTAAATTCGGCTTTTGCCTAAAGGTGCTACAAACTGAAACCGTCACTTCATAGGTACTGTGCGGGCTTCACACATGATGCTCGAAATTGGTGGCTTGACTAACGACATCACCACGCTCGAACCTGCCACTTAATTGCAAGTTAAAGGAAAGTTGAGGCAAAAATGAAATTGCATGTATAGATACGAGATCCGAATGACAATGAGACCACTGTAATCGCAAAGAGTGCATTGATAGCTAGAATGGCACCCGAAAACTCAGGATAGTAACGAGTGGTTAACGCGAATATTTACGCATTCTATCTGGTCAGAGAGCAATGATTTTTTAGCACACTTGTTCCGTTTTGACATTTCATTTCAATGTATGAATGACGGTCTGATGATCGCCACAGTTAGTTGTTTTATACTGAATATCTTCGATGAAATCATATTTTCCGCCTCCTTCACCTTCAACACCTTATAATCAAGGGTCCTGTTTAGCTGCCTGAAACGAATGATCATGCCCGGCGAAATCAAGGTCATGTTCGACACTCTTCTCCACCTTGGGGCCATGCACAAATAACCAAAGAGATATTCAAGCCCTAATTCTGACGTCAAGTTCGTTGCCTAGAAGACTGGGGGAGAGCTTACTCACTAGCACGTACAGCCGTTCTATCAGGACGACGCCGCTTCTAGAGTACAAGTAGCCGTCGCCCAAACCACTGAGTTTATGCGATAGTGCATTCTAAGGAACGGTCTGGCGGAAAGTGTTCTTTATAGCCATGCGCACCCTTGTCCGTTCTTTTCTATTCCTCCTATGCCGACCGCGTCTCGTCGCTGTCTCTTCGTCTATCCTGGGTACCGCCTCACTAAGCGGGCCAGTCGCCTTTCCCTGGGATGCTTATTTAGTCAAAGGAAGCTATGGACCCACAAGCTCCTGAAAATGCTCGTCTTTTGCTTTGAGTTCTTTAGATTCTGAAGAGCGCGCGCCTGGCTTGTAGACCGCAGCGAGATCAAACATCCTTCATATGGCCGCGCGCTTCGTAGCTGCCGGCGTCTCTGTCTCACCAGTTTGAACGGCTGTGAGAAAGGTTGTATGCGCTGCTACTTGGGCCGCTCGTGCGCTCCGGCGCGCATGCATATGCAGACAGCACTCGTTTAACTTTCGCTTAGGGGCGGCGCAACCAAGCGCAGAATGAGTAAGATTAGTGCTCCGGACGGCTCTGCCACTGGCCAAAGTAGAGCTCGCATTGCGAAAAAACTGACAGGGCAGCTAACACTGAGTATCGAGAGATTCAGCGACAGCTATTTTCATATCACGATATATGAAGGTTAAAAAATTTAAGAAAGGTACTACATATACGCGTACTTATGAACATCCGTTTCAGTTTTTCGCTCATAATCCTTTATCGACTAGTGCTTCTCCTGTGGCGCATTTATCGCTCTCGCCATATGCTCCTTCTTCCACTTTACATCCTCCGGATACGCATTCTTGCGCTCTCGCCGCACCGTCCTGCTCCCACGGTAGCCAGCCGACGCAGCCGTGGCAGCCGCTTTCCGGATGTGCATTCCGTGTACTCATGATTCACTCCTCTTTCGATAACAACCAGCTTTAGGTAACGCAATATTCGCTCTCGTTATACCCTCCTCAATCCTACCCCAGTACACACCCTCCGGATGGTTCTGGTGGCAACCACTTTACGGGCACGGATTTCTCCGCTCTCGTCATACTCATCTTCTTCTACTGCGACCAACCTTCGAATGGTTCCCTTGCCAACCAGCTACCCGTTACTAACTACAATTAAGACGCGAAAAACGGGGAACGGGCGCTTACTAGCTGTTGGTAACAAAGAAAAATTCAGGGGGCACTTTGACTGTTCGGCGCGATGCCTTGCCCATTGAACGCAACGCTTTTTGAGGAAAGGAAATGGCGCAGTAATGGCGCAGGAAGTGCGTAGAGGCGAAAGCGTTTTCCGCACCACTTTGACTTCCTCTGTCGCACTAATGGCGTCACATATCATTGAGTACTAATTACTAAGTTATGACAAATCACTAATTAATGCTTAATTACTGATTAATGACTAAATACAAATGAACTGCTTTAAGCTTCGCCTTTCGGAGTGGAACGCGATAGCGTGTTGTAGCACAGCCAGGGAGTCCACGGAACGCCACCACCCGTTCGGCGCGATGCCTTGCCCATTGAACGCAACGCTTTTTGAGGAAAGGAAATGGCGCAGTAATTCTCTGTCATCTCGGTGGACACCTGAACCGCACCGTAGAGGAAGGGAGGAAGTGGGAGTGAAAGCAGAAAGACAAAGATGGCCCGTAATGAAGAAAGTGGAAATTGTATTTGAGGAAAGTAAATTACGCAGTAACTGCCTCACATACCTCGGTGGACATCCGTCAAAGTTCAGGGATGGGGGGTGCACTTTTTTGACCTAAAGTGCGGTCACAGATGTGTGGTTAAGATGTTAAGCTTCGCCTCTAAGAGCGAAACGCGACAGCGTCTTGCAACGCTGCCAAGGAGTGCATAGAACACCATCGCCCAATCGGTTCTACGCCTCGCTCGTCGGTAAATTGGTTTTTGAGGAAAGGAAATGTATCTGTCTCTCATATCTCGGTGGACACATAAACCTCGCCGGAAGGGAAGGGAGGAGCATGGGAGTGAGCGAAGACACCGTATTCACTAGACGCGCCATTGTTCATTCCAAACCATCGAGCTGGCATGGCGGAGTAGATAGCATGCTCGTCTCGCACGCCGAAGACCGGGGTTCGATTCCCGAGCTCGACGGATTTCCTACTCGGTTTTATTTATTTATATGGCCTGATTAGGAAAGTTAATTAAGCTAATTGGGTAAGTAAGCAATTAACTAAGCTCAGTCCCACTTACTTGGAGCATCACTATACGATCCCTTCAATTGGTTGCATGGTTACTAGCCAAAGTACAATTGGCCCCGTTTGAAATTCGCGCACTGTGACCTCACGACCGTTTCGACAAATTGAAAAGCGTGACATTTCTGTCGACAACTGCTGCTTACAACGATGAGACATTAAAGGCTTCCGCCTTAATACAGGGTTGGCCACCACCAGTCGATTGCGCAACTAAGTGGCAACGTCTATACTCAGTTGTCGCGAAACTCGCAGGCGCCATGGTATGTAGGCATGCACTAAGAAACGGCGTTAACAACCAACCTTTCTCAGTGTTAGGCCGCGATAATAATCGGAATGATGAGAAAATTTAAAAATTATATTTTCTCTGCCCTAAATACGTCTTTCGCTCCCGGACAAACTTTGGCATATCCAGAAGCTGCGACATAATCATTTTTTCAATGATAATAGCAACTCCAGAGATTTCCCCAGTGCCTATTTAGCGCTCGGAAGTAAATAATTTAGACGCGCACATCTCAGGTTGAGTACATTTCGGCGCCATTTACAGCTCGCCGCTGAAGAAAATATAAATGATTTTCACATTTTAAATTTCTTTTGGCGTGTCATGATCATCATCTGCTAAAGTCCACTGCAGTACAAAAGCCTCTCTCATATCTTCGCAATTAACTCTGTCTTCTGCCAGTTGCGATCTTCTACTTCAATTCACTTTCTTGCTTGCATTCTTACTGCAGGTCAAATTGATTATACTATGTCCCGGCCGCGGCGGCTGAATTTCTTTGGAGGAGAAATTCGAGGCCCGTGTACTGTGCGATGTCAGTGCACGTTAAAGAACCCCAGGTGGTCGAAATTTCCGGAGCCCTCCACTACGGCGTCTCTCATAGCCTTAGTCGCTTTGGGACGTTAAAACCCATAAAGCAAACCAACCAAACCAATCATAATACTATGATTAGTCAGTGTCCAGTAGGAGTTCTCTGCAACGTGCCCATTTACTATGTGCCTAGGAGGCTCACTTAACAATCCAGTCATTTTTTCTGGTCAGTCGTGAGACGAACGTTGTGCACAACAAAGCGTTCTTGCTAAAAGAAATCAATAAACAAACAACACTGTTAGACGTGGCCAACAAAAATAAAGCTTATAGTTAGTTAGTTATATGGGGTTTTATGGCGCATAAGCAAACAAAAATAAAGCACCCGAACACCCTGTGCCCGAACATGAAGCCTGTTATCAACATCAATTAAGTATTACTCAGGTGTTCCCATTATCTTTTAACATGTCGCTAATACCTGCTACCGGCATGACTCGTTAGCTGAGGAAGCAAATACTTCTCGTAATCCTGAAAATCGCATTGAACTATGGAAATAAAAAAAAATGCTACAGGGTTTGCAACGGTAATAGAATATAATGAAATTTGGCGCACGTTCTGCTGTCAGTGTTCTCAGATTGAAGCTTGTTTTGCATTAGTGCCTACCTTTCTGTGCAAATCAATTTGTGGAATTTCTCTACGATCCTTAATTGTTCACTTTGTTTTTAATTTTTTTGTAGGATTGGAATAATTTTAGTTCAGAATTGCAAAGCCGCTTTTCAAAGTGGCGAGTGATCATCGCGCACAATGTCTCTTTTCATGCATACCCGAAAGACGCGGGTTCGATCCCGGCCGCGGCGGCTGAATTTCTTGAGGGAGAAATTTCAGAGGCCCGTGTGCTGTGCGATGTCAGTGCACGTTAAAGAACCCCAGGTGGTCGAAATTTCCGGAGCCCTCCACTACGGCGTCTCTCGTAGCCTCAGTCGCTTTTGGACGTTAAACCCCAATAAAGCAAAGCAAAGCTTTTCATGCATACGTCAATTCCAGTAGTGATCGTGATCTTTAACAAATAAAACAATGCAACGGCAGCCAGAGAAGGTGACCTCAGGACGACATGATCTACTTTCAGTTCCATTATAGATTTCTCCAGAAGCCTGGTGGTTCTTTTTCATCCGCATTTTATACGCTGAAATGCAGGCCGTGAAATACTTCAGAAATGATCACTGATTGCTTTTAGCCAGCGTAAAACATGAACGAACAAGTGGTAGGAGCTTAACGTTAACTGAGTAGCTGTGTGAAAGCAGGTGCTTATTCTTCAGTTGGGGGGGGCACCCTTAATCTCCGCGTCAAAGGTATGACGCGATAGCTTTAGTTGGTTAATGCCGTATATGCAGAATTTCTCGTTCGTCATTTAACATTAATAGATTGCGGCGAGTCCTCATGCCAATACCAGCGCAGTGTCCCAGCGGCGAAACGATGCGCTACTGCACTGGCAAGTAGCTTCTTTTATCACGGCCGCCGGTAGGGATTGGGCGACCCATGTACCGAGCAACATCTCGCGCATAAGACAAGACAAAATGACAAGATTCTTGCTCGAGGTTGGTACGCCTGGAGCAGTGCTTTCGCACGAATATAACACCAACACAGGTGTGCATTACCGCCTCGAACCCTCGAATCGGGCTGCCATGGGTCGTCTCCACGGTTTCCCATATGCAGGGTCCAGCCGATGTCGGACCGCCAGCCTTCTGGAAACCAACCACATTTGAGTGGCTCCAAGAAGTCGCAAGCAGTTCCCCAAGCCAGGTTCACTGGAAATCAATGAAGCAATGTTTCTTATACATGCTGCATCAATTCCTTAAAAGTGAGAACTGAAGCGTCATAAACTATTAGAAACTAAAAGCCAGGACCCATACTATCAACGCTGAAGATAGTTGGGCACAAAAAAGCTGTGCTCATGCACGCAGAAAACTGAATGGAATGAAAATTTCGAGGAATATCACAAGCAGCAAAGCAACCTGCAGGAACTAATTGTTTACCAGGAAACGGCTGCAAGAGGGCCGTGCCTGTTCTGCAGGCGAATGTTCTTTCCAACTGGCATTTCATCGAAACACAGTTCGGTTGCCACACAATAATTAAAGGCTTCATTAATAAAAGGCGGTTGGAGCGGTTGCACTCCGATCTCACAGCCCTTTTGCTCTTTAACGGAGCGATGAGCAACCCCTTCGGCATCCAGCATTGCATTCGGCTGGGCTGTCCTCTATCGTCGCTGTTGTTTGTCCATGTTTCTTCTTGTTAAATCATTGTAGTAAGGTGTAAACTTTGTTAAAAGATTGCAATAATAATATTGCAGATGTTTACGCAACATGTTCCGAAGCCAAGTTTTATTAAACGTTAATGGGCACTTTCTATGTGAAACCGGAAAGCCATTTGAATTCAACTAAATATGTGGTATGGTATTGTAGTGAAGAAATCATGAACTGAAATTTATTCGCTTTAAAGTTGAGAATAGGAATAAAATTTATTAAGTAATTCTCGGATAAGTACAAGGTCAAGCGACACTTACGGGACCCCCGGTAGTTCAATACTAAATTAATGCTTGCCATCCGGCCCCCACAAATGGTTTTCCTTTTCCTCTCAGTTTATTCGCTTCCCGACAAGTATAATATGTATGCTGTCTTTAGAAAAATTTACATCATTAATCCACTAATCACCATGACTTGACCATGAAAATTAACTGTTCTACTTTCGTCTTCATAAATAATCGCTGAAAATGTTTGGAAATGTGGCACTGGATTTCACGACAAACAAAAAACTGCTCGATAACTGTCACTTTAACCGGTTTCTCTGGAAATGAACTGCTACCGCCTAGATGATCCCTTTAAAACTAGAGTGGGTGGACCGTCCTCCCTCTGCCATCGCAGCTCACGTTTTACACGCATTCACTACACAAATTCCCGCAACTAACATCTTGTAATTCCAGGAAATAAAAGATGTACTCACAATCTGAAATTTCGGTGCCTGGGTCACAGTTGTGATACTCGGGATTATCGATACTTATGCCAACGGCGTTTGCCTGGTAGAAGAACTGCGACAGAAAAAAAACAACAGGGCTGTGCAAATACTTTTCGAAAATGCGTATGTATCACAATTTTCTCATGCTTGAAGTGCACGCAGACTACTTAAGCATGCAGTATGGATGCATTACTTTCTCGCATACTCAGCTGATGCAGTGGCATTATGCGGCAAAATCTCTACCTAAAAGATATCGCCTTATGATGGACTTTTGACGTAACCGGTCATTACGCACCGTAAGTTCAAAGATCGGTCAGTTTATTACGCGTTTAAATAAGCCTTTAGGTTAAGTTCGTTGCTTCTAAGTTGAAAAAGTTGTGATGAGAAAAGAACAATAAGGAAGATGATGTACAGAGTGAGTCCTTGATGGTTTTAGATGCACTGCGTTGCCGTTGTATTGGAATGACGCATCCTCTTCCACGGTGGTCTCTATGTTATGAATGCGAACCAGCATCATGATGACGATTTTAGTTGTCATTTACCTGTGCTATTGTTTCCTTGATTGATATGCGTAGCTGGGAAAAATCGTGGCGCCTCCAGTCGGCAAAAAAAAAACGATACTTTTAATTTTCCCGCTTATATATTTTCAAACTGCGTTGCCTCAAACAATAATGCTTTTTGATGAACAAAGGAAAATAAAACCACACGGAAGAAGAGGCACAAAAGAAACTGGGAAGAAGACAGGACAAGAAAAATATCCCTGGGATAAAATTAAAATATATGTGTAATTCCGTCAAGGGAGGGCATGGACACTACTTTCTCAATTTTATCTATTCTAGAGTGGTATTTATATTTGGTGCCGGTTATTTTGACACATGGTATTATATTGATAGCTTCAGGAGATTGAATGTAGCGTATTCGAGGAGAGCGGCCAAATAATAGGCATTCAACTGGCGTCTGCGAGTCGCTGAATGCAGGAATTCGTAGCTAGCGCCCTCATTAGATAATAAAAGTCATCAACCTCAAAAATATCAAATTCCGCAAGCAGGTAATGAGTGGCCATGTACCAGTTTTTTTCGCATAGCAAAACAACAAAGCTTATCATAATTCCTGGTACAATAAATCGTAAAAAACCAGTCCCAAAAATTCATTTAGAAACTAAATTTCTGTTCAACGTTGAGTTAAAAATCAATTGCAAATTCTTCGCCAAAATTATAAACACATTGTAAAACTAGGAATTCTCCCCCCCTCCCCCCCCCCCCCCTTTTTGTTTCTACCATGAAAGGGCGAGTAGTGGGGAGCAGCCGCTACACCGAGCCTGGCTGGAGCTATCACAGCAGGCTCTCAGTGCTAATGCTCAGCTCTCAAGAGCGCAACTTTAGCCTGATTAAAATAGAATGGCTGTTCTGAAAACAACTGATAAAGCACATATTGCTGAAGCATTGTCAAATGGGAGCTCGAGCACCAGGGCGCAATCAGAGAGTGGAGCGACAACCGCTTTCCTTTATTCGCATGAAGCGAAAAAATATCCAGGAAGCAATCTTTCTTAGTATAGCATTGGCATGCCTTACAGTGAATGAAGACGCTAAGTCGGAGTAAGGTTAGCTTTCATCTTCACTAAGAAAGCAGCCTTAACAAAATATAATCAGAATTACTGAATATCGCGGAGCTATAGCGTTTTCCGCCATCAAACCTTAAGATAAACTTCTAAGACGCTTGTTTATGCCCGTTACATACTATGGTTTGCATTAGCACATGGTAGCTTTTACTGCACGTGAAAAGCGCCCAAGTATACGTATGCTAGTGTTTGGGTCAGGTCAACAGGGTTGCGAGGTTGGCAAGTCAACTGTTTAATGTTAATTTATTAGCAGTGTCAACTTATTTATCCGTTTTTTTCATTCAGTAAATCATTGTTCTAGAGAATGTTGAGTTGTGGTGACCTTATCTTCCATTCAGGTTTAGAATAGCATGACAATTGACATGCAACTTTGTAAATAAAACCGCTATGTTGCTCCCATCGTGGAAGATGTTTCGAGCGCCGGCGCAACGAAGGATGCAGTGTTCTGAATATTCTGTGCTCACTCTTGCTCCTTTCATCCCTTTTCCAGTCTTCACAGAGACCTTGGTCCACCTGGTATTTGTTCGGCTTCTCACCACTGCTAACGGAACCACGTTTGTTGGCTCGTTGGCGCCCACAGCGTGTCTGAGTATTCCAAAGGTGAGCCAGGAGAATGCTGAAAAAGAAATGTCTTCTGGTGTGTCTCACAATGCGCTGCAGAAGACGTATGAAAAGATCGAATAATATTGTGTTGCAAATCGTTGACACGATTGGTACTCTAAGTTCTGCCACATAACCTTAGACAAGCGTTGGCGATGTTCTATATGTAACAAAACGAAATTCACCTCTGTAATAGCGATGACAGCTACATTATATGCCTAGTTTCTGCATGGGGTTAAATGACCACAATACCGACAAACGGACCAGCATACATTGAATCGGCATCAGCCGAGGCGTCCGTCTCTCCTTTTTCAGCCTTAGAGAAGTTCAGCGCCCTTCTGGCGATCGCTTCCTAATGCAAAGTGCTGCCTAGCAGTTCAGCGTTTGTCTCTGGGAGTCAAATTTATCTCGCACCTAAGATTCTTAAAGCGCATGCTTGCCTTCGAATCATCCAATACTACCCGTCGCTTTCAGCACTACTGCTACCTAGCAGGGCGACACACATCTCGTCTGCAAGCAGCGCTTAAACACACCATCAGCAGCCTCGCAGTGAAAACGGGGAGCGCTAAAGCCTTACTTATTGGTTTCATTTTCGAGTATGATGAATTGCACTGGTAACGCAGTGTACAAAAGCATTACCCCATCCTTTCATTTTTGTTCACAATAAGTGTCCGCACCAAGAGCCTCGCTAGTTGCTGCGAATTCTCGATGCCATACACGAAGTCCGTATTTTAGCAGTTCCGGTTACCATTCCTACTTATATACATGTTCCGAGCCCCAACCACCGGGTTAATTAGATACGGACATCCTGTGCTGTGCGAATGATTTGAGGGGAATTTTCGAATTTACTATCTTAGCTCTGTCACCACTGTAAGGCGTTGTGGTTTTGCGT
This sequence comes from Amblyomma mixtum, assembly GCF_055824585.1. Lineage (NCBI taxonomy): Eukaryota > Metazoa > Arthropoda > Arachnida > Ixodida > Ixodidae > Amblyomma > Amblyomma mixtum. The sequence continues at coordinate 195,122,964 of NC_143012.1, read as the reverse complement.
TCAGACGGCAAGCACCCGTGCTCAGGATTCCATACCAGTCAGCAATCGCTGTAATATCTCCTGATGGGAATGAAATGCGTAAGGTATACTGTAGGCAGAATGCTCAAGAGCGGGGTGCACTTTTAATTACTCAATCCGATTCTAACGGCAAGGCGACAGCATTATAAGCAGATCGGTAGGCCATTCTTCGTTTCATTTGTTCCTCTGTTCAAACCAAAATTTGATAGTGCAGGCGTCAGATGATACTTGTCACATATCATTGCCCAAACAACAGCGATAGTGGTGAATAATCGAGAAGACGCAATAGGATATAAAAAGAAATTGTTGTATAAATGCGGTTTGTTGAACTTTACACTTTAAACATTTCCCCTTGTTCTCTTTGCCTTTGGTCAGTATTACTTTTAATTGTAGTACCGTTATAAGCAACACTTTCGATCTTTTACGCGCTATGAAGTGGCGGATAGCTAGGAAACAAAGTGAGAAAGGTGTCCCTACAAAGTGTGGCCCGTACACTCTTATGTGCTGTTTTATATTTAAGAAAATAAAACACACAATCAAATCGCGATAGCTTCACACCCTCGAGGAAATAGTTTAACCTGCAGCCTATTTCTAACATAAGCTTGAACTCAAAGTATTTCCAATATAATATTTTCTCTCCAATAATTTTGGCTTCTATACCCCCGCTGTTTCGTGTGGAATCCACCACCATATGCTCGGAAATTATATTTTGCGAACCGTTTGCGAGAAATATCGTTTATATAGAAGCTGGAATGCAAATTATAGAGCGTATAGTTTTGTCCACTCTTAACAGGATGCAACTACTGCATATGTAATTCGTAGCATATAGATTGTGTAAATTTAATGCGTTATTTGCATGTAAACGAGTGTAGTGACCTAAATTGTGTCCCATCTAAATACGATAGCATTGACGTCGTTACAGAAAAACAAATTTTAAGGTAATATTTGTTTAACTCGAAAGTGTCACTAAGAGAACACAAGGCTTTATAAAAAGTACCCGCACCCCGTATACCAAGACTGCTCACCAAACAGCAGCCGCCTAGGCCTCACTAATGAAATTGCACAAAAAGCTGTTGCCTTGCTATGGTGTCCGACATTTTTCAGCTACTTGGAAAAGTGAGTTTATGGGCTCGAGAACAACTGCGGGAAAAAGTAAAATGCTAATCTGGGCACGTGACATTGTCCAGAAGGCGTTTCTTCCACTTTCCTCTGTTTGAAGGAAAAAAACAAAACTATTCACTTCACTAACTTCCTCTATGCACCTTAGATCTTCACATAAAATTACCACCACTATATACTTACAAACAAGTTTTTTAAGCAACGAATTGAATGGGCGAAAATTACTGATTACTTCCGTTGGCGTGGTTACATGGTTTTCATTCACTGGCGCATACGAATACTTTAAGTTACTGCCATGTTTCTGCGCGCAGACATGCGAAGAGCCAACAGTGTGGTGGAATCAGACGCAGTACTTTCTATACTGGCTTCAAGCCTCTCTACCCATGGTATGCAAGAACATTACGGTGTGAGACCACTGACATATCATGTTATGAATAATTTAGGACGTCTTGTTTCTTAGCAACATTTGCTCCACCTAGGTACTGCGCTTATCAAACTGTCATATGGTAGCTAAATTTTGCCATCTACTGTTGTACAGCTTGTTTTTACTATAGTTATTAGACTAAGTATCTGAACGGTATTTTTACTTGACGTCAGATGTTCTCACAATTCCTAGCACCTTGTTAAACACAAAATGTAGAGCAGTATGCATCGTGTAACACTATACAGCCCACTCGAGTCTTACATTTTAACGCTTCCAGAACAATCGGCATAATGCACATTTTTCAATCCTGCTAAAAAGTGGTTACCTGAAGCTATTGTCAGCAATCATGCTCAGTCCTCTAGAACAAGATTTGTAACAGGCTCAGAGGCGCCTATGTAGATCGCCGAAAAATTTACTTACGCTTGTGGGGAACGTAAGCATCGAAAGAGACGACGCAAGCTTCACCAATCTCGCCAAGTGGAGGCGTCACCATAGCTTTGGGGAAGGTCGCTGGCATGCCTGCATTTTCCATATGATTTCACAACGCGCTCTTGAAGCCGGCATTACACACAGAAAAGACGTATATTTATATGCGTTACGGATGTTGAAAGGCAAGCTTAAACATCATAGCGCTTTCGAAAAAAACCGAGAAAGCATTCATACCGTACCCCTGGTTTTAATCAAATCCAAAACTGCTTTTCAAGCACTAGCTATCCTGATCGTGGCTTTAAAAGAAAGTTGTGAACATGAAAAAAAAAAAAGAAAACGCCTACAGCAACGTCAGCTGCTCTAGACGGCCGTTGTGGCCATTAGAAGAACGCTATGCAACTGCATCGCAGCATTCCAAATAGGGCCTAGGAGACGGCCGACCACGAGATTCTAAAGCTTTTCGGGCTGCCAAAGCCGCCAGCGAGCTACACCAGGCGGAAAGAGGACATATTTAGGCAGCTTCAGTCACTGAAAGTTTTATGCGGACTCAGTAATCGTTCTCGGTGGAGAACGCAGGTTCATTAGCGCGAGTTACTTGCAATTTCAGCAGTGGCCTACCTCTGGCAAGTAACTTCAAGCGCTGATGTTGCGACAACCGATAAGTTCGATATTTTCGTTTCTTTCTTACGTATAGTTCGACAGAAGCTTGTGGTGTAAAGGCCACGTCTTGTCAGACCGAAAATGAGGAATTTAAGCTCTAATGCAAAGTCATTCATCATCATTTTTAGTCCAGATGTAGGTGCATAAAATTTCAAGAGTTACCCAAATATAATGCACCTTTCTTTTCCTAAGAAATTAAGGTTTCCTTTGGGAAGGTTTGCTTCACGTGTTGTGCGTGAGCACGTGGTAATGGGCTTATTTGCGTAGAGACTCGACGTTTCCGTTATGCAAATTTTTCTAAACATGAGTTCACTAGTTGCACTCAGCTGTACATATCCGGTCAGTGGAATCAAGAGCATCGATAGAATTTCAAACTTTCCGCACGACGTTGTGTCAGGGGTGGGCAATATGGTCTTTCGAGAGACGAAAAATGGCGCGTGGGCAATATGGTCTTTCGAGAGACGAAAAATGGCGCGCATGAAAAAGGTAAAACTATGTGAGCAGTTTCGTTGCAAGGAGTGCGAACAGCGGGGCAAGTTAGCGGAGACAATATTCGAAACCGAGAAGGCGTAAACAGGAGACCTCCACTGTGTGGTGTGTGTAATCCCCTCAGAAGTGACTAGAATGGAAGCAGATGGAAGACGCTGGGGTCCCATGTAGAGGCACTAGAAAAGCACCACTGGGAAGAGGATGTGGAAAGGAGAAGCGTAATGGAAGATGCGTCGTGAGTGGCAAAAAGTCTTCAGGCCAGTGTCGCCAATTAAACACAGCGTGCTGAACAGGCCGTTGCGAATTACAAAGGAGTCACATATCAGCGAGAAGGAAAAAGTGGATGATAAGAAAAAAGCACGCTACGCGGAGGGATTAGCAAAAACAAAGGATATGCAAGAAAGCAGAGATGCAGCAACAAAAGTAGCTAAGATTAACGAGGCTGAGGTAATAATCACCGCATAATCAAATATGGGCACCCGCAGAGAAGCGTTTAGAAGGTAAAGCATGACAGATGAGCTTTGAACGTTTCTGAGTCGCACATTGAAGGACGCAATAGAGAAGGCGGAACTGAAGCCGTGGGCATCGAAGAAGGACAACAGCCTAATGATGGCGGCCGGAGCGCTGAATGATGTATTGAGAGAGGAAGCTAAGACTATTCGAAAACAAGTCACGAAAGGAGTGAATGCCCTGAGGACGTCGTCTCAGGGAGTTTAGATTGCGAACTTGCACATTTCCAGAGGTAGATCTCGGTAAAAGAGTGGAAATGCATGTGAATACAAAGAATAAAGGGATTGTATCTGGGATGGGTAGGACAGCAACGCAGGATCAAAACGGACAGGAATCGGCGTACATGTTCGACAAGGCGCAAATGACGGCGCGGAAAAGAAACATCAGAAGAGGGCAAATACGGGCTGGTTGGTACATGTTTTACAAATTGGAAAAACAGCGCAATCAAAGACGAGACACAAGAGAACGACAAAACACCAGCGCTGGTGTTTTGTCATTCTCTTGTGTCTCGTCTTTGATTGCGCTGTTTTTCCAATTCGTAAAAGGAACATGTTGAGAACATTTATCAATCCACTGCACAATTGCAGTAATGAGAAAGTCAACAGCAGGAGTTTCATTGTAGTGGACAGCTAACAGGTGTAAGCGCAACAATTGTGCGTTAAATGCCGATGGCGTTCGTTGCTGAATATGCCGCTCAAAACACGGACGCATTGTTCAAAGCCAGAGACCAAGTCTATCAGAGTAAGCACGTAGAAAAGAGATTCGATGCTTCAAAGAAGAAGTCTATTATAGAAATGTAAAGAAGGCACAGCCAGTCGCGGTAGTCAGTAAAAACAGAGCCACAACATCGATAGCGAAAAATGAAATTCTAGTAGAACGGAAAAGTGGTTTTAGTCTGGGTACAATTTTGGAGGACAATCTGTTTGTAGTAATTCAGTGTACTGAAATAGCTATGACGCAAAGCTGAGCACTACTATTAGCTTTTCGTTAGATGAGAGGCACATATTACAATGTATTTTAAAAATGGCTCTTCAACTTTCCTACGGAAGGAGAGCTTGATTGCGACATGATAAAGCAAATAAGGGAAGTATGCAAGTATACTACAGTGAAAGAATTAGCAAGGAATAAATAGTACGTAGCAATTGAACACACAGAAAATTTTACGATGGAGGGCTCTCTTCTCGCCAGTGCTGTTTGTAATCTGTATACCATAGATTGATCGTATGTTAGAGCAGAGTAGAGCTGGATTTATAGACTATAGTCGACAAGCACTAATAATAGCCCAATGTCCTGCGCAATATTTTTTTCGAATTTAGTGCACGTAGATGATGTAACAGGTTCGCAGGTTGCCAGAGCGAGCTACAACTCCACTCTGATATCTGTAGCAAAGAAGCAGTCTACATTCTATTCGAATTCATCGAAAAAAAAAATATGGCGTTTTTTCATTTCATGACAGCTGGACTTATGAAGCATTAATGCAGGAACGTCAGATAGCACAGTTATTGAAACATAAATACCTGAGGGGGTGGATTGATGACGAAAGATAATATTTAAAAATCCGTGAAGGGCGCCACAAGAAAAAAGGACAGAGGATCACTGTTACAATGAATCATAGAGCCCTAGGAGGATATATATATATATATATATATATATATGAAAGAAGCCAACAGCCACAGAAACCAAGGGGCACAGGGGATTTTTTTTTTTTTTATTAATTTATTTATTTTGTGGTGTTGATCAATTTAGAATATTACTGAACATGTCATAGCTTAAAGCTAATTGATTAGAAAAGCAGAAGAAAAAACAACCACTGCCGCCGGTGGGATCCGAACCCACGACCTCCGAATTACGCGTCCGGTGCTCTACCTCTGAGCTACGGCGACGGCTGTCAAATCTTCTGCTTTCGGGGGTATTTATGTTTACAAGTAACCTAACCTTGAGAGTGTTCATCAGCGCCACCCACGTTCATAAGCGGCGGACGTAGAACGTCCTGAGTAACCGCAGTAACCGCTGCGGTTACTCAGGACGTTCTACGTCCGCCGCTTATGAACGTGGGTGGCGCTGATGAACACTCTCAAGGTTAGGTTACTTGTAAACATAAATACCCCCGAAAGCAGAAGATTTGACAGCCGTCGCCGTAGCTCAGAGGTAGAGCACCGGACGCGTAATTCGGAGGTCGTGGGTTCGGATCCCACCGGCGGCAGTGGTTGTTTTTTCTTCTGCTTTTCTAATCAATTAGCTTTAAGCTATGACATGTTCAGTAATATTCTAAATTGATCAACACCACAAAATAAATAAATTAATGAAAAAAAAAAAAAATCCCCTGTGCCCCTTGGTTTCTGTGGCTGTTGGCTTCTTTCATATTTATAACGAGCCCCTCATTCCCCTTCCCTTGTTTATATATATATATATATATATATATATATATATATATATATATATATATATATATATATATATATATATATATATATATATATATAAACGTAATTCGGTTGACACACGGTAGAAAAACAACAACTTTATTCTAACGTTTCGACCAGGGTCTGGCCTTCGTCCACTCTGACGAAGGCCAGACCCTGGTCGAAACGTTAGAATAAAGTTGTTGTTTTTCTACCGTGTGTCAACCGAATTACGTTTATGTTCTACCGGATCCATCCGATCTTCACCCCCTTCTTATATATATATATATATATATATATATATATATATATATATATATATATATATATATATACATATATTTGCAGGTCTCATCGTTCAATGGGCCAGGAAGACTTGTACAGTGAAAGGGTCGCAACTTTCCGATTATCTTTGTTTAATACCGACAGTTTCGAATGGAGGACCGTCATATATATATAAACACTCGGAGTATGGAACAGCGAGTCCTGGGGCTTAGTTTCGTGAACATGTTACTCTGTATCAAATCCGGTGTGCTACAATGACTGGAGATTAACCAAACAACAGAGGACTGATCATTTCGAGGGTCTCATGAAAGAACGAGCGTAGCTTTGCAAGGAGACATGGTTTGACAATCCTTTGCAGCACAAGAAATGCAGAACACAATATTGTCGCAGAAGAGAGGAAGAAAAATAGATTAGACGAAGGAGGCAGCCATAACCTTAAGATGCATGTTAAGCTATGGGCAAAAGTTTTCGGAATGCGAATTCGCGGAACAACACTGATTTCTCTGTTGCCTCGTCAGCCACTAAACTGGCATTTGTTCCAGCGGATGTAATACCTACCTGTCCGCATGTACCTATTCTTTTCATGAACATACTTTGCTAAAGCGTGCAAAAGTATTTTTTTCTCCTAATGCACTTCTCGCCAGCTTTTCCCCATCACTATGAAATAAAAATAAACACAGACACGCGATGGAGGCAAAAGGCTGGCAAGCTTACGACAGGATACACCGTCAACAGCAGCGAAAACGAAATGTTCACAAACGTCATAAAGGTTGTCAGCGAAAGTGGGACTGCTATCTCGAGGCCAAATAGTGACAACACAAGGAGAAGGATACGAACGCAAAGCCCGTAAAAGCGAATTCCACAAAGATTTACATGTAGTCAAGAAGACTTGATCAAAAGGTAATACAATACGCATGAGGGTTCGGTCAAACGAAGACGTTGTGCTTGCGAGAGAAAAACTATCGTGCGCCACTACATCGCCTACACTCTGTGATTTCGTTATGTGCAGTTTTTCGCAGACACCTTGTAATCACCAAATCGACATAATTATTCCACAAAATTTATGGACTTATAGGAATGCACATACGTTGCATCACGCATCATTAAAAAAAACTACAGCTTCTTTGATAGCCGCTTAACTTATCGACAATTCCGATACTCTCAGTAGTTTCATTTCACGCATTTACAGTTTCGTCGTAGCAATGAAGACGACATTTAATCTGTAATTACTGCCACTTCTATGTGAAACCTAGTTTAACTAAAATATTAAGTGTCCTATATCGTAAATATGTTTTGTTCTGCTTGAGCTGAAGTTGTTATTATAAAGTAGAATTCCGGCGCCCATGCGAATAATTTCAAGTACCAGTTCGAAGGCGTTTGGTAACTAAAATATTAAGTGTCCTATATCGTAAATATGTTTTGTTCTGCTTGAGCTGAAGTTGTTATTATAAAGTAAAATTCCGGCGCCCATGCGAATAATTTCAAGTACCAGTTCGAAGGCGTTTGGTTCATACTTTATAATCGTTTAAGGACGAGTGATGTGCGGCCAATTTAGCAGTTAACAGCATGCTTTTTATGTGGAGAAAATGTAAATTATTCATGGTGGAACCGAAGGCGAGGCTAACTACCCATTCATTTGACAATTTATGAAGACTTAACTGGCTGTATATAGAAAACGCACTTTTTCCCCAAACTATTAAAATTGAACCTGTTGTTACCGGGACCTTGCAACACAGAAACTACTAGTAAGTTCATCCAAATGATCGATTTATTTTGTGTAAGTAATGCCTGTCAAATTATTACGAGAATGAACCTTTGTAACATTTTACTTCACTGCAGAAGACATATATTCATAGCACTTACCTGGATGGAGCAAAGTGTAAGTTGCATAGGCTTCAGAATCTTCAGAACGACTGTCAGTAGGAGAAGTTAAATTTTCGAAACGAGCCCGAGCAGTGGTCCATTTCCACCCGAAGCGAGCGTTGGGGTCTTCGTTTTGGAGCCCGCATAATTCAGTGAAAAAGCGACACGCACCTAGAATTGGTGACACAAGAAAAACACGATGCTAATATGATGCGTGCGTGTTTTTATGTGTGCAATGACAAAAAGAAAACCGTAGCAATTGTTTGAATGGACTCCCCAACTGCGGTTTAAAGAAGACATGAAGGAACCATAGCAGCCACTCTCAGAAGCCGCTTAACGCTTCTGTACTAGACCTACTGTGAATGTTTTTGATAATCTAAATAGGACTGCCGTAGTACCCCAGAACAAATCTGGAGAAATGAGGCTGTCGCCGGAATCTTGACGCCGCCTGCAAAAACTGAAGCATTGCCTCCATGAGATTCTCACTGTCCTTTGAGCCTGCTCCTCCTGATGGACTACAGGCAGTTTCAGTGGCGCATTTTAATCGTTAAAATTATGCGCTATACACTAGAGCAGACGGATCACTGCGTGGGATTAGACTGCGACCAATCAGAAATGTCTAATTAAATTTCTCATAAAAAAGATAAAGAAGATATCCCATTATAAATTATTTAGCTGTCGTAGGCGAATTTCTCGAGGTGATGCATGTATACACTCTTAGAAAAAAGGGGCGAATAGGGGGCGAGAGGTTAGTCTTTTTGGGGACTAACTGACCTGCCACTGGCAATCGTCCTTTTCGGGACTAACTGCAAAGGGTGTAACTGTTGGTCCCCTTCCAAAGGGTGCAACCGTTGGTCCCCGGGAGCAGACATTTAATGAAAAAATGCAAACGACGCGTGATTTCCAGCGTAATTTATAGCGGGATAGTTTCCGACAGAACTTCACACATATAACAACGATAAAGGAAAGAGAAATAAACATACATGAAAACACCAGGATTCGAACCGACAACCTTTGGATTATGAGCCGAGCGCGGATATGACTACGCCACCACAGAGGACAGTCCACGGTAGAAAATAAAAGCCTTGTATGCGAAACACACACACGGTCTGTCTGTACCGCTCAAATTGTTATCACAGTGTGGTGGTTTTGGTGTCATATGCTTTTGAAAAAACCTGCGGTAAGCTTTAATGCGCACGCACAACGGTCTAAATCACGTTTTGGCCAAAAAAGAAGTGCTGAACTGTGTATACATTACGGCCGGTACTTCACAACCACAACAGTGGTTTTCTTTTTGTTTCTTTTTTTGCGTATAAGGTGGTCTTCTTCCTTGCAATTGGCAGCTGCACATTACAGCCTGTTGAAAACAAAGGTAGAAGGCGATGGTTCACTTCGTTTTTTGTTACCGGCGGAGAGCGGTGACAGGGAATTGACTGCTAAGTGTCGCCGATACTTACACAGCATCACATAAGCTCGTAAACAACGGCAACGGTATGAAACTACGTGTACTTGCTCAACCGTAACTTTTACAACTCACATTTGACACGTATTGAAGTTCGTAGTAATTGTTTGTGCACTTGCACAGCTGCCAGCCGTTTCGGTGGCACGAAGCCTATTTCTCACGGAAAAGGGTATCCGCCTCGTCACAGGCAGCGGCAGTGCCCTCACTGGCCTTAGACGACATCCATGCGCTTCAAAAATCGAGTACTATTGCAGTCAGGGTCTTCTCGCGCAATTTTCGCGTGCTGCTGTGCTGCGATTCGCCTCCCGTTAGTCTCTTTCTCGGCAGTTAGTCCGTTGAGTTTGCGCACGGCGCGCATTTTTGGCAAGGAGTGTGTCGTGTGCAAATTTAGGGACTAAAGAGCCCTTTTTAGGACTAAAGTTGTCTTTACTCCCCCCTGGGCCGGTTTTTTTCTGAGAGTGTACCAGTAGTTTCACCTACCATAATCTACAAATTTAAAAATAGGCTTTTTAAGTTAGAAGAACGCCTTTTTTCTTCATAGCATTTTAAGTACAGTAGCGCATGAGAATACAGCTAAGACGTGCTAACTACTGGGCTGGTTGCCAGTGTTGAACGATGTGTAACGTTTTTGACTATTACTGCTAGTTTCTTTTATCAGTGAAAGCCGGGCAGCCTACTGCAATTGATATCCATATCAGTGTTTAAAAATTCAAAGACGCAGTAACCCTGTACCCTGTGATCCTACAAATTTTAGCTATTTTGACGAGTTATGTGCACTGGAATGGTGGCTTTGCCTGCAAACGTACCGAAAGCACACCTGGTTTAACACGTCACAAAAATCGTTGGGCCACAGCGCTGACGATTACTCCATGTCCGAAATTCTAAACACTGATATGGACATCACTTATAGTGGGCTAAACGTCTCTCATAAATAAGGAGCCTAAGAATAATAATTAAAAAGCAATACATCAAAAGCTGTACAAAAACCTAGATTCTAAAAAGATAAATCCCAGAACTTCTCTTAATTAGCAACGTTAATTCCGTCGCTCGTGTAAAAGCTAACCAGACGAGTTTTGCTGAAATGATTTCGTGTCAAGGCGCAACCTACAACTAACAATGGGAGAAGCAAAATAATGGCCCGAAATTCTTCATGACCACGTCTGATGATGCAACTTTGGTGTCACAATAAAACAGCTCCCAATTGCTTAACGTTTATGACCGGTACAACTAATCATCAACTTTGCTGCAAGCGTTGAGCTATCTTTTCTGCATAAACTTCGCATGTTTGTCGTGCGCGGGAGGTATCTATTTGTGTAACAATTTCTTGGTACATTGAAAATCTAGATTTTAAAATCTCTGACAATCTCTGACAGAGCGGAGATAAAAAGACACTGGAGTTCACAAACAGATCTATACGTAGGCAAATCGGAGGAACCTTAAAGTATTTTGTTGCCTTTACTAGTAACAAAAAGCGTGTAACAAAGCTTTGCGCAATTGTCTAACGTCTATCACTGACTCACTTATATGGTTAGTGCCTTACAGGAGAATTTAAATCGGTCCTGGTGTCCTTTGGGAATGAAAATTTAGGAAGTGATGTTTCCTTGGCGCCGATGGCATAATGACTGCTTGCCATGTTTGAGACGTGCTGGTTGGTAATGACCTAAAGCGTTTGCTTTGAATAAAACTCTTTTAATAATTTTAACTATATTATATCGACTGTATCTTTCCTATACACGGCCATACTGACATTTCGGGGGTTACAACTTGTTGGAAATTATTAATATGCATATCTGGAACACGCAACATAGTCCAGACTTGCCACCTGGCAGAACATTGCCATTGATTTTGCTCCACTACCTCAACTGATGCCGCTGTCGCCTTTCCTATAGGATGTCAAAATCCATTGGAAGAAGACTTCACTTACCGCAGCGTGCTTCGTCAGCTCCGTAGGGACAATCCTTCTTAAAGTCGCAGATTTGAGCTGCTGGAATGCAGTTATCGCTTTCAGCGCAGTGAAATTCATTTTCCTTGCAGGGGGTCGATTTTGTTGTTACTTGTCCCGGTGCCAATTCTGTGCCAGACAAGGTTCCCAGAAAACAGATATAAATGATTAGCAAGTCGGCTTCTTGCCGAAGTGTGAGATTACAGATGTCCACGCAAGCGAAAAATCTCTTTAGGTCCGTTATTGAAGCGAAATTTGTAACTATATTGTCTGTGCTCGTTTTTATTATTTTAACGACAATAACTTGCCGAACAGAAGCACTCCGGATCGGCAAAAACTGATCCTCTTTCGGCAAACCAAAATTAGCGCGAGGACACGCTCAAGAGAGCTACTGACCCCAGCACTGACCACTGCTCAAACACTGCACTCTAACCACGAAAACATTAATGTGGGAGTAAAAAGAATGTAAGCTGTCGTCTAGCGTACTCCCTTTTATAAAAGGAAGTTCGCTAAAGGGCAACTCACTGCCTTATTACACGTTTATGTTTAGAGTGTATTGCAAACGATGCACAATTCATGGATAAACAAGAGAAACAAAGAAACCGAAGCACTCAAATCTGGCCATTTGATTTGTCTAGACAATTTGTACTGGATGGCGAAGGCCAACTTTGAATTCTTCACTGAATGAGGCAGGCTTTTGAGATCACATTTGCGTTTACTTGAGCGCTGTAGAGTTGTATCTGATTGTCATTAAGGAATAGTGCATGACCGCAAGAACAACAGAGTATAGCGAAGGGAACTCTCGCTTCGGGATTTGCATCACAAAGCTATTTTTCGGTCTGCATGTTCACCAGCATCCTGTCCAGCCCACTGGAAGGACAAAGTGAGACGAGACATACTACTGTTCAGGTGCAACGAGTGAATACGAACATGGATTTTTATATTTCTTTTCCAGTTTTTGACTAACCTGTATTTATGATTTCGTAATCTAATGGCATGGGTTTTTTTTGCTACTGCAGTATGCTGTCTCTATCCAGGTTAACTTCTTTGAAAAACGCTGTTTGTAAACATATCTCTACAAAAGCTACCTTTACAAATATAGGAGAACGCAGTATACAATGCAGCTGCAACCGACTGAAGCAGCCTTTTGTCATTGCCATGAACGCATTCAACCAAAGAAGCATGATTGCGTTTGTCCAACCTGCCATAATAGAATTGCTTTGTACACAATATTAAAGCATTATAGAGATGCTACGCTTCAGAAAAAAGGGCAAGGTAGCACTTAAACCGCGTAAAGTATTTATTAGGTTCTAAAACAGCCGTTGAAAGCTTTGACGTTAGTTTTACAACACCTGCTGTACCGAATTCTTGTTCCGTGTTTGATGATTCGGAATGGAACAAAAGATGTTGCCATACATGAATGACGAAGTCGCTTCCGCCTGATCAAAATTTATTGACCGCATTTCTTTTGCCGACTTAGTTTTCTAAAGAAAGAAGTCAAAGGTAGCTGTTCTTCTGTACGTGAGGATTCGAAATGTTCCGGTCAGGCCCAGCTAATCGGAACTGCGATAAAATCGCTACATAGTCCTTTCATCAGTTCAACTCGTACGTCAGTCAACCTTTTGCACGGGTAAAAATGGCAACATATTGCATCGGGCACACGACGACGAAAATGAGCGATTGAACGAGCTGAAGGCAGACGAAGACGACAACGAAGTTCTCGCTGTGTTCTTTGCGCCGCTCGCAACTGTTCTCTTGAATTGTGTAAATAACTGTAAGTATATTACTTCTTGCAACAATATCGTGAAGCACTTGTTACAGTAATGTTCTTGCGTGCCTCACTTGATGTTAAGCTTTCCGTAGCTCCTTCAAGATGCAATTATCGCAATTCTACCACTGTGATAGAAGCTCCATAAAGAAAAAATAAATTGCACATTTCCAGGCCCAGGAAAATTTCACGTCGTGAATGGCATCTTATCGTGAATGGCATCTTGCGGTTCGTGAAAATGAAATCCTTCCTAAAGCAACCTGCGACGATGTGTAAAACGATGGTTGTGATGGTGTGAATCATAATAAGGCCGAACTTTTCGTTTTAGCTTACTTCTTTTTATGCCCAACGACAACGACGCCAAACTACAACCCTTCTAACGGCATATAAACTGCGCGAAATTTTCAGCCTGCTGACTGTTTTCGTCATGCATTGTCTGATGTGCACCATCAGGCTGCACCAGTGACGAATGAAGATTATATTCTGTATTTTTGTGCCACATATCTTCCTGCTGCCACACAGGCAATTAAAAACACACTATAACACGAAAATGATTACAAACCTTCCTTATGCACCTTGCAGGTTGCTGAAAATGATACGTCGTCAAGACAGATGTAGCCTTGTCTGTTTTCTTTCCTGTGCTCTCCAATGAAGGCAAGCTAAGAGACAACGGGAACGAAAAATTTAATTATTTGCGATTTGCTCAAGTGGTGATTGGAACGAGATGAGTTTGGACACCACTAGGAGCGGAAGATTACAACACTTTCAACTAAGCTATAGAGTCCACTGGCGAAAAGGCTGCAAATCGTTTTGAATATAAGGCAAATATTTACTGCAAATAATTTATGAGCAAACCTACACAAACTTGTACACACACTGAGGACACTGTGTGTTTCTACATTCGCCTACGATGGCTAACAACCCACGGCACAATGAAGTCTTTGTGTGCAGCCTCTATACCAACACTGGCTCCACTCCTTCGTCGATAGGATAGTATAGGATAACTTTATTTGGCTCTAGCACAAGTGTTTTTAATGCGGTCAGATGAGTCCATCTGCAACGGTCGGTTACCCCTATTCCAGGACTCCGCTGGATGCTGCCGTGAGCTGAGCTCGCCGCATCAAACCGATCTGGTCATTGCGGCAGTCGCTGGAGAGCAGATCCTCCCATTGCTCCGCATTTGGGTTTTGTATAAATGGGACGACGTCGACTTTTTGACATGCCCACGTTATGTGATACAGTGTAGGTTTTTCATGGCACCACGGACAATTGTGTGCGTAAAGTATGGGGTGAATCTTACTTAGTGTGTTTAGATTTGGATATGACCCCGTTTGAAGCTGTCTCCATGTGACAGCCTCTTCTTTGTTTAAAGATTTGTGCGGTGGTGGGTACCGCATCCTGCTGCCTTTGTACTTGTTGAGTATGGCCGAGTATTCCTGAGGTACTGGCAGGGATTCCTCAAGGTCGTTGACGTTGGATGCTCGGTAGTTAGAATATCCTCGATCTATCCCGTCCGCCTATTGGTTTCCTGCCACCCCCGTGTGCCCCGGTACCCAGATGATCTTATGTTTGATCGGCTTGTGTGGTGAAGAAACATTTTGTGTCAAGAAAGTGGTTGTATTAAAAGTGCGCTAGAGTCTTCTCACACGTTGCGGGAACAATTAAGGGGAAGAAATTTTTGGAACAGTTTCCCAAGTTTTAAAAGATGAGTGACTTGCCGAGAAACAGAGTAGCCGTTGAAGAAAGGATCTCGTTGCAGCACACTGTTTTAAATCTACCTGCACTAATATTCCGTACCGCGAATAGTAGCTATGCTGTGCTGCATTAATTAGAGAACCGGCTATAGGGAAGCGTCAGTGCTCTGGCCAAGGTCTCGACAAGCGTGCTTGTAATCGTGTAACGTGGTGTAGCCATCATTGCGAAAGACTATTTAGACTCTTTCAAATGGCGGTTATGGCGACCGTGGAGAATAAAGTGGGCGGGTGGGGGGGGGGGGGGGGGGCTGGAGGGGGGCATGGTAGAATTAAGATATGAGGTGGTAAGGTGGCGACGTTAGACATTGCGGAGGCTCTTTTCTGAGCGGGGCGATTACAACTGCTGAAATGCATGTCAGGAGACGCGGTCAATGCCCGTTTGCCCGTTTAACCTGAAACGGATGCAAGCGGGAAAGACGATGTCACAGCCAGACTCGCAAGATAGGAGCAAAGACAAATAATTATGACAGAAGAGCGAGAAGCGGGAAAATGGCAAAAAAGGGTTTTCTTTGTGAAGAGGATCTCAGAGAAAAATTTCAGATTAAAGCATAATGGAGAAACGAAGAACGATAAGAACATATCAGAGGGCAGATATCAGATAGCTAAATAGAGAAAAAGAGACAAAAAACGAAACGATGCGGAGGAAGCATATTGAAGCAAGTATGAGATTTTTTCTTGTTTTGATCTTGAAATGTCTCACTCTGAGAATTTGCAAAATAATGTTTAAAACTGGCAAATGTAGAAAAATTTTAGAAATTCGCCCAACTTCTTTAGCAGTTCGCCCCACCTCAACCTCTCTAATAATGACTGCGAACGATGCATCCTAATTCCCCCCAAACGTTAACAAGGCGATGAGCTACTCGTATCATATAAGAAAACATGGACTTTCGAAAATACATTCTTTCGACTGAGTTTAAATTCCTTTGAATTTAAATTGAATGAAATTCATTCTTTTAATTTCTTTAAATTCTGAAATTATTTGCAGTAGATTCATGAGAACGCTTTTCAAGAACGCTCGAGCGGTGCTCTGAAGGAGGAAGAAGCAAAACTTTCGACCTCGGAGTGGGTGTCTCAAAAAATGCTTTCACTCGAGCGCTGTCGCATGAATAAAAGACTGGCACAGGCACAAGCAACGTGCACATGACAGAGCAGCCGCGGTATGGTTCAGCTTTATTTGACGTACTTCTACGTGTTCCAGCTCACTAGACAAGCCTGATGACTATTGTAGATGATCACCTTTTATTTGACGTAGTAAGGCTCGAGCTTCTTCTGCTCGATTCGAGCGGTATTTCTTTTCTACGAGATTTCAGGCTAACATGACCATAACAACCACTTACAAACCTGAATGTCACCAGTTGGAGCATTCCTGACCCAGTAAGAGTTATTTAGAGACACATTTCACCACTTTACCATTCCTCGCTCACGACATGGCGTATATACCTTAGCTGCCACCTCTGTATCAATTTCTCGCAGTAAAAGGGCCAACTGAGCTCTTGGAATGCTAAGCATACTTGCCTAAGCGAGGAGAAGTACCTTTGTCAAAGCGTTTTTATGAGTAAAAAGGCCGCTCTCTCACCTTTCTTATTTTTTGCTGAAATATTCCATTGAATGCGCCGTGTATGTCCTGTGGCAGTATTATGTCAATTTGTGACGTTTGGTAAAAACTTACAAGAAACGATGCGCGTTCTCGCTGGTTAATATTTTTTTTTATTGTAAGTAATGGACGGGAAATATGACACACAAATGAAAAACCTGTCTTTTGAACAATGGAACCAGTGTTAACAAAATTAAAACAAACGAGTACACCTGCTTTGCCACCCAGAGACTGGATTAATCGAGATTAATTCTCTCGACAAAATGAACCCAGTATATCAGAAATGTCACGAAACTGCACATTGTAATACCACATCAATCTCCCCAACAACATAGCACTCGTCTGTGGCGTCACAAAGAATGTTATTGCTCCAAAGCTTTAGCAAGTGAGTATTACTATCGCTAATTTGATTACACAAGTAAAATACAAACACCAATATAAAGGTAACGTTTCACTTACTACTTCCAATCATTTCATGCACACTTTGAGAACATTTAATTGGTTGGTTGGTGGGTTGATTTATGGCGTTTAACGTCCGAAAGCGACTACGGCTATGAGAGACGCCGTAGTGGAGGGCTCCGGAAATTTCGACCACCTGGGGTTCTTTAACGTGCGCTGACATCGCACAGTACACGGGCCTCTAGAATTTCGCCTCCAAAGAAATTCAACTGCCACGGCCGGGATCGAACCCGCGTCTTTCGGGTCAGCAACCGAGCACCATAACCACTGAGCCACCGCGGCGGCGGGAACATTTCATTGGACGCACTTTAAACTCACCTGGAACGGAGCCGTTTCGGCGAACGTAACAGTGCCTCGAACGAAGTCGAAGGTTTCTGTAGGCGAAGACTGCTTCCAAACGGCCTTCCAGGCAACCTCTTTCTCAGTGCGGACGTTC
The DNA here is from genome assembly GCF_055824585.1 of Amblyomma mixtum. NCBI lineage: Eukaryota > Metazoa > Arthropoda > Arachnida > Ixodida > Ixodidae > Amblyomma > Amblyomma mixtum. The sequence continues at coordinate 195,105,350 of NC_143012.1, read as the reverse complement.
AGCGTTAGTTGGGGCCCGCTGCTTCCTTGGAGTGTGTAGTAGAATGATAGCTGGCATGCGTGATATGGAAATAAGTTCGGGTTGTGTCCTTAGGTTATTTCTTAATTTCTTAACTAGGTACTAGCTGCCACTGTAAATCTACCCCCCCCCCCCCCCCCCCCTGCGCCGGAGGTCTTGAAGCGAGATCATTAGGGCGCTGAATCGGTGCTGCCTGAAGATTCCGGAATGATTGTATATTTTTCTTTTCATAAAAATGCAATGATGATCTCCTGACAGATTTGATTTTCAGTAAGATTTCTTTTTTGTTGACGACATAGAATTTCAGGTTAAAACCACGAACGGTCGTATAGGGGGTTTTTAAACTAACAATGTTAGTTATCTTTAAAAATAGCTTCTTGAGTTAAATGTCCGTTTCATCTAATATTATATTCTCCCCGGTTTTAGACATTATATTACAGGAAAGGCAAGCTAACAAGTCTATTGGTCATTTACTACAAATGGGTAAGTTTTGCTGCTTAATTGAAAGATATGTAATTCCCCATTAGTAATACAAGTATGACTAACGGATCAATTACTACATATTGAATTAATTAAAGATTCAATTTAATTAAGTGATTCCATTTTATAAAATGCGGCTCTCGTCGCTACTTCAGCCCGCATCAGGGCGGTGAAAATGAAGCACGCGCCCTTTTCTTTAGACACCAGCTTGCCTGCGGCAAGAAAATACAGAAAAACTGCATAGTTTGTTTGTTTGGTTGGTTTTATGGCACATAAGCAGCTACGGCCATTATACGCCTTTTATGGTACATAAGCGGTTAAGCCCATCATGCGCCATGCTCAGAACATTACATAGTATATTGAGTGTGGTCGCATCGAAGTGTGTTGATATGCGCAACATCGGCGCGAAGCGCCAGACCAGAGTTTATTTTAGACACACACTCTAAGAAAAAAGGGTGTAAGAAGGGTGCATTACACGACTTATGCTATCTGAAGGCGCATGGACTAAAGATGCATAGTTTAAGAGCGTACGTTGTTGGGCTAGTCGGTCAATCATGGTGACTACAAGGGGGGGTACTGCGCACAAAAAGACAAGGACAAGAAGATAACACAACAAGCGCAGACTCGCGAGTCTGCGCTTGTTGTGTTATCTTCTTGTCCTTGTCTTTTTGTGCGCAGTACCCCCCCTTGTACTAAAGATGCACTTTGCAGAGTGCATCGTTACACCCGTGTGGAGGTGGTGGAGGCTGTTAGTCTCTTTCAGAAAACTTACCCTCTTTTTTACTCTTCAAACAAGCTGTGTTCCCTCTGCGCGAAGACGCTGTACAGCAAAGTATGTAGCCCTCACCGCCTCCCCTCCCTCTCGAAGATGGCCCTCTCCCGAAAGTGGGGTGGCGGGGTTATTTTGAGGACAATAGTTAAAAGCTACGCTGGCTCACGCTCCCCCACTGCATTGATCCTTTCACCCGCGCTGGCGACACTGACCGCGCCACCTCGCTTCTTCAAGGGACCAGAAGCTATTTCTTCGAAGAACACGTACAGCGATCTTCTGCCCATCTCCGCCTGACATGGTCGGCAATAATGGCGGACGAAGCGGCTTGGCGGATGCACAGAACGTTACTGAAAAAAGGTGCATTGGCCGCGATCGGCCACGACAACCATCACGCATGCAAACATGCTCTTGGTTGCTAACGACCAAAATAATCACTAATATTCGGTGCATGTGCTTTCATACTCATGATTGGATATCATTTTAAAAAAGAAGTAAGTCAGCAAAGACAGACGGCATGATCGGTGCTGTGTTACTCCTCTGACCAATCGCAGCTCTGAACGAAATCAACAGTTTAGCGCTTCAACACACCACAGGCATGAAAATTATTGCGCTTATAATTTCGGCTTGTGGTTAAGCTTTTATTAAAGAGGTAATAAAAGCTTTAAAAGGAACAGTTTTGCTACACAGCCAGCGTAAGCTCTATTAGTCAGCGCTGTTCTTCATTTTCTAATAGCGTACGATAAGTACCAGGGCGGTTAATTCCCTCCGTACAATTTCGAATAACGTGCACTGCTTTTCGAATAACCCCTCGTTGTGGCACATGTTCCTGAGCAAATAACAGACGAATAACAGAAAGGGTTCAGGTTAACATGCATACAAGTTAATAAATCAAAATCAGACGAACGAGCGAGATTGTTGACGCTGTAATTTTATGTTAGCTGAAGATGCAATGTAACGCAAATCCCGAATAAATTGCACTCTCATATTTCTGCTCCATTTCAACAACAAAAAAGAGCCCTACTCGCTGATAAACGCGTGATCTTCACCACTAATACTGACAACGCTGAAAAACAAAAACGCAAGAAACTAGGGACGGAATAATTCTGCATCTGAACTGAGTTGTGAACGTGGCTTGACCAGTCCATATATATAGGTACATTTTTGTTTAGAGCACTTTTACCAAGACACGAGCCAGGCCTCAGAGTCGCACTTTTGCTGGTCTACTATGAGATCACCAGCATTTGTACATCTGCTCGTAAACTCCTCAACGCAGCGTAAAAGACATTTCTACGTTTCCTTTCCAACAAGTGTACGGATCCTTTCTCTCGGCACAAGATAGCGAAGCCCATAGTAATCAGTTTTCGAGATAGCTGCATTTCCTGACCATGTTTTGGCGCGTACAAGTGTTTCACATAGAAGCAATTCAATTTCAGCTTATTTTAAATTGATAAACAGGGAGCGAGGTGACCAACGCGATTTAAGTCTATTCGAACTTCTCTTGCGTATGAAATTGTGCTGCACGCCTACAAGAGCAGAAATTAGCTTAAACTCAGTGTACGTGTACGTAACTTTTAGCGTTTAGGTTGTTCCGCGCAGCTTTAATGCAGTCAAGTATAGTACTGACATTCAGAAATGAAGTTGACTGCCTCCAATTTTTTTTTTCGAACTGTAGCGCTATGGAAGCATCGAATACCGCAACAAACCGGGTGCTAGAGGAAACAGTAATCAAGGCGCTTATATTGCGGCAGTGCCGCCGCGGTGGCTCAGCGGTTATGGTGCTCGGCTGCTGACCCGAAAGACGCGGGTTCGATCCCGGCCGCGGCGGCTGGAATATCTTTGGAGGAGAAATTCTAGAGGCCCGTGTACTGTGCGATGTCAGTGCACGTTAAAGAACCCCAGGTGGTCGAAATTTCCGGAGCCCTCCACTACGGCGTCTCTCATAGCCTTAGTCGCTTTGGGACGTTAAACCCCATAAACCATAAACCTATATTGCGGCAGTGCATTGTGAATTCTTATGGAATGGTTCATGCGTCAGGAAATAACTCTTTCTTTTAGAGGCTAATGATAAGCACTAAACAGTACATTGCACTAGATAGACGCAGCCCGAAGACCCAAGCTCGAAAATAAATGAAACTACGGCGGATAAACCGGCAGGTTTTCCTTCATCATCGTAAGTTGCTTCGGATGACTGAGACTTTTGTCTTGTATGCACAAATAAAACTGAGCTAAAGGACACATTGTATCGCACTGACGAACCAATCTTTAACAAAAGCATAAATTCAGCGGTGGCAACTGCCTATATTGAATAAAATGAAAGCGCGTATAATAGACGGAATCGCCCGAATAACCAGTCGGTTGAAGCGTCTTAACGGATGCTTGCTGGCATAGCGCTGGCAGTGCTCCATTTCTGCTCTGTTGAGCCATTTTGAAAATATTTTGAGAACTTCGCGAACACTGGAACGATGAGAGGTGAGAACTGCTGCATCAGCAGTTGTCGACTGTCGTTTGAAGCCCTCTTCTGCGCCATCTTCCTCAAATGTTCAAATGTTGTGAATCCCCTTTGTTTGCCTGACGCTTCTGATCACTCGATGCGGCTTTATTAAATCAATATTTCTACAGCTGTATCTATTTCGATTGAGTTAAACTATTTTTGAACAGAGCGGTTTTTCTTTCTTCGGATTCTCCTCACACGTGCGGCCCCATAAGCACAAAAGAAAGTTGAAATTTCTCGCAGCAATATCACGCGGCAATATCAGTATTTAAAACTGTTACTGTGCCTGACATTGAATCAATAATGCTGCAGCATTTACATCGCTTTTTTAGCCGGTTCTATGACTGATTTAGAAGTACAGGAAGGGCAGTTTATTGATATATATTTCGCAGTGCCTTCTGTACGCGGTAGTAAATGAGAGCTGACGAGAACTTCCGAATGATGCTCGTAACTTTAAGCTGCAGCTGCTCTGAAAACTATTCTGTTGCATACGCCATACATTTACGGCAGCATCTGCGTAATTCATACTGCGTAATAGCTGGCTGCATTAAAAGCTTCAAAGGGATACTGCAAGGACTGACAAGACGAGTCTCGCCGCGCTCGTTGTCTCCGATAACGGAAGAGTTGTGCGCACGCCGAAAGCGCGGAAAAATACGTGCCACAAGGGCAGAGAGGCGCATGCAAAAATAATAAGCTACCAGCACATTGCAACGACCAAAGGTTGTCGCCCCGCACGCGGGCGGCTTGACCTTGGGACACTACTGGGAACGCAGACGTTCTTTCAGTCAGCGGAGAAAAGGAAAAGAGGGGAAACGCGGGGTCCGGCGGAACGAAAGAAAGGCACGAAGCATGGAGGAAGGAAAACCTCCTCTGTAATTCCTCTATGGCGCGAAGCAAGCTTTGGAAGCGATGGCTGGCGATGGGGTTTTTTTTTTTCCTGGTTTCTCCCTTCTCTCTCTTCAGGTCACGTGCCTGTCTATTTGGATTGGCCGCTCGCGTAGAGTCGAAGACGAAGCCGCTGTTTACCGCCCCTGGGTGCCGTCGTGCAAGTCGCGACGCGCATTCTCTTTTCATCTTGTAGTACGGGCCTGTGTGCGTTTAGGTTCTGTTCAGCGATTACTTCATCGTGCAAGCTTCACCGATGTGTGACGCTGCAGTGGGCGACATCGTCGCGGCTCCCTCATCGTACGGATTCTTTGCGCCCAATTTCAACCGTGCAAGTAAGTGACATTTTCGTTTGGTCATACGGGTTGTTTCCTGCCATCAAGTTATGGTGTGTTCAGTACAGATTTTTTATCATGGATTGTGTGCGCGAGCCGCTGCTTGTTGCTATTTCTTGTTTTGAGCCGGTCGCGTGCGGCCGGAGGGAGCCTATCGTGTACAACACACGATCGCAGCGGCGCAATCTGTCGGCGTCTTTCTCATGCTTTCTTTCACTGCAGGCTCTGATCCTTCGTCTGCCGTGCGAAAGAACATTCCCGGTCGTCTCTTCAACGCCACGTATTTGTCCCTGCTCACGACCATTGAGTAAGGTAAGTCCAAATTGCAGTCTCCGTTCAGAAAGGGGCGAGTAAATTAGTGTGCGCGCTTCTGTGGCACGTACTGCGCGCAGTGCTCACATCTACTGCAGCACTGTATATGATTCTTATTGGACCATAATCCCTTTATAATTTTAGCGCTTCAAGGCAACTTCTTCTGCCAGGCCGCTTTTTTTTTTGCAAATGGACGGCGTCAATTATTTTTTTCTTTACCACGGAGTAGCAAGCAAACGATAAAACAGTAAACGTGAAATTTATTTATTCATAGGCACGAAATTAGCAGCGCATTTGTGCTCTGCGCTTCCTGGCATGCGGCCGTTTTCGCTTACACCTTGCAATATTTTTGCTAACCCAGAATGTGACTTATCATGCCAGCAGTTTTACTGCATTCGAATGGCAAGATGCGCTTGCTAATGGTCTTAAGTTGATATGTAACTGGCTCTTCACTCAGGCTGAGAACTAATAGAGAAAAGTGAACTTGTTTAGTTCTTTTTACTAGTGAAAAGGTCGGGGCTAGTTGGTGGCCAAACATTAGCTCACAAAAGCGTACAGTCTATGTCGCCTCTTTTTGTTCTCTAGTATTCTCTTGTGAAAGAGGGAGACTTAAGGTTTGATTTCGCTCTAAGAGGTTGAATAGAAGAATACGCTAGTATCTAAGCTTTTCTGTTTAGAACAATAAGGATTTTGGTTGCACTGCGGTAATCCGTCAACTAAAAAAAAAATTCTGTAATGAATACTGTCAATCTCGTAAGCAGTAACAGTATAGTTCTTTCTTTTTTCTGCAGTGGCTGTTAGAAAATATGTTAATTATGTTAGGCACTTAGTGGCAATTCACTGGTAATAGGCCATTGTGCTGTGGAAGTTTGTGTAGGCTTACTGTGCCAGTGCATTGCGTCAATTATGCCTCTTATAAATATATGGCAAGTGCTGTAATGGATAAAATTTGGAATAAAAAGTTGTTTCTTATTTTCAAAATATTCCTGTAGTTTCTTGAGCATGTGTGCTGCCATTACGTGGTTTAATGAACATATAAGTTATCACTAACCATTACACTAACGCTATAAATGATGCCTCTATTGCAGTGCACCTGGGAGAAGGAGGGATGCAAAGGTGCACAACCATTGTCACTCCTAGCACTGAAGTTAAGCCTGGATTCTTCAAAACCGTACAAGTGGCCGGGACTAGATGTGTGTGGTATGTATGTTTTTATGTAATTGGGACATTGTTGCAAGTTCATCATCACTTGATGTCTATCCGTGAACATAGTATGCTATGTTGCACAGCTGCAGCCATTCTATTAGAGATTTTAGAGCTTTTCATTGTTTTCGAGGACTTAGTTCTGAAAGAATTTCTGAATAATGGTTTGATTAATTGTGACCACTTTTTAAGGCATTAAGTATAAATGCAGTTTTTTTCTGCAAAAGTAGGCTGGACTTCAGCAAAGATTTCATATTGAATTAGTTTGAGAGGCGCTGCCTACAATCCATGTTGCTGACGTCAGAAAAAAATGACACAGTTATGGTAAGCTTGGCAGGGTGGCGTGCTACCAAGCTAATATGACTAGCACCGTTTATGCATGTGAAGCTTAATGTGATATGCAGCTACGTGAGGCTGTTAATCTTCTTTGCACTGTTCACACTTTCTTTTTGAGTAGGAAGGTGCTGTTCACTGATGTGAATAATTTCCAACAACTCGCATGAATCCATATTAGTTTTATTTCACATCAGAGTGAACTTAAAATTTAATGAAGCTCACGTGCCCTGCATGTGACAGCAGATATGGAAGGCAACTGTTTTAATAGCCATTCTTGAATGCTGTCAGTCAGTGTTTACAATTTCATTATGCTAAGCATCTGAAAAGATGTGTAAAGGTAACATTCTATTGTGCCAGCAAAATGTAATTCATGAGAATTACTGCTGCTTCATATGCTGCAAGCATTGGATGAAGCAGCACTGTCTAAATAAAAAGACGAGATTTGTAATTTCCTCAAGCAAAAATAGTGCTTTAGAAGGAGACTGTTTTATGCTGCTTGTGTAGTTAATGTAGTCTGTCAGTGAAGGCCAGTCCATAACCGAAGCTTTTTGCACAGGCATAATGTAGAGGTGTAGTATGAAACAGGCTATGAACGTGAATAAAAAGTATCAGTATTATAATGTGGTCCAAATAATTTTTTGGGTATGACGTTACATCATGCATGGAGACAATTCTTTAGATGTGTAAGTTGCCCTTGCTATTATTTCACATTTAGCTGAAAGCTTTTCTTTGTTTTCCAGGAGTGGTACACTAAGATTTATAGTGCATAGCCTTTGTGCATAGGCCTTTCACCAGGCATTTAAACTATATCGAAAGGCTGTGACAATGGAATGCACCCAAAAATGCCATCACAGGGACAAGCTTCCTGCTGTTTGCTAATTGGAAATGAATTCACAGGTAATATATGCAGGGAAAATTACAGTTGTAAGTATCACTCATTGATGCTCAGATAATCACCTACACTTCCCTTTAAGGAAGAAAATTCACTGTATGGGCAACAAAACATATAATGGCATCAGAGACCAGAGACATATTGTTAGCAAGGGCTGCATGAAACCTTAACCACTCTAGATACGGAGAAATAAAAACACGAGAATGGAGGGAAGGGTTTGTTAAACGGCATTTCATTTTATCACCGTTTAGTAGCTTCCATTCCATGCACATGTTTTTCTGTTTCTTGATATGACCCTCTTCTTAGTCTGGCATCTGGGATGCCTACAGCCTGACCGTGCAGCTGGGCACAATATTCTGGATTTTTCCTGAGAAGCCAGTGTGCTTGTGATAATGTCAGCATATGTGAGTGATTAAGTAGCTGCCATTTAGCACATGTTTTGTTTTTCCTGCATATCTTTTCTGATTTTGGTTCTCAATAATAAACAGAAGCCTGCACTTGTGGCATTGTTTTCATGCATTTCCATTTATCCCTGCCTTGTTTGTGGTTTACACTTTTAGACCTGAATTAACTAAGCCCATGGTCACGTCGTCTGAGCTTTGTGGCTGCAAAATTCATTATATGTTTTCTTCTCTGTGCAGGTCAAATACATGGTACATACTGCCTCCACCTGTATGTAGAAGACTGCCAGGGTCATTGCTGTAATATGGTGTAGCATGTGACAAAATAAATATGACGGTATGTTTCTTTCCCTGATTCGTTTATGAATTCTTTGTGTACATTCTGCAGTAGTACCTGCACCTGAACACACAATGACACAGACCATCTCACATGAAAGATTCGTCGCAACATTTTGACACTGCCTGCACTTCCAGAAAGACTCGGGCTTCTACCATATGGGTCAACTTTAGTTCTGCATTCAGTGGGCAGGTTTACGCTACAGAAGGATAATAATGCTCTCGTGTGGACAGTATAAATACACCACCGAGTAGTGCATAGATACCCCTTGCAGTAGGGCATTACTTTGTACCACTAGAAGGGTAACTTTATCCATCATGTAAGGGTATAAGCTTGCACCACAGGGGTGCAAACATTGCTCTGTTTATGACGGTATAAGTTTAGTCTTTGACAAAGTAACTTTGCACTTCTATACATAGCATAAATTTACCTGCTAAAGGTGCAAACTTGCACCTTGCATGCTAGGATATGTTTATGCTTTCCTCAGGCAAACATTTACCCCTTTTAGAAAGGCGTAATGTTATACCTACCTGGTTTAAAGTTACTCTTCTTATGTCAGTGCAAGTTTAGGCTATTAGAGCGTAACATTACTCTATGCGCGAGAGCATAAATACTTAGTCTCCAAGAAACA